>NC_052348.1:8227851-8602017 GCF_016432855.1 Salvelinus namaycush
ACTATAAAACACCAGTATCAACCTAAAGGGAGAAAATGGGTCACTCTTCATCAGTGAAACATTTTTACAAACACCAACCATCACCATATAATATACTCTGCCTCATCATACTCATTCTTTCTTCAGTTGACCTCATCCGGTTCCCTACTTCATTGAAAACCAACAGAATTAACTACAAACAAACTAGCTAGTACTACATTACATGTCACCATACACTATACATGGGCCGTGTGCATTTTCTGCTGGTGTATCCTGAGGTGAAAAACTCTTCCCCCAGTGCGTACAGGCGAACGGCCTCTCTCCCGTGTGGACCTTCAGGTGCATCTTCAGCTGGTGCTGGTGGGAGAACCTCTTCTCACACTGGGGGCAGCTGAAAGGTTTCTCCCCTGTGTGGACCCTCTGGTGCCTCTTCAGGTGGTGCTGATGGGAGAACCTCTTCTCACACAGTTGGCAGCCGAATGGTTTCTCCCCCGTGTGCATCCTCTGGTGGATTTCCACTTGTTTGGGAAAACTGAAGGCTTTCCCACAAAATGAACACGGGAAGCGCTTCTCTTTGCCACCGGATCCACTGATAGCGTCTCTACTACTGTCATTTGTCAATGGTCTTGTGTAGCCATTTAGTATTGAGGCACTGGCACATGTCTGGTTAAACAGAGTGTGAGGAGGACGAAGGCCAGGGAGTGTCTGTGTTGTCGCATGGTCCATGTTCCAGTTGATAGATCCTATAGAAGGCAGGCTGAAGCCAGCACCTGTTAGGGGGTCAACCTGAGGCGTCATCAGTCTCTCTGAATCACAACTATAGGAGCAGGACGGAGCATCGCTAGCCGAGTCTGTGACTGTTCTCTCCTGCCGCATAGAGACACCTCCCTGTCCCTGCAGACCAAATCTATGCCTCGCCCTGGTCACAGCCAGTCTGTTGTCATGGAGTCTAAGATTGGTTGTTGGTTTGTGTTCCACTGCCTGTTTCTGGTTGTGGTTAACAGTGTTGTTCCCCAGCCCAGAGTTGAGGACGCTGTCCCATCCACTGACCTCCACTATGTTGCCTCTGGTCCTGGCCTGCTTAGTGATGTTGTCCCCTGGGCACTTGACTGCACCGGTCTGGGAATCCAAGATGGCCTCCCAGTCTCCTCTGTTATCCTCTAGCCAACCACCTGCAGGAAGAGGTTACAAAATAGACTTAACAAACATGGCAGAGAAC
The DNA here is from genome assembly GCF_016432855.1 of Salvelinus namaycush. Classification (NCBI taxonomy): domain Eukaryota; kingdom Metazoa; phylum Chordata; class Actinopteri; order Salmoniformes; family Salmonidae; genus Salvelinus; species Salvelinus namaycush. The sequence continues at coordinate 8,229,050 of NC_052348.1, forward strand.
TCTACATATGGAGTTTTTTTACCTGGTCAAATTCATTCATTATAATGTGTGGTTTTGTATGTAAACATAAGTTGCATTTATGAATGAAGAAAGAAAAGAAATAGCCAGGTGCATCACTATTCCCACTGAAGATCTATTTAGGCTATATGTATAGCTCCCTTACCTTGCTCCCCCATCTTTAGTCCACTCAGCAGATCAATGCTTTCTGGTTCGTCTTCTATTGTCTCCTCTTTGACCAGCAGCAGATCAGGCTTTCCATCCTCCATGTCTACTGACTGTAAGAGATACAGAGTGAGAGGATGTTGGATCAATAAATCTGATATGAGCACCCTGCTAAGGAGCATCTTCTGATTGGGCAATGAGGGATTGCTGTGAGTACTATGCAAACATGTTAGTTGATTTGATTACTTGACACAAATTGTATATTTGTGCTATAACCAATTTCAGTGTTCATGCAAGTGACTGATTGAACCAATCCTCACTATCAGTATCTGCAATTTGGCAGTATGCCCAGAACTTTGTTTTGAGAACGAAAGGGCGAGGTGACCGGAAACATGACCGAATACAAACAGTGTAGCTATTCCCTCCGCAAGGCAATCAAACAAGCTAAGCGTCAGTATAGAGACAAATAGAGTCGCAATTCAACGGCTCAGACACGAGAGGTATGTGGCAGGGTCTACAGCCAATCATGGACTACAAAAAGAAAACCAGCCCCGTCGCGGACCACGATGTCTTGCTCCCAGACAAACTAAACAACTTCTTTGCTCGCTTTGAAAACAATAGTGCCGCAGACACGGACCGCTACCAAAACCTCCTTCACCGCAGCTAACGTGAGTAAAATATTTAAACGTGTTAACCCTCGCAAGGCTGCAGGCCCAGACGGCATCCCCGGCCGCGTCCTCAGAGCATGCGCAGACCAGCTGGCTGGTGTGTTTACGAACATATTCTTTCAATCCTTATCCCAGTCTGCGGTTCCCAAATGCTTCAAGAGGGCCACCATTGTTCCTGTTCCCAAGAAAGCGAAGGTAACTGAGCTAAATGACTATCGCCCCGTAGCACTCACTTCCGTCATCATGAAGTGCTTTGAGAGACTAGTCAAGGACCATATCACCTCCACCCTACCCGACACCCTAGACCCACTCCAATTTGCTTACCGCCCCAATAGGTCCACAGACGACGCAATCGCAACCACACTGCCCTAACCCATGTGGACAAGAGGAATTCCTATGTAAGAATGCTGTTCCTCGACTACAGCTCAGCATTTAACACCATAGTACCCTCCAAATTCGTCATTAAGCTCGAGACCCTGGGTCTCGACACCGCCCTGTGCAACTGGGTCCTGGACTTCCTGACGGGCCGCCCCCAGGTGGTGACGGTAGGTAACATCTCCACCACGCCTCCAACTCAATCATCAAGTTAGCAGATGACACTACAGTGGTAGGCTTGATTACCAACAACGACGAGACGGCCTACAGGGAGGTGAGGGCCCTCGGAGTGTGGTGTCAGGAAAATAACCTCACACTCAATGTCAACAAAACAAGGAGATGATCGTGGACTTCAGGAAACAGCAGAGGGAGCAGCCCCCTATCCACATCGACGGGACAGTAGTGGAGAAGGTGGAAAGTTTTAAGTTCCTCGTCGTACACATCATGGACAAACTGAAATGGTCCACCCACACAGACAGCATGGTGAAGAAGGTACAGCAGCGCATCTTCAACCTCAGGAGGCTGAAAAAATGTGGCTTGTCACCAAAAACACTCACAAACTTCTACAGATGCACAATCGAGAGCATCCTGTCGGGCTGTATCACCGCCTGGTACGGCAACTGCTCCGCCCACAACCGTAAGGCTCTCCAGAGGGTAGTGAGGTCTGCACAACGCATCACCGGGGGCAAACTACCTGCCCTCCAGGACACCTACACCACCCGATGTCACAGGAAGCCCATAAAGATCATCAAGGACAACAACCACCCGAGCCACTGCCTGTTAACCCCGATATCATCCAGAAGGCGAGGTCAGTAAAGGTGCACCAAAGCGGGGACCGAGAGACTGAAAAACAGCTTCTATCTCAAGGACATCAGACTGTTAAACAGCCATGACTAACATTGCGTGGCTGCTGCCAACATACTGACTCATCTCTAGCCACTTTAATAATGAAAAATTGATGTAATAAATGTATCACTAGCCACTTTAAACAATGCCACTTTATATAATGTTTACATGCCCTACATTACTCATCTCATATGTATATACTGTACGCTATACCATCTACTGCATCTTGCCTATGCCGTTCGGCCATCGCTCATCCATATATTTATGTGTACATATTCTTATTCATTCCTTTACATTTGTGTGTATAAGGTAGTTGTTGTGAAATTGTTAGGTTAGATTACTTGTTAGATATTACTGCATGGTCGGAACTAGAAGCACAAGCATTTCGCTACACTCGCATTAACATCTGTTAACCATGTGTATGTGACAAATAAAATTTGATATCTCAGTTTCAATGTCTCAGCTTGTAGAGAAGATGCCTCGTGAAGTATTGGTCTGTCACAAGCATGAACCAAACGTTAATGATTAATTAATTATGAATGATGAATGAGCTAAATCATGCAAATATAACTTGCCTGTGTAAATATATAAGAGAGCTTACGGGACTGCCCCGTTAGGGCTCACTTCAGACCGATACCTTATGCATCTAAGTTTGACTGTGACCTCTTCAGCATGTTGGTAATAAACAATGATTAATTTAAGATTGACTATGAGTATCCTATGTGTAGAATTTCCACCACACACTGTTTAATAGTTTGACAGTTCAAAGGCATGGTCCCACACTTAAGACAAAATTATTAAAACCTGGGCCCGTATCCACAAAGAGTTTCAGAGTAGGATTGCTGATCTAGAATCCTTCTATATAAATCTTATTCATTATGCTCTAAAAGGCTAAACTGATCCTAGATCAGCACTCTGAGTGGCTTTGTGGATACGCCACTGACCTAACACCATACAGACAGTGGGGTCACCTCAGTGAGACTGTGTGTGGCCCTGTGCTGCTCATCTGGTTCCTCTGTGGGTTCAGGAGGTGGTGTAGTCTGGTTGTCCTCCATGACCATGGTCCCCTCAGGGTTCCCCAGACCCTCCTCACACCCCTCCTCCTTCACCAGCAGCACCTCTGGACCCTCCTCCTCCTGGAAGAGACAGGTGATACAGATTACACAGACATACACTCCCTCAGGTACGTACACACAGATAATAAACACACATTCAACATGGAGTGTTAACCCATCCCAACTACGTTTGAGTTCTATACTGTAGTTAGAGAATGACTTCATTGTTGTTAAACCCATCATGGTGGACATTAATATGTTGTGGGTAAAAACAAGTCAAAAGTCATCAGACAAACCTGACAAAACATTCTGATGTGTACAGGAGGTGTTTGCGTGTGGGTATCACAGGAGGTTGGTAGCACCTTAATTAGGGAGAACGAGCTTGTGTTAATGACTGGAGCGGAATAAGTGGAATGGTATCAAACACATGGTTTCCAGGTGTTTGACGTCATTCAATTTGCCATGCTCTTCTCAGCAGCCTCCTGTGGTGGGTATGTGTAGATATATTTAGTAAGTGTATAGTGTATATTGGTTATAAAGTCGTGTTTAAGCAGAATAGGGTGAGATCAGATGTGAGGTACACTAAAGAGAGTATAATGAAAGTCTAAGAATGAAAAGTCCCATTTTGTGTTTATTAAATAAAAACACACTTTAAATAGACCATATGAAAACCACACATACACACATCTCAGATACACATCTGTATTTACTCGATAAATTGCATTTCTTTTCTCATTAAAAGTGTCTTGGGGAATTTTTGTTGGTAGTTGAAAGGAAGTAATGCATTTTTAACATCAAATGTACAGTACAAACAATCTGAAACAGATTCATTAGGCTTATATATGCCTTAAATATCACACAATGTCTGGATGCAATATTCTACCCAGGAATATTCAACACTGAAATCTGTTACTCACATTATTACTTGTTTAGCCTCGTGCTTCAACACTCTTCGTTGTTGCGGAAATTAACCCACTACTGTAGTTTACTTTGGGCATCTAAGTCAAGGATCATCAACTAGATTCAGCCATGGGCCGATGATCTTTTTTGCAGATGGTCAAGGGGCCGGAACATAATCATAATTTGTAGACTGCAAATTGACCACAAGAAGCTCAAACAGATATATTTGACGAAAATATAATAATTTCAAATCTTGCTTAAATTTGTATATGATCCCATATATCTTTCTATTAGGCGTGGGAATACTTTGGAAGAGATTTCCAAAATTAAAATCAATTGGACCTGATTTACTGGTGTTTTATGTCAATAAAAACCATATACGAATGTATTAGTTTTAATTGCTCAGAAAACTCACCCGCCAGTTGGGGAACTTTACATAGTGTTGAATATTCAACACTGAAATCTGTTAATCTTGTTATTCCAAATGCATCTGTGGATCTTTTCTCTTGACAACAATGACAATCAATGTTTGTTTTTAATGCAGGAGGTGATCAACAAGTCAAAAGCTATAGAGTGGAATGGTTTTTCTTCTGGTGTATCTTGAGGTAGCTCCTCTCTGAGAACCTCTTCCCGCAGTGTGTACAGGCGAACGGCTTCTCTCCTGTGTGGACCTTCAGATGCGTCTTCAGCAGGTGCTGGCGGGAGAACCTCTTATCACATTGGGGGCAGCTGAAGGGTTTCTCTCCTGTGTGGACCTTCTGGTGCCTCTTCAGGCTGCCAGACTGGGCAAAGCGCATGTGACACTGGGGGCAGCTGTATGGTTTCTCTCCTGTGTGGACCCTCTGGTGGATCTCCACCTTCTGGGCGCAGCTGAAGCCTTTGTTACAGAACATGCAGAGGAACCGTTTCTCTTTACTACTGCCTGATGTTGCTCCCCCTCCCCGAGCCTGGGCTCTAGCCCTGTCATCTGAGTTCAGTACCTGATCGAAAAGGATACACCCGTGTGAATCGGAAGGCCCCATCGACGTGGACACTAAGCTTTCCCTGTAATCTAAGAAATCTCTGCCCTGTGAGTGTCCGTCACCTAGGTGACTATCTGCATTCCATGTGGGAGGAACGTTGCCCTCCACTTTCACAGTCACTTCATCTCCGACCAGACCCTCCCCTTTCTTATCTAGGCACCCTTCAGAGTACACAACACTACTGTACTGGTTCCAGTGCCCTCTAGACAGATCAGTCTGTGTCTCTAAACCCAAGGGTATGTTGCCAGGGTCCATCTCTGTAGTGTAAGAACAACACGGATCATCGCCAGCATTTAACACATCACCTGAATCGGGATTGGAATGAACCTTCCTCTGGCTCGGGTTACCGTAGAGTAAATATTCTGAGCTTGGAGCAGGAGGACACCCCAGTCCCCCCAGCCCCAGTCTCTCCGGGTCTGACCTATGGTCAGATCCTGTGTGTAAAATCCTTTGTGTTACAGTTAAAGTCTCTGTGTCGGTCTCTGACTTGAGGACGGTGTTCAGCGTTCCACTGACCTCCGTGATGCTGTGTCGGGTCCTGGGCTGCGCTGAGGCGTGGTCCTCCGTGGCTACAGGGTGCGCTCCAGCCCCTCCAGTCTGGATGTCTCTGCTGTGCCTTGGGTCTTCCTCTTCTTCAGACTTATCCAGCTTGACCCCAGGACCTGCAGCCTCTGCAGACTGACACAAGTAGAGAAGAGGTTATTTGATAACAATGTCATAGGGAAGTCTCACAAGCTCCTCTATGGCAGATAAATGATGTACATAGCTGAGGGGACCATTTCCGAAATAAAAGGGCCATATTTGATTTACAAAGTAACTCAAATGTTTAACGCAACACTATTACACAAACCTCTATCACGATAACGTGCTGGGTTGAGGTTCCACTCCCCTCGTCAACAGTGATTGGTTGGTCATCTCTCCATGTATTGTGTCCCGCTGGCTTCACAAAGTTCCTGTGGCCTCCAGTGAGATTTCCTTCACCTTAGAGAGTGATTGGGGGACAGGTGGTTAGGTTACTTACTGTCAATGCTTACCGCTATGTTGTACACTATTGACAGTTTTGATCTAGAATTGGCAAGGATGAAAAACAACAGTTCGCATAACTTCTGGGTATACTATATATTGATCGATGTATTGTGTTCCAGGCATCACATTGTTTTCATTGAGGAAATAATAGGAAATGCAGTAAATCAAGAACCTGTTTAGAATATGATAGTGTCTTTGCGTAAGATAGTTAAGTAATCTGGGGAATTATTGCATACTATCCAAAAAGTAACCAAGACCAAATTCTGGGTAACACATCTGAACACATTTGCAGAGGGGAACGGGGCTACTGTGCTGAGCTATATATGAGCATCACAGGAGGTTGGAGGCTCCTTAATTGGGGAGGACGGGCTCATGGTAATGGCTGGAACATAATTAGTAGAATGATGTGAATCATTGTGTTTGATGTCATTCCATTTGCTCCAATCCAGCCAGTATTATGAGTCATCCTCCCCTCAGCATCCTCCACTGATGTACCTCTTGCGATTCCTCTGTATCGGTCGAGAATCTTGACACTACTGGGACGACTGGCGAGGACGCGCTCTCGTGCCGTCTTCAGTTCCAGTAGCTGTAGTTTCCTCCGCAATCCCCTATTTTCTTTCTGGCTTTGAGTTATTTCCAAACGAAACACTGCATAGTCGTCGTCTACGAGTTTACAGATATCGGCCACGGCTGCATTCGCTAGCACTTCCATGATGGAGGCTATTTGAGTGTGAAAAATCATACAGTTAGCCATTGTTAGCAGCTAGCTAGCGTTACCTAGATAAAGTATATCAAACAAGTCCTTTCTCCAACGCGAATTAAAGACTACATGTGATGAGTATGTAATGCTGTGAAGTTAAAAGTCATATTTTGAGTTCCATGGGGTTAATAAACGACAATAAAAACGCTAACGTGGACATTTTTCCTGGTCACTGTTCACTTCCGTCTACACTGAAGAGAACGGATATTAATGCCGGCGTCATAGCTCAAAAGGTGTGGCTAAATGAAAAGGGTATGCGCGCTGTTTTTTGAAATACGGTACTGACTATTACGTTAGACGTCAAGTCTCCGATTCAAGTATCTTTCAAGCCCAGAGCAGATTTGTTTATAAAGAACAGTGTTAGCAAGAACATAGTAGAATAGAATACAATATAATTATTTTATTCCATCTACATCACCTCATTAAGGTAAATATTCAACTGTCTTTATTTTTTTATTTAACCTTTATTTAACTAGGAATGTCAGTTAAGCACAAATTATTATTTACAATAACGGCCTACCAAAAGGCAAAAGGCCTCCTGTGGGGATGGGGGCTGGGATTAAAAATCAAATATAGGACAAAACACACATCACGATAAGAGACACCACAACACTACATAAAGAGAGACCTAAGACAACAACACAGCATGGTAGCAACACAACATGGCAGCAGCACAAAACATGGTACAAAGATTATTGGGCACAACAGCACAAGGGGCAAGAAGGTAGAGACAACAATACATCACACGAAGCAGCCACAACTATCAGTAAGAGTGTCCATGATTTAGTCATTGAATGAAGAGATTGAGATAAAACTGTCCCGTTTGAGTGTTTGTTGCAGCTCATTCCAGTTGCTTACTTAAGCCTCAACAAGTGGGTCTTCAGACGAGTATACAGAGATGGTCAGTTTACAGAGGAGTATAGAGTGCAGTGATGTGTCCTATACGGAACATTGGTGTCAAATCTGATGGCCGAATGGTAAAGAACATCTAGCCGCTCGAGAGCACCCTTACCTGCCAACCTATAAATTACGTCTCCGTAATTTAGCATAGGTAGGATGGTCATCTGAATCAGGGTTAGTTTGGCAGCTGGGGTGAAAGAGGAGCAATTACGATAGAGTAAACCAATTCGAGATGTAACCTTAGCCTGCAGCTTTGATATGTGCTGAGAGAAGGACAGTGTACCGTCTAGCCATACTCCCAAGTACTTGTATGAGGTGACTACCTCAAGCTCTAAACCCTGAGAGGTAGTAATCCCACCGGTGGGGAGAGGGCATTCTTCTTACCAAACCACATGACCTTTGTTTTGGAGGTGTTCAGAACAAAGTTAAGCGCAGAGAAAGCTTGTAGGACATTAATAAATCTTTGTTGTAGAGTGTTTAACACAAAATCCGGGGAGGGGCCAGCTGAGTATAAGACTGAACCATCTGCATATAAATGAATGAGAGCTTCCTACTGCCTGAGCTATGTTGTTGATGTAAATTGGGAAGAGCGTGGGGCCTACGATCGAGCCTTGTGGTACTCCCTTGGTGACAGGCAGTGGCTGAGTCAGCAGATGTTCTGACTTTATACACTGCACTCTATGAGAGAGATAGTTAGCAAACCAGGCCAAAGACCCCTCAGAGACACCAATACTCCTTAGCCGGCCCACAAGAATGGAATAGTCTACCGTATCAAAAGCTTTGGCCAAGTCAATAAAAATAGCAGCACAATATTGCTTAGAATCAAAGGCAATGGTGACATCATTGTCACGTTGGTATGAAGAGATTCGGGAGACAGACGCAGGAATGCGTAATAGCCGAGCCTTTCTCCAAATGGAATTCTTGAGGTCAAGATGTACATGCACATTTCCAAATATCATCAGCAGTAATACAATCAAGGCACAGCAGAGGACAGGGATAGCTCTGCAGTGTTGATTTTTTATGACATTTGAATGTGCATCAGATGCACATTCTAGCCTAAGTTTATCTAGCCTAGGTATACTGTCTCTCTAAAAACAGGTATTTACAAGCCTGTTTAAAATTCAAGTTAACAAAGGGTTAATGAGGAGTATGTTAATATGTTTGTTTGGGTTGTAAATTTCATTCGTTCTGACGTTTCTTGAAATATTGTTGTTCTTACAGTTTTAAAATGTTTATTACATTTACATTTTAATTTTTGTCATTTAGCAGATGCTCTTATCCAGAGCGACTTACAGGAGCAGTTAGGGTTAAGTGCCTTACTCAAGGGCACAAACAGATTTTACACCTAGTCGTCTCAGGAATTCAAACCAGTGACCTCTCACCCTTAACCGCAGTTATTGATTGTTTTTGTAACTGTTTGACATTTTACCGCATTGTCAGGAGCTAGTAATATAAGCATTTCGCTGCACCTGCTATAACATCTGCTAAACTGTGTACATGACCAATAAACCTTGATTTGTTGTTTTACCACCCTCCTAAACAGAAGTAAACAGGTCGTACACGCTGACCCAGTTTGTAAAGACCAGTCAGTCTGGAATATCAAGTACAGGAGGACTTTAGTTCATGTTTAATATTTCATCTCAATCATCACACGACCTGAAGGTTGATTATAGGCCATTTACTGCAAACAGCTTGAGGCCAAGGACTGTAGACTAAACACAGTGACATGGTGATGTACACTGCCTTACTTATTTATTTGGACAGTGAAGCTTTTAATTTGGCTCTATAGCCTATTCCAGCATTTTGGATTTGAGATCAAATGTTTCCTATGAAGCGACAGGCAGATTATGTTGTGCCCAATATAAATGAATGGCAAATAATGAATACCCTGTCATTTTGAAGTAACTTTTATTGTAATTAAGAATAGAATATGTTTCTGAACACTGCTACATTAATATAAATGCTACCATGATTGTGGATAATTATGAATGAATCGTGAATAATAAGTGAGAAAGCTACAGAGGCACAAAGAGAAGTTGCTGTAGACCACCGAGTGCTAACAGTAAGTATCTGAATAAAATGTGTGAAATGCTCAATGGTGTATGTGATATTAACAGAGAGGTATATTTTCTGAGTGACCTAAATATTGACTGGTTTTCATCAAGCTGTCCACTCAAGAAAAATCTTCCAACTGTAACCAGTGCTTGCAATCTGGTTCAGGTAATCATTCAACCTACAGACAAACAGCACAGGAAATAAATCATCCACGTGTGTTGGTCACATCTTTACTAATGCTGCAGAAATCTGCCCTAAAGAAGTATCCACACCCATCGGATAAAGTGATCATAATATAGTGGCCATATCTACAGAAACCAAAGTTCCAAAGGCTGGGCCTAAAATTGTGTATGAGGTCATACAAGAGGTTGTGTAGGGAGTCCTATTTTGAAGATATAAATAATATTTGCTGGTCTGTTGTGTGTAATGAGGAGAACCATTTATGAAATTGCTTTTTCCAGTTACTAATAAACATGCACCCATTAAGAAACTGACTGTAAAAACGTCTAATTCCCCGTGGATTGATGAGGAATAAAAAAAAATTGTATGGTTGAGAAGGACAAGGCAAAAGGAATGGCAAATAAGTCTGGCTGCACAGCCGATTGTCAAACGAACTGTAAATTGAGAAATCATGTATCTAATCTAAACAAAAAGAAGAAACTGTACTATGAAACAAAGATAAATGATATAAAGGATGATAGTAAAAAGCTTTGGAGCACCTTAAATTACATTTTGGGCAAAAAGGCGAACTCGGCTCCATCTTTCATTGAATCAGACGGCTCATTCGTCACAAAACTCTCTGATATTGCCAACTACTACTACTTCACTACTTCATTGGCAAGATTAACAAATTTACGCATAACAACAACAAACTCTGAACCTTCATACCCATGCATAACTGACCAAATTATGAAAGACAAACATTGTAACTTTGAATTCCCTATTGTGAGTGTGGAAGAGGGGAAAAGGTAGTGTTATCTATCTATAATGACAAACAACTTAGCACTGACAACTTGGATAGAAAATGATTTAGGATGGTAGCGGACTACAGTATATTGCCACTCCTATTTGCCATGTCTTCAATCTAAGCCTACAAGAAAGTGTGTGCCCTCACGACTGGAGGGAAGCAAAAGTCATACCGTTACCCAAGAATAGCAAAACACCCTTTACTGGTTCAAACAGCCGACCAATCAGCCTACTACCGACCGTTAGTGAACTTCTGGAAGAAATTGTGTTTCACCAGATACAATGCTATGTTACAGTAAACAAATTGACATCTGACTTTCAGCACGCTTATAGGGAAGGGCACGCAACATGTACGGCACTAACACAAATGACTGATGATTGGCTGAAAGAAATTGAAAAAGATTTTTTGTTAGAATTCAGAGCAGCTTTTGACTTTATTGATCATAGTGTGCTGGAGAAAAAATGTGTTATGGCTTTACATCCTATGCGATATCGTTGATTGAGAGTTACCTATCTAACAGAACACAGACAATGGAAGCCTCTCTAAACTTAAACCAGGTAGAGCTTGGCATACCTCAAGGTAGCCGTCTTGGCCCCATACTTTTTTCTATTTTTACAAATGACCTACCACTAGCATTGAGTAAAGCCTGTGTCTATGTATGCTGATGATTCAACATTATTATACATCACCTACCACAGCAAGTGAAATCCCTACTACACTTAACAAAGAGCTGCAGTCAGTTTTAGAATGGATGGCAAGCAATAAGCTGGTACTAAATACACTAAATGGCCAGTTTATTTGGTACAATACTCCGTTCGCAAAAATGGTTTGCTTCTACAGACAGTGAGTCACGTGGCCATGGCTTGCTATATAAAGCAGGCAGACAGGCATTGAGGTATTCAGTTACTGTTCGATTGAACGTTAGTATGGGCAAAATGAGTGACCTAAGCGACTTTGAGCGTGGTATGATCGTCGGTGCCAGGCGTGCCGCTTCCAGTATCTCAGAAACGGCTGGCCTCTTGGGCTTATAATGCATGAAAGTGTCTAGGGTTTACCGAGAATAGTGCGACAAACAAAAAACATCCAGTCAGCGGCAGTCCTGTGGGCGAAAATAGCTCGTTGATGAGAGAGGTCGAAGGAGAATGGCAAGAATCGTGCAAGCTAACAGGTGGGCCACAAACAGGCAAATACCGGCGCAGAACGGCATCTCGGAATGCACAACTATTTGGTCCTTGTCACGGATGGGCTATTGCAGCAGAATCCCGGTTCTTGTTGCGTCATGCTGATGGCAGAGTCCGGATTTGCCGTTAAGCAGCATGGGTCCATGGCCCCATCCTGCCTGGTGTCAACAGTACAGGCTGGTATTATGGTGTGGGGAATGTTTTCCTGGTACACGTTAGGTCCCCTGATATGAATTGAGCAACGTTTGAACGCCACACGTGGTAGAATTCATGCCAGAAGAGAAGTAAAATCTGATTTAAAAAAAGACGACAAAACACCTGTACTGTAACTGTTTTAACCCTGTTTGGACCCCAGGAAGAGTCATGGGGATCCTAATAAATACCCCCAAGACATGGTATCTTCTCAACATTACCAATAACAGGGGAGGTTAGCATTTTGGGGGGGGGGGGGGGGGGGGTATGATATTTATGCCTCTGTAACTTACTCACTCATCATTAATCACGATTCATTCATAATTATCCATAATCATGGTATTATCGACATTAATGTAGAAGATATTAATGTCACCCACAATATTCAGAATGGGTCGATTCGTCCCCCTCAATCATTTATTGATAAACAATCAGTCATTCGGACGCACTGTGCCGGCTCCGTGCTGTCTATTTGTGCCCCTCCCCCACTAATTTCAGTGTGCTGCTCAGCAGCCTCAGCCAGCACTTGCCTCGCAGTCAGGTCGGCCTCATTCCATTTCAGATTCACATGTACACTATATGACCAAAAGTATGTGGACACCTGCTCGTCGAACATCTCATTCCAAAATCATGGGCATTAATATGTAGTTGGTCCCCCCTTTGCTGCTATAACAGCCTCCACTCTTCTGGGAAGGCTTTCCACTAGATGTTGGAACATTGCTGCAGGAACATTTGCTTCCATTCAGCCACAAGAGCATTAGTGAGGTAGGGCACTGATGTTGGGCGATTAGGTCTGGCTCGCAGTCAGCTTTCCAATTCATCCCAAAGGTGTATGATGGGGTTGAGGTCAGGGCTCTGTGCAGGCCAGCCAAGTTCTTCCACACCGATCTTGACAAACCATTTCTGTATGGACCTCGCTTTGTGCACGGGGGCATTGTCATGATGAAACAGGAAAGGGCCTTCACCAAACTGTTGCCACAAAGTTGGAAGCATAGAATCTTCTAGAATGAGCTCCTGAGTGGCGCAGAGGTCTAAGCCACTGCATCTCAGTGCAAGAGGTGTCACTACAGTCCCTGGTTCGAATCCAGGCTGTGTCACATCCGGCTGTGATTGGGAGTCCCATAGGGCGGCACACAATTGGCCCAGCATCGTCCGGGTTTGACCAGGGTAGACCGCCATTGTAAATAAGAATTTGGTCTTAACTGACTTGCCTAGTTAAATAAAGGTGAATTTTTATTTTTATTTGAATGTCATTGTTTGCTGGGCCTAGCCAGAACCATAAAAAACAGCCCCAGACCATTATTCCTCCTCCACAAAACTTTACATTTGGCATTATGTATTCGGGCAGGTAGCATTCTCCTGGCATCCGCCAAACCCAGATTAGTCCGTCGGACTGCCAGATGGTGAAGCAATTGACTGCCAGATCACTCCAGAGAACGCAATTCCACTGCTCCAGAGTCTAAAGGCAGCGAGCTTTACGCCACTCCAGCCGACGCCTGGCATTGCGCAAGGTGATCTTAGGCTTGCGTGCGGCTGCTCGGCCATGGAAACACATTTCATGAAGCTCCCGAAGAACAGTTCTTGTGCTGACGTTGATTCCAAAGGCAGTTTTGAACTCGGGAAGCAAGTGTTACAACCAAGGACAGGCAATTTTTACGCACTTCAGCACTCGTCCGGTCTGTGAGCCTGTGTGGCCTATCACTTCGCATCTGAGCTGTTCTTGCTCCTAGAGGTTTCCACTTCACAATAACAGCACTTACAGTTGACCGGGGCAGCTCTAGTAGGGCAGAAATTTGATGAAAGTTGACATCCTATGATGTTGTCACGTTGAAAGTCAATGAGCTCAATGGTTGTCTATAGAGATTGCATGGCTGTGTGCTCGATTTTATACACCTGTCAGCAACGGGTGTGGCTGAAATACCGAATTGTCCGTAGAGCTCCTAGACAGGATTGTTACGAGGCACAGATCTGGGGAAGGGTACCATAACTTTTCTGCAGCATTGAAGGTCCCCAAAGAACACAGTGGCTTCTATCATTCTTAAATGGAAGAAGTATGGAATCACCAAGACTCTCCCTAGAGCTGGCCGTCTCGGCCAAACTGAGCAATCGGGGGAGAAGGGCCTTGGTCAGGGAGGTGACAAAGAACCCGATGGTTACTCTGATAGAACTCCAACGTTCCTCTGTGGAGATGGGAGAACCTTCCAGAAGGACAACCATCTCTGCAGCACTCCACCAATCAGACCTTTATGGTAGAGTGACCAGACGTAAGCGACTCCTCAGTAAAAGACACATGACAGCCCGCTTGAAGTTTGCCAACAGGCACCTAAAGAACTCTGACCATTTCATCCTTGATGAAAACCTGTTCCAGAGCGCTCAGGACCTCAGACTGGGGCCAAGGTTCACCTTCCAACCAGACAAGGACCCTAAGCACACAGCCAAGACAAGTCAGGAGTGGCTTCGGGACAAGTCTCTGAATGTCCTTGAGTGGACCAGCTAGAGCCCGGACTTGAACCCGATCGAACATCTGGAAAGACCAGAAAATAGCTGTGCAGCGACGCTCCCCATCCACCTGACAGAGCTTGAGAGGATCTGCAGAGAAAAATGGGAGAAACTCCCCTAATATAGGTGTGTCAAGCTTGTAGCGTCATATCCGAGGTTGTAAATTAGAAAACATTTCAAAAAACTTTTTGGGGTTTTGTCATTATGGGGTATTGTGTGTAGATTGATGGGATTTTTCTTAATACAAGGCTGTGACGTAACAAAATGTGGGAAAAGTCAAGGCGTCTGAATACTTTATGAATACACGATTTGCAGATTTCCCTTAGGGAACGCCTACTCTGTGAAGTGTGCGTGTGCAATAACTCAATTCGCCCTTAAACTCCTTCGAAAGAAAGCAATTTTAAATTTTTGGGGGTGAAAGGGTAAAGTCTGCCAAACTTAATCCACTCTGTTCATAACAGATTATAGTTTTGAAAGCAGAAAACTGTATTGAGATCAAATGTTTAATTGATGAGAAAATGAACAGAATGTCGGCCAAAATCCATCTCGCTCCATTTTCTCTCACTGCCAACCACTGGGCTTCCTCTCATCACCATATTTGGTCGTGGCTGGTAACGCCAAACGGATGCTTCACATTTATACATCCGGTGAAATATCTGGCTCATTGTTGTGACAATATGTTCGAAGGAAGCCAAGGAAACTAAGTCAAATTTTTAAGCAAATAAAAAGACAACATAATTTCTCATGAACCGATTTGATCATCTATTTTTAGTACAGATACCTCCTGATTATGCCAAATAATTTTGGGGGGTAGGGGGTGTTATAAAGGTGTTATATAAAAGAGGTACATTATATTTGTTATGAATAGAACATAGGCAAAACCAAATTCAAAGGATGAATATAGTGTTAGACTTAAATGACAGTGTTATGGCTATGCCAGCACACCAAACAACAAGTCTGTATCACGTGAGAAAGACAGCATGCCCAGATGCTGAGGGATTTAGTCATCCAAAAAAACCTCTTACCACAAGACACATCACATGATAACTATAATATGTCAGCTTAAAGAATGGTTCTCAGATATCCCCTGTGTACATCTCAAGCCACACTGCTACAATTTCTCCCCATTGTGGACACTCCTATGTCTGATAAGGATACTCAGGAAGGAGAAGCTCTTGTAACATAGTTTGCACTTGAAGGGCCTCTCATTGGTGTGAATGGTCTGGTGCTGCTTCACATATTTTGCTTTAGCAAAATTCTTCCCACATGTGGGGCAGGCATACGGCTTTTCTGCATCAGTCCTAACGCTCGGCCTCCCATGTTGTGACCCAATGACACCAGACGAGGCAGAAGCAGGAGCCACCCTCAGATGGTTAGTCTTTGAGCTCCCTCCCTGACCTCTAGCCATTGTTTGGGTGTTGTTGGGATTATGTGATGTGTTATAGGCTAGGTACCTCTCGTGTTGAACACCCATCCTGACCCTGTCTGTATTTGTAGGGTAACCATGAGGTAACTGAGGAAGGCTAGACCCAGGTCCAGGCCCAGGCTTTCTATGAACCCAGTCACAAGGCATTAGATGAGAACCTGAAGGAGAAGACAGACTTGCTGATAGACTACCACCAGGGGGGTCTCCCACCACTCTCTGTGAAGGCTGAAGCCCAGGGTGACCTGCTCTGTTCATCATGGATACTGTGGTGTTTGTATCATAGGAACAGGAGGGTCTATCTCTATCAGCCCCAGGCCCTGCTTCATCCCTGCACTGAGACTGTGAAGAGAAGGGTCTGGGCTGCAGACTGGATCCCTGACTGGAGCCTCTGTCTATCTGATGACCACCAGGACTGAGGTTGTTCAGTCCACCTGACCACTGGTTGTTTTCTATGTGGTGGAGTCTCTGTACTTCGCGGTTGTGTCCTGGTTCCGACTCGGGAAGGAAGAGCGAAGGCTCCTGATCCAGGGTCCTGATCCGGGGCCAGGGTTTATGGCCAGCCACCTCAGAGGTCCACTCTCTCCCACCAGTAACACTGGATATCAACAGGTCTTCATGGGCTGCAGACTGAAAACAAAGATTGTACAGAAAAGCATAAAGGTTTATATAAGACACTTTTAACCACAGTCAAGCCCATGTCTAAAACTGTGATTCAAGAACCTAACAATATGGAGCCATAGGAGTTTTTATTTTTTATTTTAAATGTCCATATGTGTTGAAACTTAATCCCTGCAATGATACAAAAATAACCAAGTCAGTCAGCACTGTATTTGATTTCAACAAAATGGTCATACACTACTTTTATTGCACAAAATGATACATGTGAAAAGTAGAATATTTTTTCTCACTATGGTAACACTTTCCCTTTTCTGTACATCTGCTACCCTCGCTTTGATTAAATACATTTTGGAATACTTTGGAAAAGGTTCAACATTACACACATCTTTACTACTTTATATCAAGTAATTAGGGCACTATTTCCTCATTATAAGACACCAGTATCAACCTAAAGGGACATAGTTGTCACTCTTCATCAGTGAAGTATTTGTACAGACACCATCACACCAACCATCACCATATCATCTAATCTGCCTCATCGTACTCATTATTTCCTCAGTTCACCTCCACTACATCCTAAAGCAACAGAATGAACTACAAACTAACTAGTACTACACTACATATTACAATACTATTTCTGCTGGTGTAGCCTGCGGTAGCTCCTCTAAGAACCTCTTCCCGCAGTGCGTACAGGCGAATGGCCTCTCTCCCATTTGGACTTTCTGCCGGTGCGAGAACCTCTTCTCACACTTGTGGCAGCAGTATGGTTTCTCCCTTGTGTTTACCCTGGTGCCTCTTCAGGTTGAACGAGTGGGAGAAACTGGTCCGGCACAGATGGTGTTCATCCTCTGGTGGAGCTACACTTGTTTGGGTAAACTAAAGGCTTTTCAACAGAATGAACACAGGAATTGCTTCTCTTTACTACTGGATCTGCTCATAGCGTTACTACTACTGTCATGTGTCAATGGGCTTGTGTAGTCATTTAGTGTTGAGGCACTGGCTTTGTCTGAGGTCTGGTTTAACATTAGGAGAGTGTGAGGAGGATGAAGGCCAGGGAGTGTCTGTGTATCACGTCACTTCCTCTTGAATTTGCAGACGTGTTGCTGTGCGTTTTGTTGCCAACCTTACTTTGCTAGCTGACAACTTTACGTTTTTTTTCTTTTTACTTTTTAATTACCGTTTATATTTTTAGTTTTTCCATCACAACTTTTTTCCCTCATTCAACTTTTTCACTCCGGACGCTTTATCTGGACATGGTTCGTCAGCAACTTCAACAGCCGAAGCTAAGTAGTAACATTAACATGAAGTCTTTTAATTGCAGGCGCTGTACTTATAATATACAGGAGAACGATCGCCTTACGGCGAGGATAGCTGTGCTGCAAGCCCAGCTTCAGACGCAATCGTTAGGCAAGGGTAATTTCAGTGTAGGAAAGGAAGAAACAGCGTCTGTGCCACCAGTAAGTACAGATAGTAACGTTAGTATAAATCCCCCCGCACAGTCCCCGCAGCCGGACAACTTTCTCATGGCTTCTGGAGGGAAATGCTGTAGGAATGCTCAACTGGTGTCGCTCATTCAGCCGACAGAAACTTTCAACCGGTTTTCCCCATTAAGTAGCGAGTCGGAGTCTGAGGCCGAGTCTTCTCTTGTCGCTACTCCTCCCGTTACGGGGTCTGAGACGCCGAAGGCTCCCACCATTAGCTCTGACAAATTGAAAACCCTAGTCATTGGAGACTCCATTACCCGCAGTATTAGACTTAAACCGAATCACCCAGCGATCATACACTGTTTACCAGGGGGCAGGGCTACCGACGTTAAGGCTAATCTGAAGATGGTGCTGGCTAAAGCTAAAACTGGCGAGTGTAGAGAGTATAGAGATATTGTTATCCACGTCGGCACCAACGATGTTAGGATGAAACAGTCAGAGGTCACCAAGCGCAACATAGCTTCAGCGTGTAAATCAGCTAGAAAGATGTGTCGGCATCGAGTAATTGTCTCTGGCGCCCTCCCAGTTAGGGGGAGTGACGAGCTCTACAGCAGAGTCTCACAACTCAATCGCTGGTTGAAAACTGTTTTCTGCCCCTCCCAAAAGATAGAATTTGTAGATAATTGGCCCTCTTTCTGGGACTCACCCACAAACAGGACCAAGCCTGACCTGCTGAGGAGTGACGGACTCCATCCTAGCTGGAGGGGTGCTCTCATCTTATCTACCAACATAGACAGGGCTCTAACTCCACAATGAAATAGGGTGCAGGCCAGGCAGCAGGCTGTTAGCCAACCTGCCAGCTTAGTGGAGTCTGCCACTAGCATAGTCAGTGTAGTCAGCTCAGCCATCCCCATTGAGACTGTGTCTGTGCCTCGACCTAGGTTGGGCAAAACTAAACATGGCGGTGTTCGCCTTAGCAATCTCATTAGGATAAAGACCTCCTCCATTCCTGCCATTATTGAAAGAGATCGTGATACCTCACATCTCAAAATAGGGTTACTTAATGTTAGATCCCTCACTTCAAAGGCAGTTATAGTCAATGAACTAATCACTGATCACAATCTTGATGTGATTGGCCTGACTGAAACATGGCTTAAGCCTGATGAATTTACTGTGTTAAATGAGGCCTCACCTCCTGGTTACACTAGTGACCATATCCCCCGTGCATCCCGCAAAGGCGGAGGTGTTGCTAACATTTACGATAGCAAATTTCAATTTACAAAAAAGAAAATGACGTTTTCGTCTTTTGAGCTTCTAGTCATGAAATCTATGCAGCCTACTCAATCACTTTTTATAGCTACTGTTTACAGGCCTCCTGGGCCATATACAGCGTTCCTCTCTGAGTTCCCTGAATTCCTATCGGACCTTGTAGTCATAGCAGATAATATTCTAATTTTTGGTGATTTTAATATTCATATGGAAAAGTCCACAGACCCACTCCAAAAGGCTTTCGGAGCCATCATCGACTCAGTGGGTTTTGTCCAACATGTCTCTGGACCTACTCACTGCCACAGTCATACTCTGGACCTAGTTTTGTCCCATGGAATAAATGTTGTAGATCTTAATGTTTTTCCTCATAATCCTGGACTATCGGACCACCATTTTATTACGTTTGAAATCGCAACAAATAATCTGCTCAGACTCCAACCAAGGAGCATCAAAAGTCGTGCTATAAATTCTCAGACAACACAAAAATTCCTTGATGCCCTTCCAGACTCCTTCTGCCTACCCAAGGACGTCAGAGGACAAAAATCAGTTAACCACCTAACTGAGGAACTCAATTTAACCTTGCGCAATACCCTAGATGCAGTTGCACCCCTAAAAACGAAAAACATTTGTCATAAGAAACTAGCTCCCTGGTATACAGAAAATACCCGAGCTCTGAAGCAAGCTTCCAGAAAATTGGAACGGAAATGGCGCCACACCAAACTGGAAGTCTTCCGACTAGCTTGGAAAGACAGTACCGTGCAGTATCGAAGAGCCCTCACTGCTGCTCGATCATCCTACTTTTCCAACTTAATTGAGGAAAATAAGAACAATCCAAAATTTCTTTTTGATACTGTTGCAAAGCTAACTAAAAAGCAGCATTCCCCAAGAGAGGATGGCTTTCACTTCAGCAGTAATAAATTCATGAACTTCTTTGAGGAAAAGATCATGATCATTAGAAAGCAAATTACGGACTCCTCTTTAAATCTGCGTATTCCTCCAGGGCTTAGCTGTCCTGGATCTGCACAGCTCTGCCAGGGCCTGGGATCGGGAGAGACACTTAAGTGTTTTAGTACTATATCTCTTGACACAATGATGAAAATAATCATGGCCTCTAAACCGTCAAGCTGCATACTGGATCCTATTCCTACTAAACTACTGAAAGAGCTGCTTCCTGTGCTTGGCCCTCCTATGTTGAACATAATAAACGGCTCTCTGTCCACCGGATGTGTACCAAACTCACTAAAAGTGGCAGTAATAAAGCCTCTCTTGAAAAAGCCAAACCTTGACCCGGAAAATATAAAAAACTATCGGCCTATATCGAATCTTCCATTCCTCTCAAAAATTTTAGAAAAAGCTGTTGCGCAGCAACTCACTGCCTTCCTGAAGACAAACAATGTATACAAAATGCTTCAGTCTGGTTTTAGACCCCATCATAGCACTGAGACTGCACAAGTGAAAGTGGTAAATGACCTTTTAATGGCGTCAGACCGAGGCTCTGCATCTGTCCTCGTGCTACTAGACCTTAGTGCTGCCTTTGACACCATCGATTACCACATTCTTTTGGAGAGACTGGAAACCCAAATTGGTCTACACGGACAAGTTCTGGCCTGGTTTAGATCTTATCTGTCGGAAAGATATCAGTTTGTCTCTGTGAATGGTTTGTCCTCTGACAAATCAACTGTACATTTCAGTGTTCCTCAAGGTTCCGTTTTAGGACCACTATTGTTTTCACTATATATTTTACCTCTTGGGGATGTTATTCGAAAACATAATGTTAACTTTCACTGCTATGCGGATGACACACAGCTGTACATTTCAATGAAACATGGTGAAGCCCCAAAATTGCCCTCGCTAGAAGCCTGTGTTTCAGACATAAGGAAGTGGATGGCTGAAAACTTTCTACTTTTAAACTCGGACAAAACAGAGATGCTTGTTCTAGGTCCCAAGAAACAAAGAGATCTTCTGTTAAATCTGACAATTAATCTTGATGGTTGTAAAGTCATCTCAAATAAAACTGTGAAGGACCTCGGCGTTACTCTTGACCCTGATCTCTCTTTTGACGAACATATCAAGACTGTTTCAAGGACAGCTTTTTTCCATCTACGTAACATTGCAAAAATCAGAAATTTTCTGTCCAAAAATGATGCAGAAAAATTAATCCATGCATTTGTTACTGCTAGACTACTGCAATGCTCTACTTTCCGGCTACCCGGATAAAGCACTAAATAAACTTCAGTTAGTGCTAAATACGGCTGCTAGAATCCTGACTAGAACCAAGAAATTTGATCATATTACTCCAGTGCTAGCTTCCCTACACTGGCTTCCTGTTAAGGCAAGGGCTGATTTCAAGGTTCTACTGTCAACCTATAAAGCGTTACATGGGCTTGCTCCTACCTATCTTTCCGAGTTGGTCCTGCCGTACATACCTACACGTACGCTACAGTCACAAGACGCAGGCCTCCTAATTGTCCCTAAAATTTCTAAGCAAACAGCTGGAGGCAGGGCTTTCTCCTATAGATCTCCATTTTTATGGAATGGTCTGCCTACCCATGTGAGAGACGCAGACTCGGGTCTCAACCTTTAAGTCTTTACTGAAGACTTATCTCTTCAGTAGGTCATATGATTGAGTGTAGTCTGGCCCAGGAGTGTGAAGGTGAACGGAAAGGCTCTGGAGCAACGAACCGCCCTTGCTGTCTCTGCCTGGCCGGTTCCCCTCCACTGGGATTCTCTACCTCTAACCCTATTACAGGGGCTGAGTCACTGGCTTACTGGTGCTCTTTCATGCCGTCCCTAGGAGGGGTGCGTCACTTGAGTGGGTTGAGTTACTGACGTGATCTTCCTGTCTGGGTTGGCGCCCCCCCTTGGTTTGTGCTGTGGTGGAGATCTTTGTGGGCTATACTCGGCCTTGTCTCAGGATTGTAAGTTGGTGGCTGAAGATATCCCTCTAGTGGTGCGGGGGCTGTGCTTTGGCAAAGTGGGTGGGGTTATATCCTTCCTGTTTGGCCCTGTCCGGGGGTATCATCGGATGGGGCCACAGTGTCTCCTGACCCCTCCTGTCTCAGCCTCCAGTATTTATGCTGCAGTAGTTTATGTGTCGGGGGGCTATGGTCAGTTGGTTATATCTGGAGTACTTCTCCTGTCTTATCCGGTGACCTGTGTGAATTTAAGTATGCTCTCTCTAATTCTCTCCTTCTCTCTTTCTTTCTCTCTCTCGGAGGACCTGAGCCCTAGGACCATACGTCAGGACTACTGGGCATGATGACTCCTTGCTGTCCCCAGTCCACCTGGCCTTGCTGCTGTTCCAGTTTAAACTGTTCTGCCTGCAGTTATGGAACCCCTACCTGTCCCAGACCTGCTGTTTTCAACTCTTAATGATCGGCTATGAAAAGCCAACTGACATTTATTCCTGATTATTATTTGACCATGCTTGTCATTTATGAACATTTTGAACATCTTGGCTCTCTCTAATTCTCTCCTTCTCTCTTTCTTTCTCTCTCTCGGAGGAACTGAGCCCTAGGACCATACGTCAGGACTACCGGGCATGATGACTCCTTGCTGTCCCCAGTCCACCTGGCCTTGCTGCTGTCCCAGTTTCAACTGTTCTGCATGCGGTTATGGAACCCCTACCTGTCCCAGACCTGCTGTTTTCAACTCTTAATTATCGGCTATGAAAAGCCAACTGACATTTATTCCTGATTATTATTTGACCATGCTTGTCATTTATGAACATTTTGAACATCTTGGCCATGTTCTGTTATAATCTCCACCCGGCACAGCCAGAAGAGGACTGGCCACCCCTCATAGCCTGGTTCCTCTCTAGGTTTCTTCCTAGGTTTTGGCCTTTCTAGGGAGTTTTTCCTAGCCACCGTTCTTCTACACCTGCATTGCTTGCTGTTTGGGGTTTTAGGCTGGGTTTCTGTACAGCACTTCGAGATATTAGCTGATGTACGAAGGGCTATATAAAATAAACTTGATTGATTGATTGATTGTCACAGGGTCCATGTTCCAGTTGATAGATCCTATAGAAGGCAGGCTGAAGGCAGCACCTGTTAGAGGGTTAACCTGAGGCGCCGTCAGTCTCTCTGAATCACAACTATACGAGCAGGATGGAGCATCGCTAGCCGAGTCTGTGACTGTTCTCATACTGACACTTCACCGTCCCCGCAGACCAAATCTACGCCTCACCCTGGTCTCAGCCAGTCTGTTGTCATGGAGACTAAGTGTGGATGTTGTTTTGTGTTCCCCTGTCTGTTTCTGGTTGTGGTTAACAGTGTTGTTCCCCAGCCCAGAGTTGAAGATGCTGTCCCATCCACTGACCTCCACTATATCGCCTCTGGTCCTGCCCTGATCAATGATGTTTTCCCCTGGGCTCTTGGCTACACCGGTCTGGGTATCCAAGATGGCCACCCAGTCTCCTGCAGGAAGAGGTTAGAGTTTTTTTGTTGTCAATTACCTGGTCAAGTTCATCCATTATAATGTGTGTTTTTGTATGTGAACATAAGCTGCATTGATTTAATTTTATGAATGAAGAAAAAAAAGAATAGCCACTATTCCCATTGAAGATCTATTACTGTATGTAGGCTATATGTACACTCCCGTTCAAAAGTTAGGGGTCACTTAGAAATGTCCTTGTGGGGCCTCCCAGGTGGAGCAGTGGTCTAATGTCACCAGAGACTCTGGGTTCGAGCCCAGGCTCTGTCGCAACCGGCCGCGACCGGGAGGCCCATGGGGCGGCGCACAATTGGCCTAGCGTCGTCCAGGTTAGGGAGGGTTTGGCCGGCGGGGATATCCTTGTCTCATCGCGCACTAGCGACTCCTGTGGCGGGCCGGGCGCAGTGCACGCTGACCAGGTCGCTAGTTGTACGGTGTTTCCTCCGACACATTGGTGCGGCTGTCTTCCGGGTTGGAAGCCTTCTGTGTTAAGAAGCAGTGCGGCTTGGTTGGGTTGTGTTTCGGAGGACGCATGGCTCTCGACCTTTGCCTCTCCCGAGTTCGTACGGGAGTTGCAGCGATGAGACAAGACAGTAACTACTAACAATTGGATGCCACTAAATTGGGGAGAAAAAGGGGGTAAAAAAAAAGGAAAAAAGAAATGTCCTTGTTTTTGAAATATATATATTTTTTAAATGTCCATTAAAATAACATCAAATTGATCAGAAATACAGTGTAGACATTGTTAATGTTGTAAATGACTATTGTAGTTGGAAACGGCAGATTAAAGAAAAATAGAATATCTACATAGTCGTACAGAGGCCCATTATCAGCAACCATCACTGTGTTCCAATGGCACGTTGTGTTAGAGTTCCTCTCTCCAGTGACTGTGTTCTTTTGCCCATCTTAATCTTTTCTTTTTATTGGATTGTCTGAGATATGGCATTTTCTTTGCAACTCTGCCTAGAAGGCCAGCATAATGGAGTCACCTCTTCACTGTTGACGTTGAGATTGATGTTTTGCGGGTACTATTTAATGAAGCTGCCAGTTGAAGACTTGTGAGGCATCTGTTTCTCAAACTAGACACTCTAATGTACTTGTCCTCTTGCTCAGTTGTGCACCGGGGCCTCCCACTCCTCTTTCTATTCTGGTTAGAGCCAATTTGCACTGTTCTGTGGAGGGAGTAGTACACAGCGTTGTAGGAGATCTTCAGTTTCTTGGCAATTTCTCGCATGGAATAGCCTTCATTTCTCAGAACAAGAATAGACTGACGAGTTTCAGGAGAAAGTTCTTTGTTTCTAGCCATTTTGAGCCTGTAATCGAACCCACAAATGCTGATGCTCCAGATACTCAACTAGTCTAAAGAAGGCCAGTTGTATTGCTTCTTTAATCAGGACAACAGTTTTCAGCTGTACTAACATAATTGCAGAAGGGTTTTCTAATGATAAATTAGCCTTTTAAAATTATAAACTTGGATTAGCTAACACAACGTGCCATTGAAACACAGGACTGATGGTTGCTGATAATGGGCCTCTTCGCTTATGTAGATAGTCGAATAAAAATCAGCCGTTTCCAGCTACAATAGTCATTTACAACATTAACAATGTCTACACTGTATTTCTGATCAATTTGATGTTATTTTAATGGACAAAAAAAAACAAGGACATTTCTAAGTGACCCCAAACTTTTGAACGGTAGTGTATTTCTCCCTTACCTTGCGCCCCCATCTTTAGTCCACTCAGCAGATCAATGCGCTCTGGTTCGTCCTCTATTGTCTCCTCTTTGACTATCAGCAGATCAGGCTTCCCATCCTCCATGTCTACTGACTGTAAGAGATACAGAGTGAGATGATTTTGGATCAAGAAATCTGATAGGAGCACCCTGCTTTGGAGCATCTTCTAATTGGGCAATGAGGGATTTCTATGAGTACTGTGCAAACATGTCAATTTATTTTACACCATACAAACGTGTTAGTTGATTTGGTTACTTGACACTCTTTAATGGTTTGATCATTTAAAAGCCATGGTCCCACAAAATTAATCAAGACCTCGGCCAATATCTACAAAGAGTCTCAGAGTAGGAGTGCTGATCTAATCGTTTAATCTGATCTAATCGTTTAAGCTGATCTAATCGTGCTGATCTGATTCGTTTAATCACGGAATAGTAATTAACTAGGAAGTTGGGGCACCACGGGAAAATGTTGTTTAGAGTTGTAATTTCCCGAATATAACTCTTCAGATATTTTATTATCTTATTGATTACAGTCGTATATTAATGTATTATTACCTCATCAGTCTCATTCCTGAATGTCGCAAACCCTTGGATATCTGCACGAACCCCATCATCATAAATCATGAATCAGTGATATACAAAATGGCTTATTTATTTACTAACTAACTAACTAATCAATCACAGAATTACATAAACACACACACAGTAGATCATACATTGGTTACTAACATGACACAAAGAAAAGTACCTAGTGGGCTAAGCCAATATGATGGCTTGGTAGACAAAGGAAAGGGGTCGGGAAAGCTTAAGAGCGGGATATTCAGAGTTGATAACTACACTCATGGAAATGCTAATACTTTGAACATGAACAACCGCTCATTCGAAAAGAAATGGCAATTTACATATTTACGAGTGTATGCCTTTGTTGTCCCTCTCTGCGATCGCCAGCTTGTTATAATGGATACGTCAAAGTACCATTCGGTCATTCGACCGGTTGCATTTACCAGACTAAAGTACTTAAACAGCTGCAGCCTGAATAATTGTTCTTTAGTTTGTAGATTTCTTAGCCATTTCAACGTGGGAATGATCTCCATGTTCTCTGGTCCTGTCCTTTGGTAGAGTTGCCAACCATTTCAACTTATAGCGACAGCTTCCATGTTTTCTGGTCTAATGTAAATTTTGTCACGGGTGGTTTTATACAGGAGTAGAAAAGGGGGCGTTCCATGATGCCGTGTAGTGTCTGTGCTCACAGGAGCGTGGCCACTGACTGATCATAAGTTACTATGAAAAACAATTCTCATTTAGAAGACTAAGATCACATTGTTATCTTTCCAAAAGTATTCTCATGCTTAATCATTCATTTTATAAAACATTCAGATGCAAACCCCATAATTGAGAAGTGTATACAAACAAAGAAACAGTAATCTGTGTCTCCTGTCCTTCATGAGGTCACCAAATGAAACAAACTCGACATGACTGTTCCTTAAGTGTCCACGGACCACTCCAACTGCTTGGACAACAGAAATACTGTTCAATTATTCAACCTTTTGATGTCCAAGTGTCTCTGTGTTCCACAGTCACATTCCAATCTCGATACTACAGAGTCCAAAAGCAGAGTATTTTACGACCAACATAAAGCGTTCCCCTCTACCTCTGCGGGAGAGAGAGGGCGCTGTAGAGAGGACCCACTGTACCCTGATCCTTCAGATCTTCACAGGAGAGTTATGACAGGTGTGACTAGCTCTGTTTTGTACTGACAAAAATGTGGTTATATGTAGAAGGCAGACAACAAAGTTTAAATTAAGTCTCTAAAATCAAATAGATCAATATATCCCCAAGCGAATGGGAAAGCGTGAGCGGTCAGTTATGTACAAATGCAAACCAATCAGTTGGTAAAGCGGTGCGGCGACACAAATCCAACAAAGCATTGCTTCCCCCAGAGCAAAAGACAAGGAGCAATTAGGAGATGCAAACGGGAGTAATGAACAGCTAAAGAATATCAAACAAAGCTAAAATGCTCTCAATGCACACCAAAACAAACTGCTACAATCTGTTGTTAAAAAAGTAGATTCGCTCGAAAAGAAAGTAGTCTATCGTGTCAGACATGCACGTGAAAGAACCCCCAAAAAATTTGCCTGCTGGAAACAAAGTTGCAAACTTTAGAAGATGAATTGGACCAGCAAGAAAACAGAATGAGATGAAACATGAGAATATTGTCTGTACCAGAAGACGAGGAAAAAAGGACACCTTTCCAGTTACGTGGTCAAACTGATATCAGAGGAACTTGCCGTGGATATAGCGCCAGAGGATCTGGAACGATGCCAAAGGATCGGGCGTGAAACAGATGAACGCTAAATATCCCTGCATGGTAATCTTCAAGCTGTGGAACTATCAGACCAAAGTCAACATTCTGAAAGCACAGGAGGGAAAGGAGATCAAAATCCACAGCCAGTCCATTCGATTCGTCTAGGACCTGTCTGCTAGGCTGAGGAGAAAACGCAAGGAATACATTCCGATCAGACAATCAGAATCAAATCTCAACTCTGCTTCCCGGCAGTGCTGTGGGTATGGAACTCCGCAAATGATGGAACTCACAAGCACCAATGAAGCCCTAATCAAGCTACAAGAAACCTTTCCAGTTGAAGAAGGAGAGCCCCCTGTTCTGAGAAGAGGATTAAGTAGGAAAAAACTACGTGCGCACTAGGCTACATACAGTGATGCCTATGATCAGCTTATGGTAAATTGAGATAATATTATTTCCCCCTCCCCCAATAAAATCTATAATCTACTTTCCCAAAGTAACTATTCTTCTCTAGGAAGTAACGATAGAAGTAGCCGATGCCAATGGGCTACATGGACACTGAAAATATAATACAAAAGAGGAAATATAGCATGTATGTCAATAACTGTTTGGTCCAGCTTTTTTATAAGTGCATCTTATGATAGCTTCATAAAGCCTTCATATAGGTGTCATAACACTACATATTTGTGAAGCATCTCATCTATAACCGTATATCATGCTCTATAAAGATTCATAATGTGGCATAACTGTTTGACATATCTTTTATAGAGCATGAAATACAATTAAAGATGACTGATTTTTGGCCCATTTATGCAGTGTTTATGAACCCTATATCAAGGCTTTATGAAGCCTTCAAATAAAGTGGAACCAACTGTTCTATGGACGTGTGTGTGTTTGGGCGTGAGTGTAGGTGTGTGTGGGTGTTCATATGAATGGGAGTGTGAAGGAAGGTGAATTAATACGTGTGGGGAGGGAGTGAATGGGTGTGTGGATGCATAGGGTATGTGTGAATGAAGGAGAATGGATGAGTAAGTCGATGTATGTAAATGTATCTGAGAAGAAGGGAGGGTGGGAAAAGACGGGAGGTTGGGAGAAACTTGGCTTGGGTGGGTAAGGGTGTCCAAGGATGGGAGGTTGTGACAAGCTTGGCAAGGATGGGAGGGTGTGACAAGCTTGGCTTGGGTGGAATAAAGGGGGGAGGGTGTGATGAGCTTGGCTTGGCTTGGGGGTAAAGGGGGGAGGAAAACTGGGATGGGGAGGTTTGAGGGATAAGCTTGGCTTGGAAAAGAGGAAGAAAGGATTAATCTATACTACAATGTAATTTTATTTATTTTTGGGACTTGCAAACCTGCTGTAAAATGAATAAGAGTTCTGGACAAATTAGGAGGTCAAGTCATTATTATTCCTTGTTTTCCATTATAGTTAAGTTCCAATGGTGGTTATTGACGAGAGTGGAGGGATAGGGACAGGGGAGCTGGGAGGGCGCCAGACACTTCCCTGAAGTACAGTGAGCTCCAAACATATTGGGGACAATTTTTGTTGTTTTGGCTCTGTACTCCAACACTTTGGATTTGAAATTATACATTAACTATTTGTATTTGTATTTATTATGGATCCCCATTAGTTCTTGCCAATGCAGCAGCTACTCTTCCTGGAGTCCAGCAACATTAAGGCAGTTATATACAATGTAAATATTACATGACATTGCATTTCATAACACTTTACCCAATACATTTAGTGTGTTCCCTCAGGCCACTACTCCACGATCACATATTTACAATACAACATCCATGTATGTGTGTCTGTGTCTCTTCACTGTCCCCGCTGTTCCATAAGGTGTATTGTTATCTGTTTTCTAAATCTGATTCTACTGCTTGCATCAGTTACCTGATGTGGAATAGAGTTCCATGTAGCCATGGCTCCATGTAGTACTGTGCGCCTCCCATAGTCTGTTCTGGACTTGGGGATTGTGAAGAGACCTCTGGTGGCGTGTCTTGTGGGGTATGCATGGGTCTCCGAGCTGTGTGCTAGTAGTTTAAACAGACAGCTCGATGCATTCAGCATGTCAACACTTCTTACAAAAACAAGTAGTGATGAAGTCAATCTCTCCTCCACTTTGAGCCATAAGAAATTGACATGCATATTATTAATGTTTTCCGAGGACTCCCTTTGTGGCACCTGACCACACGACTGAGGTTAAAGTGAAGACTGTTAGATATTATTTAAGGTTATTGTCATCCATATCGGGTGAACCGTTTAGAAATTAGAGCACCTTTTGTACATAGTCCCCTCACTTATATGTATTAAAGTATTCAAAAGTTTAGTATTTGGTTCCATATTCCTAGCGCGGAATGATTACATCAAGCGTGTGACTCCACAAACTTGTTGGATGCATTGCTGTTTATTTTGGTTGTGTTTCAGAGAATTTTGTGCCCAATAGAAATTAATGGTAAATAATGTATTGTGTCATTTGAGTCACCTTTATTGTAAATAAGAATAGAATATGTTTCTAAACTCTTCTACATTAATGTGGGTGCTACCATCATTACGGATAACCCTGAATGAATCATGAATAATGATGAGTGAGAAAGATACACTTACAAATATCATACACCCCCCCCCCCCCCAAAATGCTCACCTCCCCCGTTATTGTAATGGTGAGAGGTTAGCATGTCTTGGAGGTATGATATTTCTACATTTGTAACTTTCTTACTCATCATTATTCACGATTCATTCAGGACTAAGGGTGCGTTAGTAAATTCGCTCTGGCTATCTACTCCGATTTCGGAGCACTCTCCTCCGAGTGTGCAAAAGCGCAGAATAACTGACAAATTTACAAACGCTCAACACCTCTTGAATATGGCCGGTGTCAGTAAACCTCAGCGAAAAAGCGTAATTAAATTGTTGCCAGGAGCACAGTTACAGTCACCAATGCTCTGGATAACATGAAAACAGCCTAACCAGCTCTGCTATGGAGAGTAAAATGGTCAGAGTGAGTTGTTCTCTCATTTTCGGGCTCCCAAGTGGCGCAACGGTCTAAGGCACTGCATCTCAGTGCTAGAGGAATCACTACAGACCCTGGTTTGATCCCGGGCTGTATCACAACCGGCCATGATTTGGAGTCCCATAGGTCAGCACACAATTGGCCCAGCGTCGTCTGGGTTAGGGGAAGGTTTGGCCGGGGTAGGCCGTCATTGTAAAATAAGAATTTGTTCTTAACTGACTTGCCTAGTTAAATGAAGGTTAGCTTAGGTGCTTGACTGCCGTTGTGAGGTCAGAAACTTGGATCAACCCTACTCCTCCGCCAGAGCGTCCAGTATGCGCTCTGAACGCTCCGCGAGCAAAACACTCTTGAATTTACAACAAACGAACAATCCGACAATTTACAAATGCCCAGAGGGCACTCTGGCACTCCAGATTGAATTTACAAACACACCGTAAGAAAGTTAGATGCACAAATAGCAGTGTGTTTGTGTGCAATGCTTAAGAGGCAGCTCTGCATTTTCAAGCTGTTGGCTACATCCCTTTTCAACACACTAACACAATACACGTCAATCTACATATAAAAGGGGGGGGCTCATTTGAGATTCGAAGCCTTGTCACAATCTGCGTCAATTACGCAGACTAGGCAATTTACACAGAGAGCAATTTGATCAGTCAGTCAAATACACGTGACAGTTGCTTTGATGATCAGAATGTGCAGTTGGACTGCGGTATGTTAAGGACACTTCCATGAACAAGTGTTGGAACACGTCCACCTACGTCGACAATTTTAATTGGCTGATGCAGAACTTGTTCCAGGATATAATCTGATGAGACTAGCTACAATTTAGAGTTTGGTCAACTGCAAGTAAATCAAACATTTTAATTGGCTGATACGCATTTTGAGCCGCAGAAAATATTTCAATTTAAATTGTTGCTTATGTTCCCCACTACGTTAGAGTTCTATACTGTAGTTACAGAATGACTTAAAAAAAACAAAAAACATCATGGGACAGAAATATTATGTGGGTAAAAATAAGTCAGCTATGATAAGTTAAAAGTCATCAGACAAACCTGACTAAACTATGTTGACGTATACAGTAGGTGTTTGGGTATATTTAGTAAGTGTATATTGGTTATAATATCGTGTGTATGCAGAATAGGGTGAGATCAGATGTGATGTATACTAAGAGTCCAAATGAAAGTCTTAGAATGAAAAGTTCCATTTTGTGTTTATTGAACATAAACAAGTTTTAAATACATCATATGAAAACCACACATACACATCTCAACTAATAATCTGAATGAACTTGCTAAATTGCATTAATTTTCTCATGAAAAGTGTCTTGGGGAAAAAATTAAGTAGTTGAATGCAAGTAATTAAATAGGCATTTGTGAACATCATATAGCCTACACAGTACAATCAACATGTATCAGACTTTGTAGGCTTATATATGCCTTATATATCACAATGTCTGGATGCAATATTCTACCAAGGAATATTCAACAATGATATCCGTTCCTCTTGTTATTCCAAACACATCTATGGATCTATTCTGCTGACAACAATGAAAA
Source organism: Salvelinus namaycush (assembly GCF_016432855.1). Taxonomy (NCBI): domain Eukaryota; kingdom Metazoa; phylum Chordata; class Actinopteri; order Salmoniformes; family Salmonidae; genus Salvelinus; species Salvelinus namaycush. The sequence continues at coordinate 8,261,416 of NC_052348.1, forward strand.
TTAATCTTTGTCTATAATGCAGGGTTTGATCTAAACATCAGAAGCTATTGAGTGGAAGGGTTACTTTCTATGTTATAGAGTGGAATGTTTTTTCTGCTGGTGTATCCTGAGGTAGCTCCTCTCTGAGAACCTCTTCCCACAATGCATACAGGAGAACGGCCTCTCTCCCGTGTGGACCTTCAGGTGCATCTTCAGATGGTCCTGGCGGGAGAACCTCTTCTCACACTGGGGGCAGCTGTAGGGTTTCTCACCTGTGTGGACCCTCTGGTGCCTCTTCAGGTCACGTGCCTGGGCGAAGCGCATATGACACTGGGTACAGCTGAAGGGTTTCACCCCTGTGTGGACCCTCTGGTGGATATCCACTTTCTGGGGGCTGCTGAAACCTTTGTTACAGAACATGCAGAGGAACCGTTTATCTTTACTATTGCCTGATGTGGCTCCCCCTCCCGGAGCCAGGGCTTTAGTCCTGTCGTTTGAGTTCAATACCTGATCAAAAAGGACATGGCTGGGTGAATCGGAAGACACCATCGACGTGGACACTGGGTCGCGATCCCTGAACTTGTGTATAGGAGAGTGGGTCACGACGGTTGGATTTGTCTCTAAGCTTTCCCTGTAATCTAAGAAATCTCTGCCCTGTGAGTGTCCATCTCCTAGGTGACTATCTGCATTCCATGTGGGAGAAGCGTCACCCTCCACTTTCACAGTCACCTCATCTATGATTATAACCTCCCTTTTCTTATCTAGGCACCCTTCAGAGTATTCACTATTACTGTAATGGTTCCAGTCCCCTCTAGACAGATCAGTCTGTGTCTCTAAACCCAAGGATATGTTGCCAGGGTCCATCTTTGTAGAGTAAGAACAAGACGGATCATCACCACTAGTGTCTAACGCATCACCATCTCCACGGGAATTAACCGTTCTTTGGCTCTGGAGAAATACGGGTAAGTACTCTGAACCGGGAGCAGGAGGACAGCCCAGTGTCCCCAACTCCAGTCTCTCTGGGTCTGATTTGTGGTCAGATCCTGTGTGTAAGAGCCTTTTTGTTACAGTTAAAGTATTGGAGTCTGTCTCTGACTTGAGGACGGCGTTCGGCGTTCCACTGACCTCAGTGATGCTGCTACGGGTCCTGGGCTGTGCTGGGGCGGTGGTGGGGTCCTCCATGGCTACAGAGGGCATTCCAGTCTGGATGTCTGTGCTGTGCCGTGGGTCCTCCTCTCCTTCAGACCTCTCCATCTTGACCCCAGGACCTGCAGTCTCTGCATCTGCAGACTGACACAAAAAGAGAGGAGGTTATTACCTGTAAATTATCAGAATTGGATAACAATGTCGTAGGGAAGTCTCAAAAGCTCCCCTATGGCAGATGTACATGTAAGCAAGTGAATAGCTGAGGGGAGCCTTTCTGAAATAAACGGGCCACATTTGATTAACAAAGTAACTGTAATTTTTTATGTAATACTATTACACTAACCTCTATCATGATAATGTGCTGGGTTGAGGTTCCACTCCCCTCATCAACATTGATTGGTTGGTCATCTCTCCATGAATTGTGCTTAATTTGCTTCACAAAGCTCCTGTGGCCTTCAGTGAGACTTCCTTCACCTGTGAAAGTGATTGGGGGGGGGGGGGGGGGGGGAATAGGTTATGTTGGCTACTGTCTGCTCAACGGTATAGACCCTTTTCTGTGTTTACAAACAATTCTGCATGAGAGCGAAGAGTGCAATTTGGTTGCAGAACACGGCGGAGTTCTCATTTTAAGGCTTGTATGAAAGTCCTGCTTCATATAACAGTGTAAGCGTATGACAAAAATCAATGGCTCTGGTTATAATAGCCTCTTTTAGAATCCGAGGGTGAAATACTTCCCCACTCGTCTCTAACATGTAGGCTCAGCATTACTGAACAGTCCCACAAGTCAGAATGTTGAACAAACCTCATTTCGACTTACCTTACTTGTTGTCCGCTGATTTTGTCCCTATGTTGGAGGTAATCCGGTACAAAATAGCCACAGAATATCCACAGGGAAGTGTTATCAAACCCCGACCTACTGATGCAATTCGCACTTGACAAATACTTGCACAATATGGCCGAGCATAACCGAACGGCAAACACTTCCAGCTGATTGCGAGGAAATGTGCTTTGGTCAACGTAAGTGTCAAGAGATTGAAAATACAAGCGACAGAACCTACCTGCTCCGCAAAAAGTAGGGTAATCAACCCTTTCCTGTGGATACACTATCTCCTACTGCCAAAAGGACCAACAGCATGAACAACCGGTAAAGTTTAAATATAATTTTAATAAACATTCTGGCTTGTAGAGACTACTGCATCTTTTCATGGTTACATTAAGACACCATGGAGCCGGCACGAGATACGGACCCGTACAACAGTGCAGTACTCCAGATCTGACCTTTATCCACACTGCTCCATCGAGAAGATTGAAATACTGTTCGTTTTCCCAGAAAACTGCCATTTTCGTCCTCATGCTAGCTAGCAGTAGCCACAGCAGCCATAATGGAATTGCATGTCACGTTGGCTGTGATACACTACATGGCCAAAACTGCTCGTCGAACATCTCATTCCAAAATCATTGCCATTAATATGGAGTTGGTCCTCCTTTGCTGCTCCACTCTTCTGGGAAGGCTTCCACTAGATGTTCGAACATTGCTGCGGGGACTTTCTTCCATTCAATTTCAGCCAGAAGAGCATTAGTGAGGTCGGGCACTGATGTTGGGCGAGTAGGCCTGGCTCGCAGTCGGCGTTCCAATTCATTCCAAAGGTGTTCGATGGGGTTGAGGTCAGGGCTTTGTGCAGACCAAGCAAGTTATTCCATAATGATCTTGACAAACCATTTCTGTATGGACCTCGCTTTGTGCACAGTGGCATTGCCCTGTTGAAACAGGAAAGGGCCTTCCCCAAACTGTTGCCTCAAAATCGGAAGAACAGAATCGTCTAAAATGTCATTGTATGCTGTAGCATTAAGATTTCCCTTCACTGGAACTAAGGGGCCTAGCCCAAACCATGAAAAACAGCCCCAGACCATTATTCGTCCTCCACCAAACTTTACAGTTGGCACTCTGCACTCGGGGAGGTAACATTCTCCTGGCATCCGCCAAACCAATATTTGTCCGTCGGACTGCCAGATGGTGAAGCTTGATTCATCCCTCCAGAGAACATGCTTCCACTGCTCCAGAGTCCAATGTCAGCGAGCTTTACACCACTCCAGCCGATGCTTGGCATTGCGCATGGTGATCTTAGGCTTGTATGCGGCTGGAAACCCATTAAAGGTCAAATTTGGAGTACAGTGGCATATCCTATCCCTGCATTGAGGTACGTTTTCCGACCCATATCTAGGCATAGATGGCTAGTAATCAGGGAATTTGAAATATTGCATACCATCCAAACACTGACCAAAACCCAATTCTGGGTAACATCTGAACACATGTGCAGGGATGAAAGGTGCAATTAACTTTATGAACGGCGACAGCCTTCTGCTAAATATACCTCTTGCCATTCCTCTGTGTCGGTCGAGGAACTTGACACTACTGCTATGACTGGCGAGGACGCGCTCTCGCATTGTCCCCTCTGCGCGCTCCCGTGCCACCTTCAGTTCCAGTAGCTGTAGTTTCCTCCGCAATGTCCTGTTTTCTTTCTGGCTTTGAGTTATTTCCAAACGAAACACTGCATAGTCGTCGTCTACGAGTTTACAGATCTCTGCCACGGCTGCATTCGCTAGCACCTCCATAATGGAGGCTATTTGAGTGTGAAAAACCATATCGTTACAGTTAGCCATTGTTAGCTAACGTAATCAGCTACTATACCTAGTTAGCGTTACCTAAATAATATCTATTAACCAAGTCCTGGTATCAACGCGAATTAAAAACGACATTATACAGTTAAAGGACTGATATTGAGTTCCATGATGATAATAAACGTCTAAATAACAATGCTAACGTGGAAATTGTTTTTGATCACTTCCGTTTACACTAAAGAGAAAAGATCTTATTGGTAGGCGTCATATCTCAAATGGTGTGGTTAAATGAAAAAGTTATGCGCGCTGTTCTTTGAAATACGGTACTGCTTATAGAGTGTCATTGCGATCTGTGGAGTTGCTGTTTTCTCGTGCTCATTAACTCGTGACATTCCTAGATTACTCATTATATGAATAACGTCGGATTAAATCAACAAATACGATAGTCTGTTGAAAAAACGTTAAGGTTACAAGTAGTTGTGTTGTGCAATTTTTTTTAGATGAGGGAGCGCCCCCCAAAAATATGCCAATGACGTAATCATTTCCTCAATCAACGTTTGTACGGACAGTTTATAGAATATGCATAAACTGCATCCTCCAATTGGAACGTCTGCCCATGCCCACACTATGGGTGCGTTTGTAAATTCATTCTGGCTATCTACTCCGATTTCAGAGCACTCGTCTGAGTGTGTCAGAGCGCAGAATAACTGATGAATTTACGAACGCTCAACACCCGTTGAATATGGCGGATGTCAGTAAACGTAGGCAAAAAAAGGCGTAATTAAATTGTTGCCAGCAACAGATTTAGTCACCAACGCTCTGGATAAAAGGAAAACAGCCTAACCATCTCTGCTAGGGCAAGTAAAATGGTCAGAGTGAGGTGTTCTCTCATTTGTGTCTGGAAGTAGCTAGCAAGGTAGGCAACGTTAGCCGGTTAGCTTGGGTGCATTACTGCCGTTGTGAGGTCAGAATGCTCGGATCAACTCTACTCCTCGGCCAGAGTGTCCAGTGTGAACGCTCCAGAGCGAAACCCTCTGAATTTATGAACACCTAGAGCACACTTTTGCATTCCAGATTGAATTTACGAACACACCCTATTGTCTCAAAAGTTTATATTTTTAAATCCCCAAGTTAGGAATACCTCATTTCAAAACAGGCCATCGCTGTCAATCATGTATGATAATTTGTGACCTTATACTGGTGAAACGTCCAAACTGCATCTCCATGACAACCATTTATTTGATCTCAATCAGTTTCATGGGAATATGCATTTATACTGAACAAAAATATAATCGCAACACGTAAAGTGTTGGTCCCATTTTTCATGGGCTGAAATAAAATATCCCAGAAATGTTCCATATGCACAAAAAGCATTTTTTCTCTCAAATGTTGTTCACAAATGTGTTTACATCCCTGTTAGTGAGCATTTATCATTTCCCAAGATAATTCATCCACCTGAGAGGTGTGGCATATCAAGAAGCTGATTAAACAGCATGATCACTACACAGGTGCACCTTGTGCTGGGGACAATAAAAGGCCACTCTAAAATGTGCAGTTCTGTCCACAACACAATGCCATAGATGTCTCAAGTTTTGAGGGAGCGTGCAATTGGCATGCTGACTACAGGAACGTCCACCAGAGCTGTTGCCAGAGAATGTAATGTTAATTTCTCTCCCATAATCCACCTCCAACGTCGTTTTAGAGAATATGGCAGTACGTCTAACCGGCCTCACAACCGCAGACCACGTGTGACCACGCCAGCCCAGGACCTCCACATCCGGCTTCTTCACCTGTGGGATCATCTGAGACCAGCCACCCGGACAGCTGATGAAATTTAGGAGTATTTCTGTCTGTAATAAAGCCCTTTTTTGGGGAGAAACTCATTTGGATTGGCTGGGCCTGGCTCCCCAGAGGATGGGCCTGGCTTCTAGTGATGGGCATTCCAGCTCTTTCCAGTGAGCCGGCTCGTTTGGCTCAGCTCACCAAATAGAGCTAGCCTTACCCACAAAAAGAGCCACCTTACCCACAATGTATTTAAAAAAGCATTGGTTTGTTTGAAGAGCCTCATCAATCGTGCTGGCATCACTGAAGGCTAACTTCTCAAACCTGGGGTCAAGTGCAGCGGTTTCTGATAGCACGTGATTATATTCCATTCTGTGGAACTTTCTGTCTATTGATGAACATAGGGTGTCCATCAACTCTGTCACATGTCCTGTGGTTACATTTGCTTCTCTCTGGCGGCTGGCTGTGATTCGCTGCAGACCCTTACACAGGAGTATCATTTTTGAGGCTGTCACATAGCTGAAAAGAGAAAACAGTAACTTATTAGTTCAGGTTCATGTTTTGTGTACTGATACTACATTCTCATCTACTGCTCATATACATATATAATACTGGATTAAATAATGATCAAGTAATAACTGCTTACTGTACCTCTCTCCACTGATCTCCACAGTGACCTGCTCAAAGGGTTCCAGGACTCTGCACACCTCCTCCACCACCTCCCATTCCTCTTGGGTCAGAGCATCAACAGGTGCATTGACAATGGCCACGGTAGAGATGATGGCATCATTTGACTCAAGAAACCGCTTCAACATATAAAATGTTGAATTCCACCTTGTAGTGGAGTCTTGGCCTCAGCTCAGACATACCCATCTGGCGTTGTGTAGACTTTAGTTTTTCAGCACATACTGTTCTCCTGTGGAAGTATTCCACAGCTGCTTTCACTTTGTCCACAGTGGGCTTCATCACCTTCAGAGCATCTCTTACAATCAGGTTGATTGTGTGGGCAAGACATGGATGATGGGTCCATTTAAAAATGTTCATGGCTTTGGTTATGTTAGCTGCATTGTCGCTAACACAACAGACCACTTTTCCATCTACTTGGCCCGCTAGTTCCTCGAAGCTCCGCTACAACTAGCTTCACAGTTGGGTGCACAGTTCGCATATGCCGGTGTAGGTTGTGCGTAGAACCGGCTTTATATGTGATTTTGTTTTGGCAAATTCTACATGGTGCTCTAACATTGTCTACATTATTAAAATGCATCCAAATGCTACTGTGCTTCTGACTCATTTTCCAGCTGTTGTTTTCACAGCTGTCCTTCCTCTCTCTCCTCGGCTGATAAGTGTGTGACTGTGAGTGAGTTGGCTTGGCCCTCCCTCACGCATGTTTGGTTCATTGGTTCATTGATTGACAGGAACAACAGGTGAGGCTGTTAGTCTGAGCACAGTCAGAACGAATCTGTGTGCGTGCGCTTGAGCATTTAGGCCTATATTATTTTATTTATTTTTTCTTTCTTTGAATTAGTTAATTGTATTCATTTAAATCTTTTGATTATTCATATTTTATTTTTTATAAATAGATTAGGCTCTTCTGATATGCGAGCCGGCTCCCAACGTTCACCTACAAGAGCCGGCTCTTAGAGCCGACTCGTTCGCGAACGACCCATCACTACTGGCTTCCAAGTGGGTGGGCCTATAACCTCCCAGGCTCACCCATGGCTGCGCCCCTGCCCAGTCATGTCAAATCCATAGATTAGGGCCTAATTTCTTTATTTAAATTGACTGATTTCCTTATGAACTGTAACTCAGTAAAATCGTTGAAATTCTTGCATGTTGCATTTTCTATTTTTGTTCAGTAAATACACTATATAAGGCTCCTTACAGCTTCTACCCCTAAGCCATAAGACTGCTGAACAATTAATCAAATGGCCACCTGGACTATTTACATGTATTATCTATGCATAGTCACTTTACCCCTACCTACATGTACAAATTACCTCTACTAACCTGTACCCCCGCACATTGACTCGGTACCCCCTGTATATAGCCACATTATTGTTATTTTTTACTTAAGTTTATTTAGTAAATATTTTCTTAACTCTATTTCTTGAACTGCATTGTTGGCTAAGGGCTTGTAAGTAAGCATTTCATGGTAAGGTCTACTACACCTGTTGTATTCGGCACATGTGACAAATAACGTTTGATTTGATTTATATACAAAAGTATGTGGACACCCTTTCAAATTAGTGGATTCGGCTAATTCAGCCACACCCGTTACTGACAGGTGTATAAAATCAAGCACACAGCCATGCAATCTCCATAGACAATACGCAGTAGAATGGCCTTACTGAGGACCTCAGTGACTTTCAATGTGGCTCCGTAAGTCAACCGTAAGTGCTGTTATTGTGAAGTGGAAAAATGTAGGAGCAACAACGGCTCAGCCGTGACTCTGGAGCAGTGGAAACGTGTTCTCTGGAGTGATGAATCACGCTTCACCATCTGGCAGTCCGACAGATGAATATGAGTTTGGGGGATGCCAGGAGAACTCTACCTGCCCGAATGCATAGCGCTAACTGTAAAGTTCGGTGGAGGAGGAATAATGGTCTAGGGCTGTTTTTCATGGTTCGGGCTAGGCCCCTTAGTTCCAGTGAAGGGAAATCTTAACACTACAGCATACAATAACATTCTAGACGATTCTGTGTTTCAAACTTTGTGGCAACAGTTTGGGGAAGGCCCTTTCCTGTTTCAGCATAACAATGCAACCGTGCACAATGCAAGGTCCATACAGAAATGGTTTGTCAAGATTGGTGTGGAAGAACTTGACTGGCCTGCACAGAGCCCTGACCTCAATCCCATCTGACACCTTTGGGATGAATTGGAACGCTGACTGCGAGTCAGGCCTAATTGGCCAACATCAGTGCCCGACTTCACTAATGCTATTGTATAGCAGCAAAGGGGTGACCATCTCCATATAAGATGATTTTGGAATGAGATGTTTGACTGGCAGTTGTCCACATACTTTTGGTCATGTAGTGTAGTTCGCCTAAGCGAAGCCCTTTCCACACGTTGGGCAGGCGTACTACTGCTTGTTGGCGTCCGTCCTAACGCTGGGTCTCCCACGTTGTGACCCAATGACACCAGAGGAGATAGAAACAGGAGCCACCATCCTCAGTCAGGTGGTTAGTCTTTGAGCTCCCTCCTTGACCTCGAGCCATTGTTTGGGTGTTGTTGGGATTGTGTGCTGTGTTATAGGCTAGGTACCTCTTGTGTTTAACACCCTGGAACCCTGGAAACAGGATGGTCTATCCCTATTAGCCCCAGGCCCTGCTCCGGTCCTGCACTGACCCTCGTGGTTCGGTCCTGGTTCTGACTCGGCAAGGAAGAGTGACTGGTTCTGACCAAGGGTCAGGGTTTGTGACCAGCTGCTTCAGAGGTCCACTCTCTCCTACCAGCAACACCGGATATCAGCAGGTCCTCATGGACTGCCGACTGTAAACACAAATTTAACATAAAAGTATGAAGGCGTTATAGAAGAAACTCTTTGCTGTACACACAGAAATGTGACATGTTATAAAATGTTTACCACAGTAAAGCCCATCTCTAACCCTTTCATTCAAATACCTAACAATATGTAGCCATTGGAGTTTATTATTATATTTTTTTCCATATGTGTTGATTCAAGAATTAGGTAAATCAAGTCAAATCAAATTGTATTTGTCACATGCGCCGAATACAACAATACAACAACCTTACAGTGAAATGCTAACTTACAAACCCTTAACCAACAATGCAGTTAAGAAAAATACCTAAAAAAATAAGAAATAAAAGTAATAAATAATTAAAGAGCAGCAGTAAAATAACAATAGCGAGGCTACAGTTGAAGTCGGAAGTTTACATACACCTTAGCCAAATACATTTAAACTCATTTTTCACAATTCCTGACATTTAATCCTAGTAAAAAATAATCCTGTTTTAGGTCAGTTAGGATCACCACTTTATTTTAAGAATGTGAAATGTCAGAATAATAGTAGAGAGAATGATTTATTTCAGCTTTTATTTCTTTCATCACATTCACAATGGGTGATAAGTTTACATACACTCAATTAGTAATTGGTAGCATTGCCTTTAAATTGTTTAACTTGGGTCAAACGTTTTGGGTAGCCTTCCACAAGCTTCCCACAATAAGTTGGGCGAATTTTGGCCCATTCCTCCTGACAGTGCTGGTGTAACTGAGTCAGGTTTGTTGGCCTCCTTGCTCACACACGCTTTTTCAGGTCTGCGCACAATTTTTTTATAGAATTGAGGTCAGGGCTTTGTGATGGCCACTCCAATACCTTGACTTTGTTGTCCTTAAGCCATTTTGCCACAACTTTGGAAGTGTGCGTGGGGTCATTGTCCATTTGGAAGACCCATTTGCGACCAAGCTTTAACTTCCTGACTGATGTCTTGAGATGTTGCTTCAATATATCCACATATCCACATTCCCTGCCTCATGATGCCATCTATTTTGTGAAGTGCACCAGTCCCTCCTGCAGCAAAGCATCCCCACAACATGATGCTGCCACCCCCGTGCTTCACAGTTGGGATGGTGTTCTTCGGCTTGCAAGCCTCCCCCTTTTTCCTCCAAACATAACGATGGTCATTATGGCCAAACAGTTCTATTTTTGTTTCATCAGACCAGAGGACATTTCTCCAAAAAGTACAATCTTTGTCCCCATGTGCAGTTGAAAACCGTAGTCTGGCTTTTTTTAATGGTGGTTTTGGAGCAGTGGCTTCTTCCTTGCTGAGTGGCCTTTCAGGTTATGTCGATATAGGACTCGTTTTACCGTGGATATAGATATTTTTGTACCTGTTTCCTCCAGCATCTTCACAAGATCCTTTGCTGTTGTTCTGGGATTGATTTGTACTTTTCGCACCAAAGTACGTTCATCTCTAGGAGACAGAACGTGTCTCCTTTCTAAGCGGTATGATGGCTGCGTGGTCCCATGGTGTTTATACTTGCGTACTATTGTTTGTACAAATGAACGTGGTACCTTCAGGCATTTAAAAATTGCTCCCAAGGATGAACCAGACTTGTGGAGGTCTACAATTGTTTTCTGAGGTCTTGGCTGATTTCTTTTGATTTTCCTATGATGTCAAGCAAAGAGGCACTAAGTTTGAAGGTAGGCTTTGAAATACATCCACAGGTACACCTCCAATTGACTCAAATTATGTCAATTAGCCTAACAGAAGCTTCTAAAGCCATGACATCATTTTCTGGAATTTCCCAAGCTGTTTAAAGGCACAGTCAACTTAGTGTATGTAAACTTCTGACCCACTGGAATTGTGATACAGTGAATTATAAGTGAAATAATCTGTCTGTAAACAATTGTTGGAAAAATTACTTGTGTCATGCACGAAGTAGATGTCCTAACCGACTTGCCAAAACTATAGTTTGTTAACAAGAAATTTGTGGAGTGGTTGAACAACGAGTTTTAATGACTCCAACCTAAGTGTATGTAAACTTCCAACTTCAACTGTATATACAGGGGGTACTGACACAGAGTCAATGTGCGGGGGTACAGGTTAGTTGAGGAAATATACACATGTGGGTAGAGTTAATAAAGTGATTTATGCATAGATAATAACAGAGAGTAGCAGCAGCGTAAAAGACGGGTTAGTCTGGGTAGCCATTTTGATTAGATGTTCAGTAGTCTTATGGCTTGGGGGTAGAAGCTGTTTAGAAGCCTCTTGGACCAAGATTTGGCGCTCCGGTACCGCTTGCCATGCGTTAGCAGAGAGAACAGTCTATGACTAGGGTGGTTGGAGTCTTTGACAATTTTTAGGGCCTTCCTCTGACACTGCCTGGTATAGAGGTCCTGGATGGCAGGAAGTTTGGCCCCAGTGATGTATTGGGCCGTTCGCACTACCCTCTGTAGTGCCTTGCGGTCAGAGGCAGAGCAGTTGCCATACCAGGCAGTGATGCAATCAGTCAGGATGCTCTCGATGGTGCAGCTGTAGAACCTTTTGAGGATCTGAGGACCCATACCAAATATTTTCAGTCTCCTGAGGGGGAATAGGTTTTGTCGTGCCCTCTTCACGACTGTCTTGGTGTGCTTGGACCATGTTAGTTTGTTGGTGATGTGGACACCAAGAAACTTGAAGCTCTCAACCTGCTCCACTACAGCCCCGTCGATGAGAATGGGGGCGTGCTTGGTCCTCATTTTCCTGTAGTCAACAATCATCTTCTTATTCTTGATCATGTTAAGGGAGAGGTTGTTATTCTGGCACCACACGGCCAGGTCTCTGACCTCGTCCCTATATGCTGTCTCGTCGTTGTTGGTGATCAGGCCTACCACTGTTGTGTCATCGGCAAACTTAATGATGGTGTTGGAGTCGTGCCTGGCCGTGCAGTCATGAGTGAACAAGGAGTACAGGAGGGGACTGAGCACGCACCTGAGGGGCCCCCGTGATGAGGATCAGCGTGGCGGATGTGTTGTTACCTGCCCTTACCACCTGGGGGCAGCCCGTCAGGAAGTCCAGGATCCAGTTGCAGAGGGAGGTGTTTAGTCCCAGGGTCTTTAGCTTAGTGATGAGTTTTGAGGGCACTATGGTGTTGAACGCTGAGCTGTAGTCAATAAATAGCATTCTCACATAGGTATTCCTTTTGTCCAGGTGTGAAAGGGCAGTGTGGAGTATGTGGATCTGTTGGTGTAGTATGCAAATTGGAGTGGGTCTAGTGTTTCTGGGAAAATAGTGTTGATGTGAGCCATGACTAGCCTTTCAAAGCACTTCATGGCTACAGACGTGAGTGCTATGGGTCAGTAGTCATTTATGCAGGTTACCTTAGTGTTCTTGGGCACAGGGGCTATGGTGGTCTGCTTGAAACATGTTGGTATTACAGACTCAGACAGGGAGAGGTTGAAAATGTCAGTGAAGACACTTGCCAGTTGGTCAGCGCATGCTCGGAGTACACGTCCTGGTAATCCGTCTGGCCCTGCGGCCTTGTGAATTTTGACCTGTTTAAGGTCTTTCTCACATCGGCTGCGGAGAGCGTGATCACACAGTCGTCTGGAACAGCTGATGCTCTCGTGCATGTTTCAGTGTTACTTGCCTCGAAGCGAGCATAGAAGTAATTTAGCTCGTCTGGTAGGCTTGTGTCACTGGGCAGCTCTCGGCTGTGCTTCCCTTTGTAGTCTGTAGTAGTTTGCAAGCCCTGCCATATCCGACGAGCGTCGGAGCCGGTGTAGTATGATTCGATCTTAGTCCTGTATTGACGCTTTGCCTGTTTGATGGTTCGTCGGAGGACATAGCAGGATTTCTTATAAGCTTCCGGGTTAGAGTCCCGCTGCTTTAGCTCAGTGAGGATGTTGCCTGTAATCCATGGCTTCTGGTTGGGGTATGTATGTACAGTCACTGTGGGGACGACATCATCGATGCATTTATTGATGAAGCCAGTGACTGATGTGGTGTACTCGTCAAGTCTATCGGAAGAATCCCGGAACATATTCCAATCTGTGCTAGCAAAACAGTCCAGTAGCTTAGCATCTGCTTCATCTGACCACTTTTTTTATTGACCCAGTCACTGGTGCTTCCTGCTTTAATTTTTGCTTGTAAGCAGGAATCAGGAGGATAGAATTATGTTTAGATTTGCCAAATGGAGGGTGAGGGAGAGCTTTGTACGCGTCTCTGTGTGTGGAGTATAGGTGGTTTAGAGTTGTTTTCCCTCTGGTTGTACATTTAATATGCTGATAGAAATTAGGTAAAATGGATTTAAGTTTCCCTGCATTAAAGTCCCTGGCCACTAGGAGCTGACTGAGATAAGGGAAACACATGATACAGCCCCAAAAAAGTCAATTTTGTATTTAATTTCAACAAAAGGGTCACACACTCACATAAGGGACTTTGAAGTACAGTACTTTTATTTCACAAAACTATACGTGACAAAAATAATAACTTTTTTGTAAATCTGGTACCCTAGCTTTGATACAATGAATTTTAGAATACTTTGGAAAAGGTTCAACATTACACACATCTTCACTACTTCATGTCAAGTAAACATGAATTAAGGCACTATCCTTATCTCACTATAAAACACCAGTCAGTGGTGTAAAGTACTTAAGTAAAAATACTTTAAAGTATTTGAAGTCGTTTTTTGGGGCATCTATACTTTACTATTCATATTTTGGACAACTTTTACTTCACTACATTCCTAAAGAAAATAATGTACTTTTTACTCCATACATTTTCCCTGACACCCAAAAGTACTTACATTTTCCTCCCCGCAGGACAGGAAAATGTTCCTCACGCACTTATCAAGAGAACATCCCTGGTCATCCCTACTGCCTCTGATCTGGTGGACACACTAAACATAAATGCACAACTTGGATCTTGTCTCATTGCTGCAACTCCCCAACGGGCTCGAGAGACGAAGGTCGAGTCATGCATCCTCTGAAACATGACCCGCTGGGCCAATTGTGCGCCACCCTATGGGACTCCCGATCACGGCCGGTTGTGATACAGCCTGGGTTCGAACCCGGGTTTGTAGTGATGCATCTAGCACGCTGATGCAGTGCCTTAGACCGCTGCGCCACTCAGGAGGCCCTGTACATTTACTTATGATACTTAAGTGTATTTAAAACCAAATGCCTTTATACTTTTACTCAAGTAGTATTTTACTGGGTGACTTTCACTTTTACTTGAGTCATTTTCAATTAAGGTATCTTCACTTTTACTAAAGTATGACATTTGGGTACTTTTTCCAGCACTGACACTAGTTTCAACATATCAGCATTTTTACAGGCACCACCGAACCAACCATCACCATATCTACTCTGCCTCATACTAATTCTTTCCTCAGTTCACTTCATCCAGTTGAAGTTCCCTGTACAGCCAAAATCAACAGAATTAACTACAAACTAACTAGTACTACATTACATGTCACAATACACTACACATGGGCCGTGTGCATTTTCTGCTGGTGTATCCTGAGGTAGCTCCTTTCTGAGAACCTCTTCCCGCAGTGCGTGCATGTCCCGTGTGGACCTTCAGGTTCCTTCAGAACCTCTTCTCATACTGGGGGCAGCTGTAGGATTTCTCTCCTGTGTGAACCCTCTGGTGCCTCTTCAGGTTGGACTGGTGGGAGAAACTGGCCCGGCACAGGTGGCAGCCAAAGGGTTTCTCCACCGTGTGCATCCTCTGGTAGATCTCCATCTGTTTGGGAAAACTGAAGCGCTTCACTTTGACGCTTCCAACGTTACTGATTCCATCTCTACTACTGTCAATGGGCTTGTGCAGCCATTTAGTGTTGAGACACCGACATTTTCTGAGGTCTGGTTTAACATGAGAGTGTGAGGAGGATGAAGGCCAGGAAGTGTCTGTGTTGTTGCAGGGTCCATGTTCCATTTGATAGATCCCATAGAAGGCAGGCTGAAGGCAGCACCTGTTAGGGGGTTAACCTGAGGCGCCATCAGTCTCTCTGAATCACAACTATAGGAGCAGGGCGGAGCATCGCTAGCTGAGTCAGTGTCTGTTCTCTCCCCCTGCATACGGACACCTCCCCGTCGACCAAATCTACGCCTCGTCCTGATCACAGCCAGTCTGTTGTCATGGAGACTAAGTTTGGATGTTGTTTTTTGTTCGACTGTCTGTTTCTGTTTGTGGTTAACAGTGTTGTCCCCCAGGACTTTGTCCCATCCACTGACCTCCACTATGTCACCTCTGGTCCATTGCCTGCTCAGTGATGTTGTTCCCTGGGCACTTGACTGCATCGGTCTGGGTCTAGGAATCAAGATGGCTGCCCAGTCTCCTCTGTCAGCCTCCAGCCAACCACCTGCATGAAGAAGTTACAAAATAGACATTACAAACATGGCAGAGAAAACTCTACAGTTTATTTTTTGTCAATTACCTGGTCAAGTTCATACATTATAATGTGTGTTTTTGTGTCAACATAAGTTGCATTGATTTAATTTTATGAATGAAGAAAAAAACTATAGCCAGGTGCATCACTATTCCCATTGAAGATCTATTACTGTATGTAGGCTATATGTATTTCTCCCTTACCTTGCTCCCCCATCTTTAGTCCACTCAGCAGGTCAATGCTCTCTGGTCCATCTTCTACTGTCTCCTCTTTGACCAGCAGCAGATCAGGCTTCCCATCCTCCATGTCTACTGACTGTAAGAGATACAGAGTGAGAGGATGTTGGATCAATACATCTAATATGAGCACCCTGCTGTAGGGTTATGCTATGGAGCATTTTGTGATTGGGTAATGAGATTGCAAACATGTTAGTTGATTTGATTACTTGACACTATGTATATTTATATATAATTAAGTGATTGGTAATAAAGTGCTGTTAGGTGTATGCAGAATAGGTTGAGAATAGAGACATCCCACTGGGCACACACTGGTTGAATCAACGTTGTTTCCACGTTTGAACCAACATGGAATAGACTTCTGTGCCCAGTGGGAGTTTACTCCTACTCTAATGGGTCAAAATAAAAGCTATGCATGAAGCCTCTTTAGTCATAAGAGTCACACCTAGTTGACAGATATTTAGGAGACCTCTTGAGCTGTCCTAAGCAGTTAAGAGTTACCAGCAGGTGTCTTGGTAATAGAACAATAAATAAATAATCTAGACCTACATGCAACAGTATATCTTGCACCTTTGACAATGAATTCAAATTAGGCATATTTCACATAATAAATAAACCTGTTTTTCTTTTGATTATTTAATTACCTACATTATGTTGTTTCAAGTTATCCCTTTGGAGCGCAATAACACATTGTTAAAAACATGTCTAAATTGGGCATGCCCATAAATTGGGCAATTGAAGGCATCTAGGGCTTATGTTAAATTTGATTGTGTTTAATTAAAATAGACCTTTAAAATGTTGTAGGCAACATTGTATGCAACATTATCGGCAAGTGACTTGATTCCTATTGTGCCAAAGCAATTAAGAGTTGTTAAACGGGAGTGACGAGTGTGTTGATCTAACGGTAATGTTGTCAACAAGAATATAGTTAAAAATAAAAAGGTTATGCATGCCAACATATTAGGCGATAATTAAGAGAAGCCAACGTGATCGTGTCAGGTGAAAATTCTATCAATCGTTTTACCATGGCAACATTTGATGTACAGTCACATTCACTGTGGTTGTCTAAAGCGTGCTATAGAGTTCACAGCGGGCGATACCTCATCGCAATTATTCCCCTTCATTTTCAACAATTTCAATGAGCGTCGTCGTCACTGTCTTCCATTTGCGGTACCTCAAACTGTCGTGATTATCAGCTGATATAAACTTTAATGAGTTGATTTTACTCCTGGCTCAGAGTTTTTCTGAGCAGTTTAACATCATCCTAAAACCTACTCTGAGCTGGGATTTTTTTCCCTCAGGATTCCTAGGACCTTTTCTGATATGCTTTGTGGACATGAGCCTTGTTGTGATGTATACTAGAGTCTCAATTAATCTTAGAATGAAAAGTCTCATTTTGTGTTTATTAAACATGAACAAATGTTAAATGCACCATATGAAAAACACATACCTCAACAAAAAAATCATCATGAACTTGATAAACTGCATACATTTTCTCATTAAAAGTGTCTTGGGATAAAAATAAGTAATGAAATAGGCATTTGTGAACATCATATAGCCTATAGTCAAACTCATTTTTCCCCACAGGCCGCATTCAGTCTTCACAGAGGTCGGTGGGCTACTCTTAAAGGGAAATAACAGCACATTTAGAAAATGTGTCTTGAACCTTTCTGACTCATTGTTGGACTGTCAAAGTGTACACCTTTCTCATTCAGGGAGACAGAGGCAGAGGTAGAGCAAGAGTTACGTTACCAGGTTAAGGTAACTTAAGATAGAACTTTGTAGAATAACGCAAATCTACGATAATAATAAACGTTATCAACAAACATACTAAATTCAGGAAGCCCAAACGATTGAGAAATGTTTATGTGATAAATTTGGGTTGTGGGTTGCAATTTTACCTTTGAGAGGGGACAACTCAAACACAGTGTTCAAAATAGCCTACAGTGTTCAAAATAGCCTACATCAGACTTTAGCACATCACCCAACACAACACGCCTTTTACTATATTGTTAGAAGCATCATCAGACCTCGGTAGTAGCCTATTCAATTTCTTTCAATGCATTTTTTCGTGAAACCAAGCAGAAAATGCAGTGCTCTAAAGATGACATCGTAGCCACACAAATACAGTGCATTCGGAACTTATTCAGACCCCTTGACTTTTTCCACATTTTGTTATGTTACAGCCTTATTCTAAAATGGATTAAATATTTTTGAACATTTATAAAAAATGTCAAACTTATATCACATTTACTCAGTACTTTGTTGAAGCACCTTTGGCAGCGATTACAGCCTCGAGTATTCATGAGTATGACGCTACAAGCTTGGCACACCTTTATTTGGGGAGTTTCTCCCATTCTTCTCTGCAGATCCTCTCAAGCACTGTCAGGTTGGATGGGGAGCTTTGCTGCACGGCTATTTTCAGGTTTCTCCAGAGATGTTCGATTGGGTTCAAGTCCGGGCTCTGGCTGGGCCGCTCAAGGACACTCAGAGACTTGACCCAAAGCCACTCATGCGTTGTCTTGGCTGTGTGCTTAGGGTTGTTGCCCTGTTGGAAGGTGAATCTTCGCCCCAGTCTGAGGTCCTGAGCACTCTGGAGCAGGTTTTCATCAAGGATCTCTCTATACATTGCTCCGTTCATCTTTGCCTCGATACTGACTAGTCTCCCAGTCCCTGCTGCTAAAAAACTTCCAAACAGCATGATGCTGCCACCACCATGCTTCACCGTAGGGATGGTGCCAGGTTTCCTCCAGGTGTGACACTTGGCATTCAGGCCTAAGAGTTCAATCTTGGTTTCATCAGACCAGAGAATCTTTTTTTCTCATGGTCCGAGAGACTTTAGGGGCCTTTTGGCAAACTCAAAGCGGGCTTTTACTGAGGAGTGGCTTCCGTCTGGCCACTCTACCATAAAGGCTTGATTGGTGGAGTGCTGCAGAGATGGTTGTCCTTCTGGAAGGTTCTCCAATCTCCACAGAGGAACTCCAGAGCTCTGTCAGAGTGACCATCGGGTTCTTGGTCACCTCCCTGACCAAGGCCCTTCTCCCCTGATTGCTCAGTTTGGCCGGGCGGCCAGCTCTAGGAAGAGTCTTGGTGGTTCCAAACTCCTTCCATTTAAGAATTATGGAGGCCACTGTGTTCTTGGGACCTTCAATGGTGCAGAAATGTTTTGAAACCCTTGCCCATATCTGTGCCTCGACACAATTCTGTCTCTGGGCTCCACGGACAATTCCTTCGACTTCATGGCTTGGTTTTTGCTCTGACATGCACTGTCAACTGTGGAACCTGATATAGACAGTTGTGTGCCTTTCCTAACCATGTAGAATCATTTGAATTTACCACAGGTGGGCTCCAATCCTGTTGTAGAAACATCTCAAGGAAACAGGATGCACCTGAGCTCAATTTCGAATCTTATAGCAAAGGGTCTGAATAGTTGTGTATATATATATTTTTTAATACATTTGCAAAATATAATTAGCTGTTTTTGCTTTGTCATTATGGGGTATTGTGTGTAGATTGCTGAAGAGTGTTTTTTACTTAATCCATTTTAGAATAAAGCTGAAGTAACAAAATGTGGAAAAAGTCAAGGGGTCTGAATACTTTCCAAAGGCACTATACATTAGAATATAATTGCTGATCTGATCAGAAACACTGTGCTCACAACCTTTATCTCCTAACTGATGTCGTTGGTGTATTTTGTTGGAATATATTGTGCATTATAAACTGGGTGGTTCGAGCCCTGAATGCTGATTGGCTGACAGCTGTGGTATATCAGACCGTATACCATGGGTATGACAAAACATTTATTTTTTCTGCTCTAAATACGTTGGTAACCAGTTTATAATAGCAATAAGGCACCTCGGCGGTTTGTGGTATATGGCCAATATACCACGGCTAAGGGCTGTATCCAGGCACTCAGCTTTGCGTCGTGCATAAGAACAGCCCTTAGCCGTGGTATATTGGCCATATACCACACCTCAGGCCTTATTGTGTAAATAGTCTAAGGTTTTTACCGAGCACAAGTCCATTCAGCTTAGGGTCCTGTGTGCGAAACAACACATAATGAGCTTGACAAATGTATACAGAAGAAAAGTTTCACACACATTTTAGATAAGAAAATATCTGCTTACCTTTGTAATGCCAACCATCCATCCAAATAAAAATAATTCCATGTGTCCGCCTTTTGTCTTGAAATAATAGCATAGCCTATTTCATGATATGGGGTAATCCAATGAGCAACACTGCAGCTGTTGATTGCAGTGATCATCATTCATCAAGTATGCTATATTCTGTACACTGAGTGTACAACACATTAAGAACACCTTCCTAACATTGAGTTGCACCCCCACCTTTTGCCATCCGAACAGCCTCAATTTGTCGGGACATGGACTCTACAAGGTGTTGAAAGCGTTCCACAGGGATGCTGGCCGATGTTGACTCCAATGCTTCCCACAGTTGTGTGGTGGACCATTCTTGATGCGCACAAGAAACTGTTGAGTGTGAAAATCCTAGCAGTGTTGCCGTTCTTGACCCAAACTGCTGCTCCTGGCACCTACTACCAAACCCCATTCAAAGGAATCTACATTGTTTGTATTGCCCATTCACCCTCTGAATGGCACACATACACAATCAATGTCTCAATTGTCTCAAGGCTTAAAAATTATCGACACTGATCGACACTGATTGAAGTGTATTTAACAAGTAACATCAATAAGGGATCATATCTTTCACCTGGTCAGTCTATGTCATGGTGTCCCTAATGTTTTGTAAACTCAGTGTATAATCAATACATGACTTTCAAGGAGTAGGTTATTTGATGCACGGGTATTAGAATGCTTTTCCATTGCATAAAATTAGCCTGCATTACCACATTATCTTTCTCACTTGAGGAAGGCAATTTGGCCCTGGCTTACAAACAAAATCCCCTGCATCATTTTGTAAATGATTGTCATTAGTCTACCGATTTTGTAAATGTAGGCTTATAATACATGTAATAATAACACATTTGATCTAGCCCAATAAAAAATTACACAGTGAGCATTAATCACATTTCAATAACATGCATGTATCAGTAGCTATGGTGATGTAGCTCTGGCTTTAGCTCTCTCTCCCTTTGACAGACAGTCAAACAATGAGTCAGGACTTTTTTGAAATTTGCCATTATTCCCCTTTTAAAAATAAATAAATTGATGCTCAACAACTGTCTAGATTTTGTTTCGATGCCTGTTAGCAAGCTAGACATGAGTGAGGAGATCATAAATGTAGCTCCATTATCATTCCTACACAGTTCCCATTTGGTTTTAGTGATTTCAATGCCCCCCACCCCCCAAAATGTTTTTATATTTTTTTATTCAAACCACCCACGCATTGAATGGGCTCTCTGAGAACCTCTTCCTGCAGTGCGTACAGGCGAATGGCCTCTCTCCCGTGTGCATCTTCAGGTGCATCTTCAGCTGGTGCTGGTGGGAGAACCTCTTCTCACACTGGGGGCAGCTGTATGCTTCTCCCCTGTGTGGACCCTCTGGTGCCTCTTCAGGCTGGATGAGTGGGAGAAACTAGCACGGCACAGGTGACAGCCGAATGGTTTCTCCCCTGTGTGGACCCTCTGGTGCCTCTTCAGGTCACCAGCCTGGGCAAAGCGCATGTTACACTGGGTACAGCTGAAAGGTTTTACCCCTGTGTGGACCCTATGGTGCCTCTTCAGGTCACCAGCCTGGGCGAAGCGCATGTGACACTGGGTACAGCTGAAGGGTTTCACCCCTGTGTGGACCCTCTGATGGATCTCCACTTTCTGGGGGCAGCTGAAGCCTTTGTTACAGAACATGCAGAAGAATCGTTTCTCTTTACTACTGCCAGATGTGGCTCCCCCTTCCTGAACCTGGCCTCTAGCCCTGTCGTTTGAGTTCAATACCTGATCAAAAAGGACATGGCCGTGTGAATCAGAAGGCCCCAACGACATGGACACTGGGTCGCGATCTCTGAACGTGTGTAAAGGGGAGTTGGTTGCGACATTTGGATTTGTCTCTAAGCTTTCGCTGTAATCTAAAAAATCTCTGCCCTGTGATTGTCCGTCTCCTAGGTGACTATCTGCATTCCATGTGGGAGGAGCGTCGCCCTCCACTTTCACAGTCCCATCGTCTACCACTATAACCTCCCCTTTCTTATCTAGGCACCCTTCAGAGTATACACTACTACTGTACCGGTTCCAGTCCCCTCTAGACAGATCAGTCTGTGTCTCTAAGCCCAAGGGTGTGTTGCCAGGGTCCATCTCTGAAGTGTAAGAACAAGACGGATCATTGCCAGTCTCTAACGCGTCACCTGAGTCCCGATGGGAATGAACCGTCCTCGGGCTTCGGTTACCGTAAAGTAAATACTCTGAGCCGGTAGCAGGAGTACAGCCCAGTCTCCCTGGCTCCAGTCTCTCTGGGTCTGACCTGTGGTCAGATAATCCATCTTGTAAAAGTCTTTGTGTTACAGTTGAAATGTCTGTCTCTGACTTGAGTACGGCGTTCAGCGTTCCACTGACCTCCGTGATGCTGCATCGAGTCCTGGGCTGGGTCGCAGCAGCGGTGGATAGGTCCTCCGTGGCTACAGGGGGCGCCACTCCAGACGTTACACCAGTAGGGATGCTTCTGCTGTGTTGTGGGTGCTCTTCTTCAGTCCTCTCTTGTTTCACCAGAGACAACCCTGCAGGACCTGCAGCCTCTGCAGACTGGCACAAGAAGAGAGGTTATTACTGGAGTAGAATGAATAGAAATGAGTAGAATTGGATAACAATGTCGTAGTGAATTCGCGATAAGCTCCAATATGGCAAATAAATCAGGATTTACATGTAAGCAAGTGAATAGCTGAGGGGAGCCTTTCTGAAATAAATGGGCCAGATTTTATTTCCAAAGTGACTGTAGTTTTTTATGCAACACTATTACACAAACCTCTATCACGATAACGCGCTGGGTTGAGGTTCCACTCCCCTCATCAATAGTTATTGGTTGGTCATCTCTCCATGTATTGTGTCCCGCTGGCTTCACGAAGCTCCTGTGGCCTCCAGTGAGATGTCCTTCACCTGAGAGAGTGATTGGGAGAAAAGAGGTGGTTAGGTTAGCTACTGTCAATGCTCAACGCTATATTGTTCACCAATACAATTTTGCCACTGTCTAGAATTGGCAAGGATGTAAGCTAACCCTTCCCATAACTTCTTGATATAATATTTATAGATTGATTGATTATGTTCCATGCGTCACATTGTTTTAATTGAGTAAATAATAGGAAATTGATTCAATCAAAAATATGGTTATAAATTATGATATTGTGTCTTTGTGCAAGCTAAGTAATCAGGGGAATAAGTTTTGCATAGTATCCAAAAACCGACCAAGACCCAATTCTGGTTAACCATAATGTGGTTAACACATCTAAAGTCACACATGCGCAGAAGCGAACAGGGATACATGTCACGCACCCTCGGCCTTCTGCAAAATGTACCTCTTGCCATTCCTCTGTATCGGTCAAGGATCTTGACACTACTGGGACGACTGGCGAGGACGCGCTCCGCGCGCTCCCGTGATACCTTCAATTCCAATAGCTGTAGTTTCCTCCGCAATCCCCTGTTTTCTTTCTGGCTTTGAGACATTTCCAAACGGAACACTGCATAGTCGTCGTCTACGAGTTTACAGATCTCTGCCACGGCTGCATTCGCTAGCACCTCCATGATGGAGGCTATTTGAGTGTGAAAAACCATACAGTTAGCCATTGTTAGCTAACGTTAGTCTAGCTAGCTTTACCTACATAACATCAATTAACAAAGTCCAGTCTCCAACGCAAATTAAACACTACATGGGGTAAGTATGTGATGCTGTGCTGTTATGAGTTTTTGTTCCAGTATGTCAAACGTCAACAATTAAAACCGCTAAAGTGGTTCTTGGTCAATGTTCACTTCCGTTTACACTGAAGATAACGGATCTTATTGGTGTGCGTCATAGCTCAAAGGGTGTGGCTAAATGAAAACGGGTACTAAATTAAAAGATATGCGCGCAGTAATTTGAATTACGTTATTGCTTATTACATTACACATTCAGGGCTCGAATTTCCACTATAAACTGGGTAGTTCGAGCCCTGAACGCTGATTGACTGAAAGCCGTGATATACCACGGGTATCATTTATTTGTACTGCTCTAAATATGTTGGTAACCAGTTTATAATAGCAAGAAGGCACCTCGGGTTTGTGGCTTATGGCCAATATACCACAGCTAAGGGCTGTATCCAGGCGCTCCGCGTTGCGTTGTGCGTAAGAACAGCCCTTAGCCGTGGTTCATTAGCCATATA
This sequence comes from Salvelinus namaycush, assembly GCF_016432855.1. NCBI lineage: Eukaryota > Metazoa > Chordata > Actinopteri > Salmoniformes > Salmonidae > Salvelinus > Salvelinus namaycush. The sequence continues at coordinate 8,285,332 of NC_052348.1, forward strand.
CCACACCCCCCCACCTTATTGCTTAAATATGGTCTGAATGCGGCAAGGATACGTTCCCTTGCAAAGCCCCTTCTTTCTTCACATTGACACCTCGTCGTCTTTTCCCATATTTTCTTCTCATTCTCATTGGCGCTCCAGCAGACAAATGCCGCATTCATAAAGAAACACACAGCGAGGCAGGGTTTAACGTGACCACGCCCCTGATTAGGGTACAGCTGTAGGGTACCCCATTACTCCTATGATAAATTGCTTACTTTACTCATATCCTGTATTATTTTTACAATAATTTAATTAACAATAAACATTTTGGATATGCTTGGTTATATTACAGGAGATGATGGTAACAATGTAATGTACTGCATGTTCACAGAAAATTAATGATATATATAAATGCATCCAGTAGCTAGCAGCAATTGTCAATTGTTTTTGTGTTAAGTAAGCATTTGCTTAATATATGATATGACGTATGTTATTTAGATATTGCTTCCGGGTCATTCCATGTAATTTCTGCAAGCCATGACACCCACCATCTGATTGTTCTGAAATAGTTTCTGTATTTAGAAACAGATAAGATAAGCATTCTGGAAACATTATTTTGTTTTATTATAATGTGATCTCTGAGAAATTCAGCTAATTGATTGCACCCAACTTATTGTTCGAAAAAAAGTTTGGTCCAAATCGGATGTTAGGTACTATATTTATTGAATATTAAATGAATCCTATACATTAAAGTGGCCAATTTGGTTGAAATCAATTAGCTTAATTTCTCAGAGATTAAATTATATTTAAACAAAATAATCTTGCAGGAATGCTAGTTTTAGAATTTCTAAGAACAGAAATGAGATCCTGCAAGATGAGTATCGTATCGGCTCAGTCTGCCGATCCTGGACCTGCTGCAGTGAGGCGTGTTATTGGAAGAGCAGGAAAAAAATGTCACCATTTGTCAACAGATGGGACAGTTAATAGCACCACGCCAAGTCCCACACCTCCAATACGCAATTATACAGGAACCATAGAAGAGGTGGCAGAAGCTGCGACCGAACAGCACGCACATGCTCCTGGTTCTCTGGGTGGATGTTTTGTTGATCATCTCTGCAGAGCAGTGTTAGAAGTCCAATCAAAAAAGTGACTCAGAACTACCACAATGAGGACTGGGTTGCTGACCCCTTCTTCTATGAGTGAATCTTCATCCTGTAGTAAGTAGTCCACATCCCCACACTGGTTTTCATCCATTACACCGCCTCATATCCTGCACTACTTATTTCATTGGAATTATGGTAGTGTGAGAGAGATTGTCAATCAAAGAACCCTTCCACGGTCATGCAAAATGGGCTGCAGAATCCCGGATGGGAGTTGTCCGAGTAGAATCCCCTAGGTTCCCCCTTCTCCCAGTCCCTGTGTAACCTGCGGGAGACAAAGGAAGCACCAGTTGAATGAATGTCAGTTGAATTTATGTCAGTCTTTCCACTTTAGCTTAATAACATTGAACCAAATAGCTTCATTTAACATCAATTGAATGAAATTATTTTAGAACGGTGTAATATTTAAATATTGTGTTGATCTGTATAGACAGTTGGGAAAACTGAGCAGTTTAGAGGAGCACAGCTTCCCCCAGTTAACTATTTCTGGGAAGATTTTTGGCAGCCAAATATAAAAATGTTAATGTCAGTATTACTGCTCCCTAATTACATACTCTGATACAGTTGAAAAGGAGGTGAGGGGATATAATGCAAGGAATCTAGGAAAGATTCATTGAGATTGCATGTCCTCTCTCTCCCTCTGTTCCAATTACCTCTCCCTTCCCCTTCCTTACCTGGTGTTGAGGTTAATGCAAGGTTCTGCATTCTCCTCCCAGGCTCGTTGTGAATAAAATGAGAATTCAAATGTGGGAAACATGGATGATTCTGCACATTGGCCTGGATATTGATGATGTTTTATGTCATGACCAGGCAAAGGTTGAACAATTATTTTACCACATTTTTTACCACTATAGCCTCATCTCTAGTTAAGAATTACCGACCTGCTATGGACAATATGGACAGTCATTCATTAACAACTTGTACCTTAGCAAAGTTATCACAAATTATTTGCTTGAGCTGTACATGGTAACAGAGGACAAAGTTTCCAATCTACTATGCTTAATGAGCACAAACAAAGCAACTGGGCTGGATAACCTTCCTGCAAGATTCATAAAGTATAGTGCTTGTGTCACTGCTAAAATGATAACACATATTGTAAACCTTTCTATTAGTAGTGGTACATTTCCCAATGATCTCAAAACAGCCCGGGTGTTTCCACTCCACAAGAAAAGCATTAAAACAAATGTAGGAAACTACAATCCTGTGTCGATTCTCAACACCTTATCCAAAGTTGTTGAGAGATTCGTTTTTAATCAACTTGAGGGATACCTTCTCGAGCACAAACTTCTTTATGATCTCCAATCTGTCTTTAGAACCGCTCATTACGTTGATACTTGCCTCATCCACCTTTTTGACCACATCAAGCAGGAAAGTGAGAAAGGGAACTATACAGGTATGGTCATGTTAGACTTGCAGAAAGCTTTTGACACTGTGGACCATGATATTCTCCTGATGAAACTGTAATGCATGGGTCTAAATTATGTAGCAGTGAATTGGTTTAGGTCTTATCTGACCAACAGAACACAAGTATGTAATGTTGGTGATGTTCTGTCAGAGGCCAAATAAATATCCTGTGGAGTACCACAGGGATCAATTTTAGGGCCTCTTATTTCTTATATATGTTAATGATATGCCAGGTACAGTAAAGTGCAAACTCCTGCTTTATGCTGATGACTCAGCCATACTGGTATCAGGGAAGGATAGTTTATATAGAGGAGACCCTGAGTAAGGAATTGCATTTTGTTAGAGACTGGTTGATTGACAACAAATTTTCGCTACATTTGGGAAAAACTGAATCGATTTTGTTTGGAACAAAACGTAGATTTCTTAGGGCTGACAAGATAAAGGCAAACTGTGCAGGCCAGGAGATTGAATCTAAAACAAGTGTAACTTATCTTGGTGTGTCCCTAGATCAATCCCTTCCTGGGGACCTGATTGCTGCTAAAATTCTTTCTAAAAAGGGGAACAAATTGAAATGTTTATCGTAACACTAGATATTTTAACATCAAATTTAAGAAATTGCTGGTCTCAACCTTGATTCAGTGTTATTTTGATTATGCCTGCTCTGCTTGGTATAGCGGTCTATCAAAAAAGCTGAAAAAGAGAATGCAGGTCATGTAAAATAATGTTATCAGGTATATGCTTAATGTCTCCCCTTGGAACCATATAGGGGTACAGGAGTTCCAGGAGGTGGGCTTGTTGCCATTCAGAATGGACCAACTTAAACTTAATCATATGTTTGACATCTTAAAAAATGATCGTGCCCGAGGTTATATGAAAAAAACTGAATGAAATGGTCTGCAACCAACACAGTTACAATACCAGAGCTAGTGTTATGTCTTGTAAAATCCCAAAAGTAAACAGTACTGCGAGGAGCTATACAGGCATTTGTCTATGGAATAGCCTCCCCTTGGAGATCAAGCAAAGAAAAAGTAGGTAAAGGTTTTCATTTGGACAAGGTTGTCTAAGAGAAACCACTCCATTGTGCTCCCTACTGCTGGTCAGGTGTATTTATTTGAACGATAGGTGTGATGTGCAATGAATAGATTGTTTTTTAAGGTCGAAATGTGCAATTCATATGGTTGATTTTTAAGGTTAGGAAAAAGTGTAGGGAATATTGCCACTTTTTAGGATGTCAATATAAATGAATGGATTTATAATTTTGTCTTGCCTTTTAATCATGATATGTGTTTTTCTCCCCAAGTTCGTGGTATCCAATTGATAGTTAGTCTTGTCGCTGCAACTCCCGTATGGACTCGGGAGAGGCGAAGGTCGAGATCCATGCGTCCTCCGAAACACAACCAAGCCGCACTGCTTATTTACACAATGTCCGCTTAAACCAGCCACACCAATGTGTCAGAGAAAACACTGTACACCTGGCTACGGTGTCAGCGTGCATGCGCCCTGGCCCACCACAGGAGTCGCTAGTGCGCGATCGGACAGGAACATCCCTGCCGGCCTAACTCTCCCATAACCCGGATGACGCTGGGCCAATTGTCCGCCGCCCCATGGATCTCCCGGTCATGGCCAGCTGCGACAGAGCCAGGACTCAAACCAGGATCTCTAGTGGCACAGCTAGCAACTGCACCACTCGGTGAGGGCAGAGGACCAATTTTAAGTGATATCTTCTGGCTCCACACTGTACAATGTTGTTTATGTCTGTTACCCAAAATAAATTCAATTCAATAGTATCTAGCATTTTTTTTATTTTTTTTATCCCATTTTCTCCCCAATTTTCGTTACTGACCTCACAATAAGCCCGATTTAAGTGACTTACATTGTGGTGCTGAAACGTGAAGCAGCAGCAAAGGCACAATCAATTGGAAATTGACAGCACATGGTGCTGAAAGTAGACAAATTCGAGTATGCATAATTCATTTAAACAGTCTTCATTTTAATACCCTCTCATACCCCGTCAGAGACTTGGTCCTAAAGAGTGCATGGTAGGTGGAGGAATTGATCGACAAATCGATGGACATCGCAGCCTAATTGTCTGTCAAACAGACTTACGTTTTATTAAAGAAAATTGCAAAAAGCACAGGCCTACCCCTTTACCAGCTTATGATTTGAAAGAAAATAAAACTGATCCGATTATATAAGGTGATCTACAGTATAACAGCGCCTTATGCTAGAAACAAGCTGTGAAATAACCTGGAAAGACTCGACTCCGATGCGTATGGGAATATATGGGGAATGGTTCCCAGATATCCCATGTGTACGTCTCAAGCCACACTGCTACGATTTCTTCCCTATGTCTGTTAAGGCTACTCAAGGAGGAGAAGCTCGTGTAACAGTTTGCACCTGATGGGCGTCCATGGTGTGAACAGTCGGGTGCTTCTTCACATAGTTCGCCTCAGTAAAGCGCTTCCCACACGTCATATGGCTTGTCGGTGTCTGTCCTACTGCTCGGCCTCTCATGTTGTGACCCAATGACACCAGAGGTGGAAGAAGCAGGAGCCACCACCTTCAGGTGGTTAGTCTTTGAGCTCCCTCCTTGACCTCTAGCCATTGTTTGGGTGTTGTTGGGATTGTGTGCTGTGTTAAAGGCTAGGTACCTCGCGGTGAACGCCCACAAGAGGTACCTATACAGACCCTATGAACCAATTCACTAGGCATTAGATGAGATACTGAAGAAGGCTCTTCCTGAAAGACTACCACCAGGGGGGTCACCCCCCACCCCTCATCATGGATTCTGTGGTGTTTGTATCATAGGAATAGGAGGGTCTATCTCTATCAGCCCCAGGCCCGGCTTCATCCCTGCACTGAGACTGTGAAGAGAAGGGTCTGGGCTGCAGACTGGATCTCTGACTGGAGCCTCCGTCTCTCTGATGACGACCAGGAGTCTGTCCCTCGAGCTTCGGTCCGATTTGGTGCCAGGGTTTCTGACCAGCCTCTTCAGAGGTCCAGTCTCTCCCACCAGCAACATCAGATATCAGCAGGTCCTCATGGACTGCAGACTGTAAAACACATATTGAACAGAAAAGCATAATGGTTTATATAAAACTCTACTGTACACACAGAAATATGACATTATAAAATGTTAACCACAATCAAGCCAATTTCTAACAACGTGATTCAAGTACCTAAATATATGGAGCCATTGGAGTTTATTATTTAAAAAAATTCATGTGTTGATTCAAGAATTAAGAATGTTTTGGATTGACTGAAATAAGGGAAACTCAGTCCCGGCAATGATAAAAAAATAACCAAGTCAGTCAGCACAGATTAAATGTTCTATTTAATTTCAACAAAAATGGTCAGTACTTTTATTGCACAAAAGTATACATGTGACAAGTATTGTAGAATAACTTCTCACTATGGTAACACTTTTCTGTAAATCTGGTATCCTCGCTTTGATAAATTAATTTTAGAACGCTTTGAAAAAGGTTTGCTTTGATAAAATTATTTTTTAGAATGCTTTGAAAAAGGTTCAACATCGTCACTACTTAATGTCAAGAAAACATTCATTAAGGAACTATCATTTCCCGATAAAACACCAGCATCAAACAGGACAAAGTTGTCACTTTCCATCGGATAATCATTTTTACACCATCATACCATCTCCTCTGCCTCATCATACTCATTCTTTCCTCAGTTCACCTCATCCAGTTCCCGACTACATCCAAAACCAGCAGAATTAACTACAAACAAACTAGTACATACACTATTCATGGGGCGTGTGCATTTTCTGCTGGTGTATTGTCAGGTAGCTCCTCTAAGAACCTCTTCCCGCAGTGCGAACGGGTGAATGTCCTCTCCCGTGTGGACTTTCAGGTGCATCTTGAGATGGTGCTGGTGGGAGAACCTCTTTTCACACTGAGAGCAGGTGTAAGGCTTCTCCCCTGTGTGGACCCTCTGGTGCCTCTTCAGGCTGGAGGAGTGTGAAAAACTGTCCCTGCACAGGACGCAGCTGAAAAGTTTCTCCCCTGTGTGAACTCTCTGGTGCCTCTTCAGGCTGGACAAGTGTGAAAAACTGGCCCGGCACAGATGGCAGCCGAACGGTTTCTCTCCCGTGTGCATCCTCTGGTGGATCTCCACCTGTTTAGAGAAACGAAAGGCTTTCCCACAGAACGAACACGGGAAGCGCTTCTCTTTGCTACCAGATCTACTGATAGCGTTACTACTACTGTCATTTGTCAATGGGCTTGTGTAGCCATTTGCTGTTGAGGCACTAGCATTGTCTGAGGTCTGGTTTAACATAAGGAGAGTGTGAGGAGGATGAAGGCCAGGGAGTGTTTGTGTTGTCACAGGGTCCATGTTCCAGTTGATAGATCCTATAGAAGGCAGGCTGAAGGCAGCATCTGTTAGGGGGTTAACCTGAGGTGCCATCAGTCTCTCTGAATCACAACTATAGGAGCAGGATGGAGCATCGCTAGCCGAGTCTGTATCTGTTCTCTCCTGCTGCATATATACACCTCCTCGTCCCCGCAGACCAAATCTACGCCTTGCCCTGGTCTCAGCCAGTCTATTGTCATGGATACTAAATTCAGATTTTGTTTTGTGTTCCCCTGTCTGTTTCTGGTTGTGGTTAACAGTGTTGTTCCCCAGCCCAGAGTTAAGAACACTGTCCCATCCACTAACATCCACTATGTCGCCTCTGGTCCTGGCCTGCTCGGTGATGGCGTCCCCTGGGCTCTTGGCTATACCAGTCTGTGAACCCAAGATGGTTGCCCAGTCTCCTCTGTTAGCCTCCTGCCAACCACCTGCAGGAAGAGGTTACAAAATCTAATTCATAAACATGGCAGAGAAAACTCTATATATGGAGTTTGTCAATTACCTGGTCAAGTTCATACATTATAATACGTGTTTTTGTGTATAAACATAAGGTGTATTCATTTAATTTCATGAATGGAGAAAAAACAATAGCCAGGTGCATCACTATTCCCATTGAAGATCTATTACTATATGCAGGCTATATGTATTTCTCCCTTACCTTGCTCCCCAATCTTTAGTCCACTCAGCAGGTCAATGCTCTCTGGTTCATCTTCTATTGTCTCCTCTTTGACAACCAGCAGATCATTCTTCCCATCCTCCATGTCTACTGACTGTAAGAGATACAGAGTGAGAGGATGTTGGATTAAGAAATCTGATATGAGCACCCTGCTATGGAGCATCTTCTGATTGGGCAATGAGGGATTGCTATGAATACTATACAAACATGCTAGTTGATTTGATTACTTGACACTTTTTAATTCATCTTTTGATAATTGAAAGGCATGGTCCAAAACTTAAGACCAAATTAACCAAGACCTGGGCTTGTAACCACAAACTATCTCAGAGTAGAAGTGCTGATTGAGGATCAGGTCCCGCACCTGTCTATATAGTCTTATTCATTTTGATGACCAAACTGATCTTAGATCAGCACTCCTACTTTGTGGACAGGCCCTGACCTAGTACCATTAAGACGTTAATTCATAGTGGGCTCACCTCAGTGAGACTGTGTGTGGTCCTGTGCTGCTCAGCTGGTTCCTCTGTGGCTTCAGGAGGTGGTGTAGTCTGGTTGTCCTCTATGACCATGGTCCCCTTAGGGTTCCCCAGACTCTCCACACATCCCTCCTCCTTCAACAGCAGCACCTCTGGACCCTCCTCCTCCTGGAAGAGACATGTGATACAGATTACATAGACATACACTCCCCCAGGTACATACACACAGATAATAAACACACTTTAAACATGGAGGGTCCATACTTGCAAACATAAGCAACCACTTAAATTTAAACGGGTCCCCCGATACAAAATATGTATCAGCCAATTAAAATCGTGACGAAACGCTAAATTGTAGCTGGTCCCATCAGACAACATGGCACACAGTGAGGTTAGCCCTATGCTAACCTCACTGATTTTATCCTGGCACAAGTTCTTCCAACCACACGTTCTGATCATCAAAACAACTATCATGTGTATTTGACTGACTGGTCAAATTGCTTTCGGTGTAAATTGCCTAGTCCACATAATTGTTGCAAATTGTGGCAAGGGTTCGAAACGCACAAGTTTTTCACACTCTTTGAAATGTAGACTTACATGTATTGTCTTAGTGTGTTGAAAAGGGACGTAGCCTACAGCCAACAACTTGAAAATTAAGATTAAGAATGAATCGTTAAGCCTTGCACAAACACACTGCTTTTGGCAAATAATCATATTGTATAGGTTATTTAAATGGTCATACGCATACACTTAAATGTAGGCCGACATGTTTATATGCAATTTTATAATCATCTGCTTTGTCACAAGCTAGGTTTCCATTTCCTTCCAATTGGCGACAGATTTATGCGAATATTTTAAAAAATCTGCATAAAGAAAATACACTTTTTTGCTTAAGTTTCCATATACCTAATAAAAATATAAAGTTCAATACGTTTTCAACCCTGAGTTTTTCAACTCTACAGATTGTGACAAAACTAACTGTTGCAGTAAATAGCAAATGTGCCTACTCTGGCATATACAGTGCAGGTACACAGTAAAATCACCCGTGTTAAATTCACTGTGTCAAACATGATCGACTCCCATAGAGTTGTTTTAGTAACTGCCACTGCCAAATGACCCCTAGTGTCAGTGCTGATAACTGGTGTTAATTGCTAAGGTGTAAAAATTTACTCTATTAGTTGAAGACTTTTACTCAGTAAGTGTAAACATAATCACAACCCTGCCCATAAATTCAATTTCTGCGCTCAAATTTCCTCTTTTCTCAACGCCATTGTTGGATACACAAAATCCTAATTTGTTCTACACAAAGGTGAGTGTTACAGTTATTTCACTGATTTTATTTAGCTATTTTAATTTAAATACTTGGTTGTCAGACTTCAGTGTAACATAAAAAGTCGAACAGTTTTGACTTTGTGTGTGTTGCAGCTAATGTTTCACTTTTTGCACGTCTTTGTGAGATAACTGCGCAGGACAGGGGCGAGCTAACTCTGCTTCATGTGGTGGTTCCATGGGCTTGTGTCTCATTTCAGCACCAAGCCTTTTTAAGCCTCATGTTAGTTTGTTCTCTTTATTTCAGCTGCTTACTAAACTTTTTCAGGACCCTGCCTTTCAAAGATAATTTGTAAAAATCCAAATAACTTCACAGATCTTCATTGTAAAGGGTTTAACTTGTTAGGGCTAGGGTCTTTTTTTTTCTACATTTCCGCCTGACTGACGTGCCCAAAGTAAACTACCTGTTTGCTTAGGCCCTGAAGCCAGGATATGCATATAATTGGTACCATTGGAAAGAAAACACTTTGATGATTGTAGAAATGTTAAAATAATGTAAGAGGCTATAACACAATAGATATGTTAGGAGAAAATCCAAAGAAAAACCAACCAGAATAAATTTTGAGAGCCCATGCGCTTACAATGGAAAGTATAGGGAAATGATGAATTCTAGCTCCCAGGATGCAATTCCTATGGCTCCCACAGGGTGTCGGCAGTCTATGTTCAATGTTTCAGGCTTGTAACTTCCAAAACGAGTAAGAAATTAGTTTTAGTACAGGGACACACTCTTGGAAATTCGTGTTTGGTCGAGCGATGAAGACAAGACGCACCTGCTAATATCGGTTTCCTATTGAACATACTTCTTTCCGAATGAAATATTACATTTTAGGGTATCGGGAGGAGTCAATAGAAACATATTTTGACTTCTTTTAACAAAGTTTAGTGGTAGATTTTCAGATTCCTTTCTCTGCATGTTGAACGAGTGGCTTACTCAAATCGATGGTGCCAACTAAACAGACTTTTTGGGATATAAAGAAGGATTTTATCTAACAAAACGACACTACATGTTATAGCTGGGACCCTTTGGATGACAAATCAGAGAAAGATTTTCAAAAAGTAAGTGAATATTTAAATCGCTATTTGTGAATTTATGAAACCTGTTACGGTGGAAAAATATTTTGATGTGGGGCGCCATCAAACAATCGCATGGCATGCTAGTGGGACGCCTAGCCCTAAGAAGTTTGAACATGCACCTGTGGAACGGTCGTTAAGACACTAACAGCTTACAGACGGTAGGCAATTAAGGTCACAGTTATGAAAACATAGGACACTAAAGAGGCCTTTCTACTGACTCTGAAAAACACCAAAAGAAAGATGCCCAGGGTCCCTGCTCATCTGCATGAACGTGCCTTAGGCATGCTGCAAGGAGGCATGAGGACTGCAGATGTGGCCAGGGAAATAAATTGCAATGTCCGTACTGTGAGACGCCTAAGACAGCGCTACAGGGAGACAGCATGGACAGCTGATCATCCTCATAGTGGCAGACCACGTGTAACAACACCTGCACAGGATCGGTACATCCAAACATCACACCTGCGGGACAGGTACAGGATGGCAACAACAACTGCCCGAGTTACACCAGGAACGCACAATCCCGCCATCAGTGCGCAGACTGTCCGCAATAGGCTAAGAGAGGCTGGACTGAGGGCTTGTAGGCCTGTTGTAAGGCAGGTCCTCACCAGACATCACCGGCAACAACGTCGCCTATGGGCACAAACCCACCATCGCTGGACCAGACAGGACTGGCAAAAAGTGCTCTTCACTGACAGGTCGTGGTTTTGTCTCACCAGAGGTGATGGTAGGATTTGCGTTTATCGTCGAAGGAATGAGCGTTACACCGAGGCCTGTACTCTGGAGCGGGATCGATTTGGAGGTGGAGGGTCCGTCATGGTCTGGGGCAGTGTGTCACAGCATCATCGGACTGAGCTTGTTGTCATTGCAGGCAATCTCAACACTGCGTTACAGGGAAGACATCCTCCTCCCTCGTGGTACCCTTCCTGCAGGCTCATCCTGACATGACCCTCCAGCATGACAATGCCACCAGCCATACCGCTCATTCAAAACCCTTTACAATGAAGATCTGTAAAGTTATTTGGATTTTTACAAATTATCTTTGAAAGACCGGGTCCTGAAAAAGGGACATTTCTTTTTTTGCTGAGTTTATTATATTCTTGTCAGGACATCACCACCGCTCAGTGTGAGAAACGTTTGCACAAAGAATTGTCTCCTTATTCCCATAACCTGAAAGATCCCTACACCGCAAATGGATATGTAAGTATACATTACAATTGATAAAGGGCATCTGCGTTTAATTCTTCTGGTATGGTATCGGAGCAAATGGGACTTGGTTATTTGTTTTTTCTTTCAAGATTAGTAACCATGTTCATTTTCTTAAGGAACATTATTACAACCCTAATAGTGGAGAAGGGTACGGTACCTCTGGTATAGAATCAAAACCGTTGAGGAATTTGGCTTCAGAGAAACTGCCCACTCAATTATACTCTGGAGGCCCAACTGCTGAGAGGGAGTCCAGTCCATCCACTTTGGCTACCCTGAGTGAAGACCAGTGCAGAGAGGCCATTTCTCATATGAAACATTCTTCTGATGAAGAAACAGTCAAACAGAAGATGAAATTGACCTTTGAGTACAGGAAGAAGATGACCCACGACCGAGTAAATGCTCCACCATCGAACCAAATTTTTACGCTTTCCGGATGCAAGACTTAAAAATAAAAAAAAAAGTTAAGTTGTATAAATTGTGTTTAAATCACTAAATGCCAATTCAGGTTGGCCAGTAATAGTAGTTCAATTAATGTGTAGGCTGGTGATTTACTCAAACTGTGTTAGGTTAAAGTGGAATGTTTCGTGAGAAAGAAATTGACTTGCACAAAACTAAAGTTTTGTCTTTGTCTTATTTGTTTCAGATTGAACAAGATTTTGTGCTGCTGTTTGGAGGGGGAACATCAGCCCAAGTTTTTGCAAAGGTGGCCAACTACATTCAAGCAAAAGATCCTCATGCTAAGCAAGACCCTAAGCAAGGCCACTCAGGGAGCTGAACTTCAGGAGCTGATCCAGATGGCAGAATCTGCAGTTGATGAGGGAGCTGACACGAATGTTGAAGGTTAGATGATTATCATTTATAATTTATATTTCAAATGACTCTGAAATGTTAATGTCACTGATGATGGAATTTACCATTTTAAATCAGGATCTCTTTGTTTAGGATGGGACGGTGACCTTTCCTCCATCCTTCTCCTGCTCCATTTGATTCCTCCATCACAAAGCCACAAAAGACCATGCAAGATGTCTCAATCCCAAGCCGAACAGCATCTTGTGATATTCTAAAAGGTTTGTATTGGCACTCTTATTCTTGGACAGTGCTGCAGCCGTTATTATGAACTACTGATGGTGTTAGTTTTTATCGTCTTCAGGCAGGAACCAGTATCCAGGAGCACCTTGATGCGATTGACCAGAGCCGCCAACCATATCTTCTTGCAGTCGGGACCATGAAGAGCAGCATCCATTCTTACTTCATCATCCTGGACAAGCGAGCCTTGCATGTCAACGAGCACTCTTGGTGCCTTCGATGAGCTTTTCAAGACTCACTTTGTTTTTAGTACTGCTTACAATACAATGCTGCGCAACATGTACACCTTCATAAACAGACAACTGTGTACAACAGACATTGGGAAGATTAAGGAGACTCCAAGGGTTGCTGAGCTCAGAGCTAGACTCCTGCACTAAAATTTGATTTGATTTGAGCTCAGAGCTAGACTCCTGCACTAATGCTGATTAAGTTATATGTTTTGTTTGCCATGCTAGTCATGGAAGTACCAACTTCCTCGTGAGGCATCTCAAGTTGATGCATGGAATGTGCCCTGGTAGAACTCTTAAACTAAAATGTGGTAAAGCAGATTGTTGTCGTGTATTTGGTAGATTTTCAGGCTTTAGGAAGCATTTGAACAGGGCACATTCCGGAGACTGTCATATTTTGTTAAACGTTAACTTGGATGCTAATACAGCCGTTGATAATCAGCCATTTTCCTTCAAATTGTAGTTGTAACCAGGTTGTACCAATATCTAACAAGAACACACTTGATATGTGTGCGTCTGCTATTGCACAACTGCAGTCTGCAAGTGTAGGTCAGACAACTGTAAATAGTTTTATCTTCCATGGAAGAAGAAGTTCAGGAGATACAGGGTCAAGCTAAAGCGACCGCTTATGTATATCTTCAAAAGACACAAACTGTCAGAAAAATCCAACATTCTTTTCAGGATATTGAAAAGCCTTTCACATTGTTGAATTCGGTATCAAAATTAAGTGCTTATTTCATACAAAAATGGGGAACAGTTCAACCAGTTAAAAGTCCTTGGTGTTAGATTTGACCATAGAAGAAACAACACTACTGGAACTCATGATCAAACAGTCCTAACTGATACATTTTCTTACGTTCCAATTCTTGAGACATTGCAGTCAATTTTGTAGAACCCAAAACACAAGTGGCATGTTTAACTCAGGGCACAATTTTAAATATGGAGTTTACTTTGATTTGGAAGATGGCCTAAAATATACATCCTCTCTTTTCTAACGAGAAAAATACATTGCAAATTCAACTATTTTGATGACTTTGAGACTGCTAATCCATTGGGATCAAAAAAGGTTATTCACAATTTGGGAGGTATATACTTTACTTTGAGAAATTTTACCCCAAAGTTTAATTCAATTTTGGTAAATATTAACTTATGTGCACTCTTCCATACCCAGGACCTTAACTTATGCATTGGAATCCATTCTTGAGCCAATAGTAAGCGATTTGAAAGTGCTTGAGACTGAGGGTATTGAAGTTCCCTTCTTCAGTGGTTGTATACATGGCAGTATTATCCAAGTAACTGGAGATAATCTTGGTATACATTGCCTGTTTGGTTGTGTGGAATCATTTAGTGCTCGTTATTGTTGCCGTTTTTGCCTCAATGAGAAAGTGGATTTTCAAACAGTGTTCTCTGAGGATTACCAAAGACTGACTTTACGAACAAAACACATGAACTCAGACCATTGTCAAACTACTCAGTCAAACCCAACACTACCTCATATGTACGGTGTGAAGCATGCTTGCTTATTGAACTCTGAAGTACTTCAATACTACAGACAATTTTTGTTGATATAATGCATGACATTTTAGAAGGAGTTGCACAATGAGGTAAAAGTTGTTACACTATATACAAGCCAACTTTGTGACTGCTAAAGATGTGTACGGTAGAGTTCATTCATTTAACTATGGCCACACAGAGAAGAGGAATCGTCCACCTGCACTCAAATTGGATGGGAGCAATGATTTGGGTCTAAATGCTATTTAGTCTTGGTGTCTCCGTAATTTGCCATTGATATTTGGTGATCTGGTACAGAAAGATGATAAATACTGGCAGCTGCTTCTGTTACTACTACAAATTGTAAATATTGTGTTTTCTCCTATACTAACAGAGGGCATTACTATCTGGGGCGGCAGGTAGCCTAGTGGTTAGAGCGCTGGACTAGTAACCGAAAGGTTGCAAGATCGAATCCCCGAGCTGGCCCTGAACAAGGCAGTTAACCCACTGTTCCTAGGCCGCCATTGAAAATAAGATTTTTTTCTTAACTGACTTGCCTAGTTAAAGGTTAAAAAAAGAAAAGATAATATCTATCTGAAGCACTTAATTGCTGAACATCATAGGCTTTAAGTATTTGTTTCCTGATAGAAATCTATTAACGAAACACCACTTCATGACACATTATCCTCGTTGTATAAGGAATATTGGGCCCGTTCTTCACTCGTGGTGTATGCGCTTCGAGGCGAAACATAATTTCTTTAAAAAGAAATGGAAGAGTTTTAAGAATGTCACAATCACCTTAGCCAAGAAACACAAATTGCATGGCATATAATTGGGAAACGTTCAGCCAGGATAGACTAGCTATAGGTCCAGGAAAGATGTCAAGGCTCAATGACCTGAAAGAAAGCCATGAGATTGCGGCCAAGTTGAATGTCTCAGTGCACACAAATGTTTTGTCAGTTAAATGGGTAAAGCACCATGGTACAGAATATCGTCTTGATTTGGTCATATGTGGTGAAGTAGTCATTGAAATGGCACTATTTTACAAAATTAAGGCTATTGTTCCAAAAGACTAAATGTTTTTTTGGTTGGGTCAGCTCTTGAAACCTTAAGTTTTGATGATCACTTGCATGCATTTAAAGTTGTTTTGAAGCAAAGTCCACCATGCAAGGTATTTACCAACCCAAAAACATCCCACCATGACGAAAGAACAAATTAATGTCTGCAATTATACAATTTTACCAAAACTTCCTGTTTCCATCACAGCTGACTTTACTCAAAAACTGTGGATGGAAACGTGGTTACAGATGCATCATTTGACTCGAGGAGGATGAGCGTTAGTGTACAATAGGATTATAGGTTGCATTCTCGTTATCATCCTACATGAGGCAGTATTGCAGTTCCTTTAAAGATGTTTAATCGACAGTCTTAATGTAGGATGACACTTGGCTGTCATTAGTATATTCTTATGTAGGCTACACTTACATGCAGGCCTATAATGTTTTATAGGCTATGAATTATTATAAATCATCCCTTTCGTCACGTGCGTTTTGAATCTAACATCAAGGTCCGGCAGTGAACAGTTTTTTCCAAAACTAAAAAGCTTGATGCGGGAGGGGCTCATGGTGAAAGTGCACTATTGATTTAGAGTCAAACGCTTTAGCAGAGTGTGCCGCCTAGAAGTAATGGTGATAATGGTAGCCTACATGACAAATTTGACAAATGTGTTTACGATGTATGATAAACTTATGTTGTAAGGACCTCGTGGATAGGTGTGTGTGAAACAGAAACAAAAACATGAATTTTGTCATATATGCCAAAACTGTGAAAATGTAGTCTAACATTAGTAGTAGCTGGTAACCTAGTCAAGGATGCATCAATGCAATATTGGCACCCAACATTTTGTTACAGACCACCGGAACAAAAGTAAACCTTGAATTTGAAGGTTTAAAACATCCATCTAGTTGCTAGGGTTGACCTATTTTATGAAATGCTATTGGTTGGTGGATATAAAGGTCTAAGGTCTTTGATAGGCTGATTAAGAATTTGTGCCAGGATATAAAATCAGTGCTACCTGTTGAGGTTAGCATAGGGCCAACGTGTGCCATGTTATGGGACCAGCTACTACAATTTAGCATTCTGTCACGTGCAAGTATACTGATGATTTGAATTGGTTGATATGCATTTTGTGCCAGATAAGCAACCATTTAAATGATTTATGTTTGCACAGTGGTGTAAAAAATACCCAACACTCATCCTTGAGTAAATGTAAAGATACCTTAATAGAAAATGACCAAATAAAAGTGAGTCACCCGGTAAGATTCTACTTGAGTAAAAGTCTAAAAGTATTTGGTTTTAAATATACTTAACTGCAAAAATATACTTAAGTATCAAAAGTAAAAGTACAAGTATAAATAATTTCTAATTCCTTATATTAAGCAAACCAAATAACAATGCTATTATTTTTTAAATCTACAGATAACCAGGGACACACTCAGACATCATTTATAATGATTTATCATTTATAATGAAAACTACTCGAGTTTTCCAAGATGGCATAGCAGTCATATGTCTTTGTTTTTGTCTTGTCTCATCCTATGTATACATATTTTTATATATTTTTCTTCGCATTCTTTTTAATATTTTTCCTAAACCTCAACTTCAAAATACTCTCCTGCAACCCGCCTCACCCAATGGGGTGTGGATCTGTTTTTTTTTTCTAAAGAATTTCTATTTACCTCCGAACTGGAATACCTCAACTGAAGCTAGCTAGCTATCAGCCAGCTAACCACTGATATCAGCTAACCTTTAGCTCGGAAAGCTCTCGCCAGTTCGTACAACACGTTTCAAACCAGAGCATACCGGACCTATTTTTCCTCTCCATATCCCAGGATTCCTACCGCAAACTCTGAACCTTTTCATCTGGATCATGGCAGTTAGCTAACCGCAACCCGGGTTGACTCCTCCTGGCTAGCGTTTCCGTCCCGGAGCAAGCACCAACTAGCCTGGAGCTAGCCTACGCTAGACCCATCTCCCGGCTAGGGCTCCTGGGCTACTCCTGAAGCCCACTCCTCGGCTACTATATCCGGACCCCTTCTACTGCCGGTACGGGGCACGGAACCACGCCGATCCTTCACGACTGGAATACCAACAAAATCTGCCCAAGGATCCCAACAGGCCCCTCAGGTGTGACGTCCCCTGAAGGCCCATTCTGCTAACCGCGGCCTGCTAGCTATGTATAGCATATTGGACTGTTAGCTGATCCATTGGCCAGTTTCTTGAAGCACTATACCCATTTTGCCAATTGGACTTGGACCACTCTGCTACTTGGAACCCTACTAATTCCACGACTGGTCTATCGACATCACAGCACGAGGAGGCAAAAACAGACTTTCCCCCATCGCGACGTCTCTCTAAGGCCCTTATGCTAGCTTGCTAGCCCCGGCCTGCTAACTGCTAGCTTGCCAGCCCCGGCCTGCTAACTGTCTGAATCGCCGAGTCCCCAGCCAGCCCAACCACTCACTGGACCCATACGATCACTTGGCTACGCATGCCTCTCCCTAATATCAATATGCCTTGTCCATTACTGTCCTGGTTAGTGATTATTGTCTTATTTCACTGTAGAGCCTCTATCCCTGCTCAATATGCCTTAACCAACCATTTAGTTCCACCTCCCACATATGCGATGACATCACCTGGTTTATTACTCAATGCCTAGGTTTCCTCCAATGTACTCTCTTCCTACCATACCTTTGTCTGTACATTATGCCTTGAATCTATGCTATCGTGCCCAGAAACCTGCTCCCTTTACTCTCTGTTTCGAACGTGCTAGACGGCCAGTTCTTATAGCCTTTAGCCGTACCCTTATCCTACTTCTCCTCTGGTGATGTAGAGGTTAATCCAGGACCTGCAGTGCCTAGCTCCACTCCTACTCCCCAGGTGCTCTCATTTGTTGACTTCTGTAACCGTAAAAGCCTTGGTTTCATGCATGTTAACATTAGAAGCCTACTCCCTAAGTTTGCTTTATTCATTGCTTTAGCACATTCTGCCAACCCGGATGTCTTAGCCATGTCTGAATCCTGGCTTAGGAAAACCACCAAAAACCCTGAAATCCCTAACTACAACATTTTCCGCCAAGATAGAACTGCCAAAGGGGGCGGTGTTGCAATCTACTGCAGACATAGCCTGCAGAGTTCTGTCTTACTATCCAGGTCTGAACCAAAACAATTCGAGCTTCTACTTCTAAAAAATTTACTTTTCCAGAAACAAGTCTCTCACCGTTGTCGCTTGTTATAGACCACCCTCTGCCCCCAGCTGTGGCCTGGACACCATATGTGAATTGATTGCCCCCCATCTATCTTCTGAGCTCGTGCTGCTAGGTGACCTAAACTGGGACATGCTTAACACCCCGGCCATCCTACAATCTAAGCTTGATGCCCTCAATCTCACACAAATTATCAATGAACCTACCAGGTACAACCCCAAATCTGTAAACACGGGCACCCTCATAGATATCATCCTAACTAACTCGCCCTCCAAATAAACCTCTGCTGTTTTCAACCAAGGTCAAACGACCACCCCTCATCACTGTCAAACGCTCCCTAAAACACCTTCTAATCGACCTGGCCTGGGTATCCTGGAATGACATTGACCTCATCCCGTCAGTAGAGGATGCCTGGTTATTCTTTAAAAGTGCCTTCCTCACCATCTTAAATAAGCATGCTCCATTCAAAAAAATGTAGAACTAGGAATAGATATAGCCCTTGGTTCACTCCAGACCTGTCTGCCCTTGACCAGCAGCACAAAAACATCCTGTGGCGTTCTATATTAGCATCGAATAGCCCCCGTGATATGCAACTTTTCAGGGAAGTTAGGAACCAATATACACAGGCAGTTAGGAAAGATAAGGCAAGCTTTTTCAAACAGAAATTTGCATCCTGTAGTACAAACGCAAAACAGTTCTGGGACACTAAAGTCCATGGAAAATAAGAGCACCTCCTCCCAGCTGCCCACTGCACTGAGGCTAGGAAACACTGTCACTACCAATAAATCCACAATAATTGAACATTTCAATAAGCATTTTTCTACAGCTGGCCATGCTTTCCACCTGGCTACCGCTACCCCGGTCAACAGCCCTGCGCTCCTCACAGCACTCCTCTAAAATTATCTGCCGAAATTATTGCAACCCCTATTACTTGCCTGTTCAACCTCTCTTTCGTATCTTCTGAGATTCCCATAGATTGGAAAGCTGCCGCGGTCATCCCCCTCTTCAAAGGGGGAGACACTCTAGACCCAAACTGCTACAGACCTATATCTATTCTACCCTGCCTTTCTAAGATCTTTGAAAGCCAAGTTAAAACAGATTACCGACCATTTCGAATCTCACCGTACCTTCGCTATGCAATCTGGTTTCAGAGCTGGTCATGGGTGCACCTCAGCCACGCTCAAGGTCCTAAACGATATCATAACCGCCATCGATAAGAGACATTACTGTGCAGTCGTATTCATCGACCTGGCTAAGGCTTTCGACTCTGTCAATCACAACATTCTTATTGGCAGACTCAACAGCCTTGGTTTCTCAAATGATTGCCTCGCTTGGTTCACCAACTACTTCTCAGATAGAGTTCAGTATCTCAAATCGGAGGGCCTGTTGTCCGGACCTCTGGCAGTCTATGGGGGTGCCACAGGGTTCAATTCTCGGGCCGACTCTTTTCTCTGTATACATCAATGATGTCGCTCTCACTGCTGGTGATTCTTTGATCCACCTCTACGCAGACAACACCATTCTGTATACCTCTGGCCCTTCGTTGGACACTTAACTAACCTCCAGATGAGCTTCAATGCCATACAACTCTCCTTCCGTGGCCTCCAACTGCTCTTAAATGATTGCTGCCCGCACCTGCCCGCCCGTCAGCATCACTACTCTGAACGGTTCTGACTTAAAATATGTGGACAACTACAAATACCTAGGTGTCTGGTTAGACTGTAAACTCTCCTTCCAGACTCACATTAAACATCTCCAATCCAAAATTAAATCTAGAATCGGCTTCCTATTTCGCAACAAAGCATCCTTCACTCATGCTGCCAAACATACTCTTGTAAAACTGACCATCCTACCGATCCTCGACTTCGTTAATGTCATTTACAAAATAGCCTCCAACACTCTACTCAACAAATTGGATGCAGTCTATCACAGTGCCATCAGCTTTTGTCACCAAAGCCCCATATACTTGTATTAATTTATTTAACCTTAATTTAACCAGGAAGAGCTCATTGAGATTTAAAATCTCTTTTTCAAGAGCGTCCTGGCCAAGATAGACAGCACCAAGTCATTACAAAAATTACAGACAAACAACATGTAGTTTTTCAAGTAATCTAGTAAAAACCATAGAATTCACAAGAGTATAACAAAAATCAAAAACAGCAAATTAAAAACATTGACAGGTCAGGGAATCAGTCTCAAGATCATTCATCAGTGATTTAAAAATACCAATCGGGACAAGTTCTTCCAGTTTAAAAGTATTTTGTAAGGCATTCCAAGACGATGGCGCAGAGGACATAAAAGCCCTTTTACCAAATTCAGTTCGGACACTTGGAACAGTTAGCAGGATAAAGTCCAGCGAACGCAGAGAGTACCCACCACATTTCTGAACAATTAAAATGCCCAAATAAAAAGGTAGTAAACCCAAAATGGCTTTATAAATAAAAGTATACCAGTGACTGACTGAGCCTACGAGTGACTAGAGAAGGCCAGCCAACCCTGGTATACAAAATGCAGTGGTGCGTAAGGGTTTTGCAGTTTTAAATAAATCTCAAAGTGCAATGGTAAAGGGTGTCAATTGATCTCAAACACTGAGCGGAAGCATTCATATATAAAATATCCACAGTCTAGTAAAGGCATAAATGTAGCTGATACTAGCCTCCTTCTGGCTTCAAAAGAAAAACAGGCCTTATTCCTAAAATAAAATCCCAATTTCAGCTTCAATTTTTTTGTAAGTTGTTGAATATGCAATTTAAAAGAATTAAAATTCCAAGATATTTATATGAGGTTACAACCTCAATCTCCTTGCCCTGACAGGTAGTAATAGGTGAAAGGTTCAGAGGTCTATTTCTTGCTTTAGAAAACACCATTAGTTTAGTTTTTTCAGAATTGAGGATAAGCTTCAATTGACACAAGGTATGTTGAACAGTATAAAAAGCAGTTTGCAAGTTCTGGAAATCTTTTGTAAGAGACAAGGCACAACAGTAAATAACAGTATCAGCATAAAAATTAAGTTGCGCATTTTGAACATTTTTGTCTAAATCATTTATATAAATAGTGAATAAGAGAGAACCAAGTACAGAGCCTTGGGGCACACCATTAAAGACAGACAATTTAACAGACATAAGCCCATCACATTGAGTGCACTGAGTTCTATCAGACAGATAGTTAGCAAACCATGCAACTGCATGCTCTGAAAGACCTACACTCGACAATCTCTGCCTTAGTATAGCATGATCAACTATCAAAAGCCTTTAATTGCTATATTGTAATTAATTTGCCACCATGGCCTATTTATTGCCTTACATCTCTTATCCTACCTCATTTGCACATGCTGTATATAGATTTTTCTACTGTATTATTGATTGTATGTTTGTTTATTCCATGTGTAAGTCTGTGTTGTTGTATGCGTCGAACTGCTTTGCTTTACCTTGGCCTGGTCGCAGTTGCAAATGAGAACTTGTTCTCAACTAGCCTACCTGGTTAAATAAAGGTGAAATAAAATAAAAAATAAATTAAGCATTTGTGTTTAGTAAGTCCGCCAGATCAGAGGCAGTAGGAATGACCACACTAACTGTTACAGATGCACAATCGAGAGTATCCTGTGGGGCTGTATCACCGCCTGGTACGGCAACTGCTCCGTCCACAACTGCAACGCTCTCCAGAGGGTGGTGCGGTCTGCACAACTGGGGGAAAACTACCTGCCCTCCAGGAAAACCTACAGCACCCAATGTCACAGGAAGGCCAAAAAGATCAAGGGCAACCACCACCCGAGCCACTGCCTGTTCACCCCGCTACCATCCAGAAGGCGAGTTCAGTACAGGTGCATCAAAGCTGTGACCGAGACTGAAAAACAGCTTCTCTCACACAGCCATCACTAACAGAGTGGCTGCTGCCAACATAGACTCAAATCTCTTGCCACTTTAATAAAAGGTATCACTAATCACTTTAAATAACGCCACTTTAATAATGTCTACATATCCTACATTGTGAATATACTGTATTCTATTCCATCTACTGCATCTTGCCTATGCCGCACAGCCATCGCTCATCCATATATTTATATGTACATATTCATCCCTTTATATTTGTGTGTATAAGGTAGTCGTTGTGAATTTGTTAGATTACTTGTTAGATATTACTGCACTGTCGGAAATAAAAGCACAACCATTTTGTTACACTCGCATTAACATCTGCTAACCATGTGTATGTGACCAATAAAATTATATTTGGATGTTCTCTTGATAAGTGTGTGAATTGGACAATTTTCTTGTCCTGCTAAGCATTCAAAATATAACGAGTACTTGAGTGCCAGGGGAACTCTATGGAGTAGAAAGTACATCATTTTCTTTAGGAATGTAGTGAGGTAAAAGTAGTCAAGTAAAAGTAGACAAATATAAATAGTAAAATACAGATACCAACAAAAAGTATTACTTTAAAGTATTTTTATATAAGTACTTTATACCCATGTTTGCAAGTATTGATCCAAAGTGTTTACCCATCCCCACTACGTTTGAGTCCTATACTGTAGTTACAGATGGACTTCATTGTTGTTAAAATTTTGTCAGGTATGATAAGTCAAAAGTCATAAAATCCTGACAAAACTATTTTGACGTGTACAGTAGATGTTTGTTAGTGTGTGGGTATATTTAGTAAGTGTATATTGGTTATCAAGCATTGGGTATATGTAGAATAGGGTGGGATCAGAGGTGATGTATACTAAAGAGTCTCAATGAAAGTCTTAAAATGAAAAGTCCAACTGTTTATTAAACATGAACAAGTTTGAAATAAACCACATGAAAACCACACATGCCCGTCTCAACTAAAGACTTCCATAAACGTAATATTTCTTTCTTTCTGAATGCAGTTTAAAGTAGTTGAATGGAAGTAATGAAACGGGCACTTGTGAACATCATATAGCCTACACAGTACAAACACAATATGTAACAGGGTCCCGTGTGGCTCAGTTGGGTCCCGTGTGGCTCAGTTGGTAGAGCATGGCGCTTGCAACGCCAGGGTTGTGGGTTCGATTCCCACGGGGGACCAGTACAAAAAAAAAAGTATGAATGTATGTACTTGTAAGTCGCTCTGGATAAGAGCGTCTGCTAAATGACTTAAATGTAAATGTAACAGATTTTAGGCTTATGCACCGAGTGTACACACATTAGGAACACCTGTCCTTTCCGTGACCTAGCTAGTGTTTTCATTAACTTGTCCAGTAAATTTTTTGTCGACATTCAGAACGTTAGCATAGAAAATAAATGCAACAATTGCCTGCTAGGGTGCGTCTTCATTGACACAAGATAGATAAATGGAAACACCTGGACGTAATGATGTCACACCTGTTTAAAAAAAAAAAATAATATCGCAAGAACCTATAGTGTCAAATAAAAATGTAGTGGTTGAAGTGTTTCCATTACTCATTTAGGCAAATTGCGCATTCATAAATTGGCAACAGCCTGTATGCCCTCCCACCTATCGGTTTCATGTCTCAGGTAGTCTATGGATAGAATGCAATAATTGACTCATATTTTCCATATACTAATAACTCTCAAGTGCCAATGTATCGCCATGTTCTGTGCCATGGTGAAACGTGCACTCCTGTCGATCTGAAATAATTGGATGGTGAAACTTGCAGCCAACCAGAAAAGCAAGTTGAAACAATTCAGGCGCTCTTGAAATTCAGGACAATCCTTGTTCTGCAAAGAAACATTTTTACAGTTGAAAAATTGATTTCGCAAGCAGTTGGCATTTAGAATTAAATGTGGAGTGGAGCTTTATTGTTACACGGTGACATCACGTGCCCTGCGTACCTTCAAAATGATTCTGCAATTTATTTTGAAAAACAGTTTACGTCCTAATTTGTCACAAAGAAAATTAGACAGAAGAAAAATCTACCGGTCGAATGGATAAACATGTGGTCAATCTCTAGAAAATGTCTGCTATATCTGCCGTTTCCATTATACATGACGCAATTATTTTAAATCCATTTAAAATCAGTGTAGATGAAGGGGAGAATAAGAGGTTAAAGAAGGATTTTTAAGCCTTGAGACAATTGAGACATGGATTGTGTATGTGTGTCATTCAGAGGGAGACCAGGCAAGACAAAAGATTTAAGTGCCTTTGAATGGGGTATGGTAGTAGGTGCCAGGCGCATCGGTTTGAATGTCAAGAACTGCAACGCTGCTGGGTTTCTCTCACTCAACAGTTTACATGTGTATCAAGAATGTTCCACCACCCAAATGACATCCAGCCAACTCGACACAACTGCTAGAAGCACTGGAGTCAATATGGGCCAGCATTCCTGTGGACCGCTTTTGACACATTGTAGAGTCCATGGCCTGAAGAATTGTGGCTGTTCTGAGGGCAAAAGGGGTCTTTATGCAGGTGTATCCTGAGGTTGCTCCTCTCTGAGAACCTCTTCCCACAGTGCGTAAAGGTGAACGGCCTCTATCCCATGTGGACCTTCAGGTGCATCTTCAGCTGGTGGGAGAACCTCTTCTCACACTGGGGGCAGCTGTAGGGTTCTCCCCTGTGTGGACCTTCTGGTGCCTCTTCAGGTTGAACGAGTGGGAGAAACTGGCCCGGCACAGGTGGCAGCCAAACGGTTTCTCCCCTGTGTGGACCTTCTGGTGTCTCTTCAGGTCACTAGCCTGGGCAAAGCACATGTGACACTTGGTACAGCTGAAGGGTTTCACCCCTGTGTGGACCCTCTGGTGGATCTCCACCTTCTGGGGGCTGCTGAAACCTTTGTTACAGAACATGCAGAGGAACCGTTTTTCTTTACAATTGCCTGATGTGGCTCCCCCTCCCTGAGCCTGGGCTCTAGCCCTGTCGTTTGAGTTCAATATCTGATTGAAAAGGACACGGCTGTCTGAGTCGGAATGCCTCATCAACGTACACACTGGGTCGCAATCCCTGAACACGTGTAAAGGGGAGTGGGTCGCAACATTTGGATTTGTCTCTAAGCTTTCGTTGCAATCTAAGAAATCTCTGCCCTGTGACTGTCCATCTCCTAGGTGATTATCTGCATTCCATGTGGGAGGAACGTCGCCCTCCACTTTCACAGCCACTTCATCTACGACCAGACCTTCCTCTTTCTTATCTAGGCACCCTTCAGAGTATACACTACTACTGTACCGGTTCCAGTCCCCTCTAGACAGGTCAGTGTGTGTTTCTAAACCCAAGGGCATGTTGCCAGGGTCCATCTCTGTAGTGTAAGAACAAGACGGATCACTGCCAGTCTCTAACGCGTCACCTGAGTCCCGATGGGAATGAACAGTCCTCGGGCTACCGTAAAGTAAATACTCTGAGCCAGGAGGACAGCCCAGTCTCCCCAACCCCAGTCTCTCTGGGTCTGACCTGCGGTCAGGTACTGCGTGTAAAAGCCTTTGTGTTACAGTCTCTGTCTCTGACTTGAGGATGGCGTTTGGCATTCCACTGACCTCCGTAATGCTGTGTCGGGTCCTGGGCTGAGGCGCAGCGGCGGTGGATAGGTCGTCTACAGGGGGCGCCACTCCAGACGTTGCTCTAGTCTGAATGTCTCTGCTGTGTTGTGGGTCCTCTGCTTCAGTCCTCTCCTGCTTGACCAGAGACGATTCGCCATAACCTGCAGCCTCTGCAGACTGACACAAGAAAGAGGTTATTGTCGGTACATGAGTTTAATTGGATAACAATGTCTTAAGGAAGTCTCACAAGCTCCCCTATGGCAGATAAATGAGGATGTTGCATGTAAGTAAGTGAATAGCTGAGGGGAGTCTTTCTGAAATAAAACTGGACACATTTGATGTACTGTAATTTGTATGTAATTCTATTACACTAACCTCTATCACAATAACGTGCTGGGTTGAGGTTCCACTCCCCTCATCAACAGTGATTTGTTGGTCATCGCGCCATGTATTGTGTGCCGCTGGCTTCACAAAGCTCCTGTAGCCTCCAGTGAGATGTCCTTCACCTGAGAGAGTGATTGGGGGAAAAGAGGTGGTTAGGTACTGTCAATGCTCAATTGTACACTATTGACACTGTCTGTTAGGTAACACTTCTCATAACTTATTGAAAGATTGCAGTAATTCCCCTGATTACAACTTAGCTTACTATCCAAACATGCGCAGAGGGGAACGGGTCAAAATGTACCTCTTGCCATTCCTCTGTATCGGTCGAGGATCTTGTCACTACTGACGAGGACGCGTTCTCTGATTGTCCTCTCTGCGCGCTCCCGTGCCACCTTCAATTCTAGTAGCTGTAGTTTCCTCCGCAATGCCCTGTTTTCATTTTGGCTTTGAGAAATTTCCAAACGAAACACTGCATAGTCGTCGTCTACGAGTTTACAGATCTCTGCCACGGCTGCATTCGCTAGCACCTCCATAATGGAGGCCATTTGAGTGTGAAAACCCATAGCCATTGTTGTTAGCTAGCTAACGTTAGAAGCTATCTAGCGTTGCCTAAATAACGTACTATCTATCAACCAAGTCCTGTATTAATAAATGTCTAAATAACAATAATAAAAACACTATCGTGAAAATTGTTCTTGGTCACTGTTTACTTCCCATCCACACCGACGAAAAATGATTTCATTGGCGGGCGTCTTGGGGCGTGATTAAATGAAAAAAAGAGTGCGTGCTGCTCTTTGAACTACGGTAATGCTAATTACATTACAAATTGCACAGCCATTGTGTCTCCACCACAGAAATATTCATAATAGAAATCAACAACAAATCACGACCTTTTATGCGCAGTATCTTTGAATCTGAGAAGACTTGCTTAGAAAGAACAGTGTGTTAGCTAGAATATAACAATTATATAATGACTTTATTCCATCTAGGCTTACATCACCACAGTAACGTAAATATTCAACTGCCTAGGTTTACTGTCTCTCTAAAAACAGGTATTTACAATCCTGTTTCAAATGACAAGTTAACAATGGGCTAATGAGGGGTATGTGGTTAATTACCCTCTTAAACAGACATTAGAATGCTGTACACTGACACAGTTTGTGGAGACCAGTCATTCTGGAATATCAAGTACAGGTGCACTTTAGTTCATGTTTAATATTTCAACCCAGTCATCACAAGACCGGAAGCCTTCAGGCCATTTACTGTAAACAGCTTGAGGTCAAGGACTGTTTGTAAAGGTCCCATACCACAGATGATAGATAAGCGTTTGAGCAGAAACAGTTATGTCCTCCAGAGATGTTTTAAAAACATTTCCTGTTGAAAAACGATGTTACAAGTATAAATACAGTAAAGTACACACACGCTAAAGGGTAAAACATATGTTTTGAGAAAAATAGTGTTTTTTTAGACAACTGCTCAATAGTTGGCCTGATGGTCAAATGTGATGTCATTAGCCTCCCCTTTGCTTGAGGAGCAATAGAGAACAAAAGAGGAAAGTCCACTTATTGAGATGTACCTTTTGTTAAGTAAATCGGGTGTTAAATGTGGTAAAAGGGAGACTGGAGGAGGATTTTAAGAGAGACTTGATTTGAGCATGTTTTGGTCAGTTAGTGCATTAATGAACACAGTGACATGATGACGTATATCAGTATAAATACAGCCAACTTTAAGTGTTTGACTTGTGTGGCTGAGTAAATTAAATATTTTGTGGCAATGTGTATGGGATTTTAATGATGACAGAAGTACGTGAGTTTGCATTTTGAATTTCGTGGTTGCAAGTACGATTTGCACATGTGTCATTTAATTTCGCAAGCATGTCTCATGTCTCAAACTTGTAACGTTTACATTTGTAAATTTGAATACGTTCAATAAGATTTGTAAGTATAATTTATTTTCAGAATGATTACAAATCCTTTTACGAGTATGAATATTCTGCTGTGAATCAAAAATACACTTGCAGATTTTGAATCTGCGCGTTCTGTTACTGTTGACACGTTAAAGAGATTTGTAAACTTGTAGAAAGTTCTGTAAATTTGTAGAAAGAGATTTCGCAAGTACAAATTCGATTTGTGCAGCTCTGGGGACAGGACCTTTTACTCCTGACCAATCAGTTCCCTTTGCCAGAACCACAGCTGCCTAACCATTGGCTAGATTGTTCCATCAATCAAATCTCAGGAAGTTGCTACCCACTTGAACAAGAGAGGATGAAGTAAATAAAACCAAAATGATCTATTTGAAGGTAATAGTTTCTTATCTGTGTACATCGATTTTTTGTCGATGTTGTTGTGAAAAGGCATGACAGTTTGCTTATCATGGGAAATAAAATGGTACATTTCAGACGAACTCCAGACTAGCCATTGCATTGACAGCCGCTAGGGTTAGTTATCTGGCCTCTGACATTCATCCTAGCTTTACTATGGCAAGCTTTATCAGGCAGCTTTAAATGCGAGGGCAAACCGAATATATTTGCTAGTTAACCAGCTGATTGGTAAAGTTGATATACATGCCATTACTTACTTAACTAGCTATCTAGTTAAATTGAAAATACTGGGGGAAAGCTAGCTAACTAACGCCTACCATCATCACTGAAGTGTAGCTAATGTTAGCTAGGTTTCTAGAAAATAAAAATGATATTTGCTAGCTATGTTTTAAAGATTTGTTACTTTGGAACACTTTTCAAACTACTTAATTTCACTGCCTGTTTATTGATTAATTGGTGACTGAAAAAATGTTGTATTGGTTGGGTATCATTTGGCTGGTGTGTGAGTGTTTAATTAGCCAACTTACTGACTGACTAGTCTTGTTTTTCATGTTTTAGTTATTGCATTTCAGGTGGAGCGGGAGTAAGACCACTAGAAAGCAGCATGCTGCCAGACCACCACAGGACCCTGGAGGTATTACAGTCAATGCTAATAAACCGGATATTGTATTTGAATTGCCCATTTATATCAATGACGCTAACAAAATGGTTGGTTGGTTCAGAAACATGTGCACTAAATGCTGACACGGCTTTTGTGATGAAAGGTAAATAATGTATTTATTGTCATCTCCCTGTCAGGCCTCAGCATGCTGTGACAAGGGCCCGGATGGTGACATATGCTTCAAGCTGCCTGACTGAATACAGGGGCCTTCAGCGGTACCTTCCCTTTTATTACCGCAATAGTCTCCATATGTCTCGTAGCCATTTAACATGTACTGTATGTAACCACTCAAATTCTTACAAACTTATACGAATACAAGAAAATACTTATATTCACTTGCCTCTGGCTGCGTTTACAGGCAGCCCAATTCTGATATTTTTTCCACTAATTGGTCTTTTGACCAATCCCAGATCTTTTCACATTGGATCTTTTTCAGAGCTGATCTGATTGATCAAAAGACCAATTGGTGGGGAAAAAAGTGTCAGACTTGGGCTGCCTGTCTAAACACAGCCTATTTGTCCTATTCTTCAGGCTTGTCTGGGATATATATTTTAGTTGGCACACCTGTGATATCTTTTATACATGAATAATTATTTTTTCACCCTGGATATGAGACTTGAATTTATTTTTAGACCTCTTTGAATCAGAAGCGCTGTCTTGATGGAATAAGTCTGCATGTTGTCAGATGTTTAAGTTACCATAGTAGTTAGTAAAAATGAGAAGACCAGGCTGAAACAGTTATGGTTTTGTAACCTATTAAAAAATGTACATGTAGTTTATACAAAACTTGATTGCATTTGGTGGTCATCCCTCCCCCAAATTTGACAATTTTAAAGCCTTGATAGTTGCACCCTTCCTCAGGGAAATTTCTGCTGATAGCTGAAATGGTGGTAGGTTTTTTTGATGTGCTGCTCTAGAGTTCCATGGCCCAGCAGACTCCCCTGGGGATGGGAGATGGACATGTTTAGTTTTTATAAAAGTCTGGGAGACGAGTGCATGAGTTTGAGTGAGTACAGTAAGAGTTGACATTGACGATTGAGGATTATAAGGGTGCCTTCCAATCACACAAATTGTGCGTAAAAGACAGGGGGGGCTAGGCTTGTGTTGTGCTGTCCGTCAGAAAAGTACCAAAGACTATCCATCAACCAATTATAAACGTAAAACAGCATTTTACCCCACCAAACAGATAAGTGTTTCATGTATTTACGTTTGAAGGTAGCCTTACTCTGTGGTTCAAGTTGTATCTTCATGTCTGTAACTTCATTCTCACTCCGTCTGACCCCTAAGCCCTCATGCCTGACCTCCCATTGGCCCAGGGCCTCTGGCAAAACCCTCTAATCAGTCTCTCTGACAGGGAGTTACTCCAGGAGTTGACAGGTTTATGGTGCATAGGGTATCTATGTGTATGCATGCATGACTTACATGGAGTGCTCCATGTTCCTGCTGGTTGCAGAGAAATGGCATGCCTTGGAGTATGGTTGTATCCATCTCCACCAGGCTCCTGGAAATCATGACAAACCTGCATATATTAACAAAATAAAATGGTAACTATTTATGCAGTTTAAGTCATGACAGCCATAGGTTATTTACACAGGAGTGTACAGGTTTTTGTTCCAGCACTTCACTAACACCTCATTTAACTAATTGTGGTCTAAATTGAACAAACACTTGTACACAGTTGTCACCTGGCCTAGAAATCAACCATGTCTGTATTATTGAATGAGCTTCCCAAGTTACAAGGTTAGCTACAATTCTGCATGATAGAGAATAACATGGGTGGATCTATTTCTATCTAACCTTGTGAATAAACCCCCTAAACAAGATGATTATCCTGGTGGCTAGGAGGTTCCCAAGTTCTTGACATCTGTCTGGGTGTTAGGGATGTGCTTCAACCTGAGGAAAATAGCAGAGAGGGGGAAGACATTAACCCCATTGCTTACATTTCAGTGCTGGTTCAAGTTGCTGAGAACCACATGTACCTTAAGTTTTTCAGTCACCAAATAATCAATGAACAGGCAGTGAAGTAGTTTGACAAGTGTTCAAAGTCAGTAACAAGTCTTTAAAATATAGCTAGCATGTTGGCAAGTACCTGGCCAGCAATCTTCACCTGTCGATGGCAACAGCTTTCACAGGCTCATCATAATGTACAAATAACCCAATTATGAAACATTTTATTTAAACTGACATTATTTGTTGCATATAATGTCCAGGACATAACCTAGTCTGGTGGATCCAGCCTGATCTTTTTTACCATTCTATTTCACTTCACATTTGATATCTGCAGTGAAGTAGAAAGGTGAACGAAGCGATCCGGTTGGTTCCATCAGGACCAGGCTATTTAGAACCACCATCTATAATGTAATCAGTGCTCTGTGTGTGTGTGTGACCCACCAGTACCTTTGAGGGGCCAGGAGCTGCTCTATGCTGCTATGCCCATCAATGGGGCTGTAGAAAAGACCTCACCTCCAGCCTGCTCACCAACGGTTGTCAATAGGGAGAACAGAATTAGGTAGGTTTAGTCTGACTTGTTCAAACTTCAACATAGTACCCGTTTGTGTATCAGATATTATCTATCCTTGTAATGGCCAGTGGTAATAGAACAGTGACTATGTATGTATGTGTTCATAGAAACATGTATGGAGGCAGCACATGGAGACTTGCAAGATGAAGTCCAGACTGACAGACGGGCTTGATACTGATGTCTCTGAATGGAGAAAGACCTGGCACTCGGCATTAACATTTTACTAGACAACTTTTACCATTTAATTCAATAAAAAATAAAGTATCAGACAAGATGTGGAGGGAGAAACCCTGTGTATTCTGCACCAGGATCAGGGAACTCCTGTTGTGAACAGGACACCACACAGGAATGTATGGCCACTCAGCCATGTTTGCTAAGGTAGCCCCAATACCACCAGACAAAATGCAGATAGGCACAGTATTTGTATCGGCTGGGAACGACAAAAGATGAAAGGTTCACATTGCTATATCAGCAGAACACTGCTTCTGGTATTATGTGAAGTGTTGTTTATTCTACATGGACCTGTGACATCTGAAAGTTATCAAAACACTTAGTTAAGAATATATACATACATTTTGCAATTTCATTCATCTCATGTTACTCTTCAGGCTGCTGATCTATTCAAAGCTTCTCTATATCTGCCTGTAGTTATTGAGCTCAATTTGCAGGTTTGTTGAAACTGAGTGGGGGGGAAACAGCTGTGGGCAGGGTTCTGACAGAGGGGTGTGTTTTGGTGGTGGCAAGGACAAACAAACACCCGCATCAAACCACACCCCCAAGCCAACTCACATTTGGCTTCTGTCATGACCACCAGCATTTCTTGAGGAGCAAGCCAAAAAACAAGGCCAAATCAGCAGGTGCAATTCTCCTTTAAAGCATCACACAATCTCAGTGCATACAGTTGATTTTATTAAAACACTATGTATGAAAAAATACATGTAAAAAATATCTACCAATCGATTGTCGAAAGAACAGACGACTGTCGACTAACTTAAAAATAAAAAAAATTCAGTCGGGGACAGCCCTAAACTTTATAAAGAGCAATCATTTTCTCATTACAATTGTCTTGGGGGAAAAAATGAAGTAGTTGAATGGAAGTAATATACATCATATAGCCTACACAATATGTAACAGACTTTTTAGGTTTAAATATGCCTTATATATCACAATGTCTGGATGCAATATTCTACCCAAGAATATTGAACACTGAAATCTGTCACTCTCGTCATTCCAAATGCATCTGTGGATCTTTTCTGCTGACAATACTGAAAATGTATCTTTGTCTTTAATGCAGGGTTTGATCAGAAGTTATTTAGTGGAATGGTTTTTCTGCTGGTGTATCCTGAGGTAGCTCCTCTCTGAGAACCTCTTCCCACATTGCGTAGAGGTGAACAGCCTTTCACCCATGTGAACCTGAAGGTGCATCTTCAGGTAGTTCTGATGGGAAAACCTTTCTTACACTCGGGGCAGCTTTAATATTTCTCCCCTGTGTGGACCCTCCGGTGCCTCTTCATGCTGGACGAGTGGGAGAAGCGCATATGACACTGGGTACAGCTGAAGGGTTTCTCCCCTGTGTGGACCCTCTGGTGCCTCTTCAGATTGCCAGCCTCAGCGAAACGCATGTGACACTGGGTACAGCTGAAGGGTTTCACCCCTGTGTGGACCCTCTGATGGATCTCCACCTTCTGGAGGCAGCTGAAGCCTTTGTTACAGAACATGCAGAGGAACCGTTTATCTTTACTATTGTTTGATGTTGCTCCCCCTCCCCGAACCTCGGCCATTTGGTCTTTTGAGTTAAATACCTGATCGAAAAGGACGCAGCCCTGTGAATCGGAAGGCCCCATCAACGTGGACACTGGGTCACGATCCCTGAGCGTGTGTAAAGGGGAGTGGGCCGCGACATTTGGATTTGTCTCTAAGCTTTCCCTGTAATCTAAGAAATCTCTGCCTTGTGAGTGTCCTTCCCCTAAGTGAGTCTTGTCTGCATTCAAGGTCAGAGGAGAGTCGCCCTCCACTTTCACAGTCACTTCATCTATGACTATAACCTCCCCTTTCTTATCTAGGGACCCTTCAGAGTATAGACTACTAGTGTAATGGTTCCAGTCCCCTCTTGACAGATCAGCCTGTGTGTCTAAACCCAAGGGCATGTTGTCAGAGTCCATCTCTGTAGCGTAAGAACAAGATGGAACATCAACACCAGTGTCTAACGTGTCACCATCACCGCCTCCACAGGAATGAACCGTCTTCTTGCTCTGGTGAAATACTGGTAAGTACTCTGAACCAGGAGAAGGACAGCCCAATGGCCCCAGCCCAAGTCTCTCTGGGTCTGATCTGTGGTCAGATCCTGTGTGTAAGAGCCTGTGTGTTGCAGTTAATGTCTCCGTGTCTGTCTCTGACTTGAGGACGGCGTCCGGCGTTCCACTGACCTCCGTGATGCTGGGTCGGGTCCTGGATGGTGCTGGGGCGGAGGTGGGGTCCTCCGTGGCTACAGGGGGCGCTCCAGTCTGGATGTCTCCGCTGTGCTGTGGCTCCTTCTCTCCTTTAGTCCTCTCCTGCTTGACCCCAGGACCTGCAGCCTCTGCATCTGCAGACTGACAAGAAGAGAGGAGGTTATTATCGGTTCATGAGTTGAATAACAATGTCGTAAGGAAGTCTCACAAGCTCCCCTATGGCAAATAAATGACAATGTAATCAAGTTAATAGCTGAGGGGCCGCCTTTCTGAAATAAACCTGCCACATTTGATTCACAAAGTAACTGTAATATTTTACGCAACACTATTACATTAACCTCTATCATGATAACGTGCTGGGTTGAGGTTCCACTCCCCTCATCAACAGTGATTGGTTGGTTCTCTCTCCATCTATTGTGTCCCGCTGGCTTCACAAAGCTCTTGTGGCTTCCAGTGAGATGTCCTTCACCTGAGAGAGTGATTGGGAGAAAAGAGGTGGTTAGGTTAGCTACTGTCAATGCTCAAATGGTATATTATACACCATTGACACTGTCTAGAAGGATGTAAGATAACACTTTAAATAACTTTTTGATATTCTATTTATAGATCGATATGTCACATGCATATATAGCCTCATTATTGTTATATTGTGCTACTATTTACTTTAACTGCATTGTTGGGAAAGGGCTCATAAGTAAGCAGTTCACGGTAAAGTCTACGCCTGTTGTATTCGGTGCATGTGACATGAGTTGATTTGAGTTGCATCATTGTTTTCAATGAGTTGGTCATAGGACATGCAGAATCTGGTAAGAATATGATGTCTTTGTGCAAGATAGTTAAGTAATCAGGGGAGCTATTTCAGACAATCCAAAAACTGACGAAGTGTTTAACCCAATGTGGTTAAAAACTGTACCTCTTGCCATTCCTCTGTATCGGTCGAGGATCTTGACACTACTGGGACGACTGGCGAGGACGCGCTCTCGCGTTGTCCTCTCTGCGCGCTCCCGTGCCACCTTCAGTTCCAGTAGCTGTAGTTTCCTCTGCAATGCCCTGTTTTCTTTTTGTCTTTGAGTTATTTCCAGACGAAACACTGCATAGTCGTCGTCTACGAGTTTACAAATCTCTGCCACGGCTGCATTCGCTAGCACCTCCATAATGGAGGCTAGTTGAGTGTGAAAAACCACACAATTGGCCATTGTTAGTTAACGTTACCACCTAGTTAGATATCATCTATCAACCAAGCCCCGTCTCCAACGCGAATTAACGACTACCTGGGGTAAGTATGTAATGCTTTGCAGTTCAATTTGTCATATGCTAAGTTGCATGGTGTTAATAACTATCTAAATAACAACAAAAACCCTAACGTCAAAATTTCTTGGTCAACGCTTACTTACGTTTACTTCTTCTATGGTATATTCACTATCACACAATTTAGTGTGCATGTCGCCACCTACTGTGCGGGATGGAAACATGATATATTCATACAAACGACCCCCCCAAAAAAATCAAACTACTTTTCTGTTAAAAATTAAACAGATCTGATCCCTACACAGGCTCAAGATGATCAGTAATCCAAACTACTTTTCTGCCGCAGCCACAATAATGTCCAGTTTCTTTGACACTTGAGCCGTACAGTTTATAACTGTGGCAATGAACGCCACAAAATCCACCTTAACACACAGGGTATATTTTGACTGGCTGTAATATTCATATCTTCGGCGGGTGTCATTGTTTTCTCACCTCTTTAAATCGCATAGGAAGTTTGATTGACCTGTAACTTT
The DNA here is from genome assembly GCF_016432855.1 of Salvelinus namaycush. NCBI lineage: Eukaryota > Metazoa > Chordata > Actinopteri > Salmoniformes > Salmonidae > Salvelinus > Salvelinus namaycush. Next base: position 8,321,634 of record NC_052348.1, read on the forward strand.
TGACACCTCAATCCCCTTCACCCTTACAGGGCACTCCAGGAACTCAGGATCATGATCCCCACCACAATTGCAACACTGTCGTTCTTCTAAATCGAATCAAATTTTCTTTGTCACATGAGCCGAAATGCTTGCTTACGAGCCCTTCCCAACAATGCAGTTATTATTTTTTATAAAAATAGTAACACAAGAGGAATAAAATACACAAGAAAGAAGCTATAACAGAGGGAACCAGATCAATGTGCAAGGGTACAATGTTTTATTTATTTCACCTTTATTTAACCAGTTAAGAACATATTCTTCTAGACCGCTGCGATGCAGCACCTTAGACCGCTGCGCCACTCAAGGAACCCATGTATTTGAGGGAGATAGACTACCGTTCAAAAGTTTGGGGTCACTTAAAAATGTCCTTGTTTTCCATGAAAACATACATGAAATTAGTTGCAAAATGAATAGGAAATAGTCAAGACATTGACAAGGTTATAAATAATGATTTTTAATTGAAATAATTGTGTCCTTCAGACTTTGCTTTCGTCAAAGAATCGTCCATTTGCACCAATTACAGCCTTGCAGACATTTGGCATTCTAGTTGTCAATTTGTTCAGGTAATCTGAAGAGATTTCACCCCATGCTTCCTGAAGCAAGAACAACAAGAAGTGCCCATCAAGCCAAACCAACTTATGTACCATACGGTCAAGCTGCTCCCACAACAGCTCAATAGGGTTGAGATCCGGTGACTGTGCTGGCCACTCCATTATAGACAGAATACCAGCGGACTGCTTCTTCCCTAAATAATATTGCATAGTTTGGAGCTGTGCTTTAAGTCATTGTCCTGTTGTAGGAGGAAATTGGCTCCAATTAAGCACCGTCCACAGGGCATGGCGTTGCAAAATGGAGTGATGGATCTTGAAGAAGGAAGTCTTTTACCCTGTACAAATCTCCCACTTCACCACCAAAGCACCTCCAGACCATATTGCCTCCACCATGCTTGACAGATGGCATCAAGCACTCCTCCAGCATCTTTAAATTTTTTCTGTGTGTCACGAATGTTCTTTATGTCTGTCCATAACACTTTTTCCCCCAATCTTCCTCTGTCAATGTCTGTGTTTTGCCCATCTTAATCTTTTATTGGCCAGTCTGAGATATGGCTTTTTCTTTGCTACTCTGCCTAGAAAGCCAGCATCCCGGAGTCGCCTCTTCACTGTTGACGTTGAGACTGGTGTTTTGCGAGTACTATTTAATGAAGCTGCCAGTTGAGGACTTGTGAGACGTCTGTTTCTCAAACTAGACAGTAATGTACTTGTCCTCTTGCTCAGTTGTGCACCGGGGCCTCCCACTCTTTCTATTCTGGTTAGAGCCAGTTTGTTCTGTGAAGGTGTGTAGTACACAGCGTTGTACGAGATCTTCCGTTTCTAGGCAATTTCTCGCATGGAATAGCCTTCATTTCTCAGAACAAGAATAGACAGGAGTTTCAGAAGAAAGGTCTTTGTTTCTGGACATTTTGAGCCTGTAATCAAACCCACAAATGCTGATGCTCCAGATACTCAACTAGTCTAGAGGGCCAGTTTTATTGCTTCTTTAAAATCAGAACAACAGGTTTTCAGCTGTACTAACATAATTGCAAAAGGGTTTTCTAATGATCAATTAACCTTTTAAAATTATAAACTTGGATTAGCTAACAACGCGCCATTGGAAGAAAGGAGTGATGGTTGCTGATAACGGGTCTCTACGCCTATGTAGATATTCCATAAAAAATACGCCGGTTCCAGCTACAATAGTAATTTACAACATTAACAATGTCTACACTGTATTTCTGATCAATTTGATGTTATTTTAATGGACAAAAAATAATAATTTTCTTTCAAAAACAAGGACATTTCTAAGTGACCCTAAACTTTTGAACGGTAGTGTATGTGACGCTTGGACAAAAACCAACGTGGGCAAGACAGAGGAGCTTATTGTGGACTACAGGAAATGGAGGTACGAACACGCCCCCATTCACAGCGACGGGGCTGTAGTGGAGCGGGTCAAGTTTCTCGGTGTCCACATCACTAAGGACCTATCATGGTCCAAACACACAAAAACAGTTGTGAAGAGGGCACGACAACGACTCTTCCCCCCCAGGAGGCTGAAAAGATTTGGCATGGGCCCTCAGATCCTCAAAGATCTACACCTGCATCATTGAGAACATATTAACTGGCTGCATCACCACTTGGTATGGCAACTGCTCGGTATCCCACCGCAGGGCGCTACAGAGGGTAGTGCGTACGGCCCAGTACATCACTGGGGCCGAACCCTGCCATCCAGGACCTCTATACCAGGCGGCGTCAGAGGAAAGCCACCCAAGTCATAGACTGTTCTCACTGCTGCTGCATGGCAAGTGGTACCCGAGCGCCAAAGTCTGGGACCAAAAGGCACATGAACAGCTTCTACCCCCAAAACAATAAGACTGCTCGCTCAACAGTTAATCAAAACTGACTATTTACAGTTGAAGTCAGAAGTTTACATAAACGGGTTTTAACGACTCCAACCTAAGTGTTTCAACCACTCCACAAATTTCTTGTTAGCAAACTATAGTTTTGGCAAGTCGGTTAGGACATCTACTTTGTGCATGACAAGTAATTTTCCAACAATTGTTTACAGACAGATTATTTCACTTGTTCACTGTATCACAATTCCAGTGGGTCAGAAGTATACATACACTAAGTTGACTCTGCCTTTAAACAGCTTGGGAAATTCCAGAAAATGTCATGGCTTTAGAAGCTTCTGATAGGCTAATTGACATAATTTGAGTCAATTGGAGGTGTACCTGTGGATGTATTTCAAGGCCTACCTTCAAACTCAGTGCCTCTTTGCTTGACATCATAGGAAAATCAAAAGAAATCAGCCAAGACCTCAGAAAAACAATTGTAGACCTCCAGAAGTCTGGTTCATCATTGGGAGCAATTTCCAAACGCCTGAAGGTACCACGTTCATCTGTACAAACAATAGTACGCAAGTATAAACACCATGGGACCACGCAGCCATCATACCGCTCAGGAAGGAGACGCATTCGGTCTCCTAGAGATGAATGTACTTTGGTGCAAAAAGTGAAAATCAATCCCAGAACAATAGCAAAGGACCTTGTGAAGATGCTGGAGGAATCAGGTACAAAAGTATCGATATCCACAGTAAAACAAGTCTTATATCGACATAACCTGAAAGGCCGCTCAGCAAGGAAGAAGCCACTGCTCCAAAACCGCCATAAAAAAGCCAGACTATGGTTTGCAACTGCACATGGGGACAAAGATAGTACTTTCTGGAGAAATGTCCTCTGGTCTGATGAAACAAAAATATACCTGTTTGGCCATAATGACCATCGTTATGTTTGGAGGAAAAGGGGGGAGGCTTGCAAGCCGAAGAGCACCATCCCAACCGTGAAGCACGGGGGTGGCAGCGTCATTTTGTGAGGGTGCTTTGCTGCAGGAGGGACTGGTGCACTTCACAAAATAGATGGCATCATGAGGCAGGAAAAGTATGTGGATATATTGAAACAACATCTCAAGACATCAGTCAGGAAGTTAAAGCTTGGTCGCAAATGGGTCTTCCAAATGGACAATGACCCCAAGCATACTTCCAAAGTTGTGGCAAAATGGCTTAAGGACAACAAAGTCAAGGTATTGGAGTGGCCATCACAAAGCCGACCTCAATCCTATAGAAAACTTGTGGGCAGAACTGAAAAAGCGTGCGCACGCACGGAGGCCTACAAACCTGACTCAGTTACACCAGCTCTGTCAGGAGGAATGGGCCAAAATTCACCCAACCTATTGTGGAAGGCTACCCAAAACGTTTGACCCAAGTTAAACAATTTAAAGGCAATGCTACCAAATACTAATTGAGTGTATGTAAACTTCTGACCCACTGGGAATGTGATGAAAGAAATAAAAGCTGAAATAAATAATTCTCTACTATTATTCTTACATTTCACATTCTTAAAATAAAGTGGTGATCCTAACTGACCTAAAACAGGGAATTTTTACTAGGATTAAATGTCAGGAATTGTGAAAAACTGAGCTTAAATGTGTTTGCCTAAGGTGTATGTAAACTTCGACTTCAACTGTACATTGACCCCCTTTATTATTAATTTATCTTAATTGTTTTTGCAATGACTTCCTTGCACTGGCTCTATGCACACTCACTAGACTCTACCCACACACACTCAGACATGCTACACTGACACTCCCTACACACACACACTAAATATGCTTACACTCCACACACATTTTTCACACTTCATATACGCTGCTGGTACTCTGTTTATTATATATCCTGACTGCCTAGTCACTTTTGTCCCTACCCACATGTACATACTATATTACTTCCACTACCTCGTACACCTGCACATTGGCTCAGGTACTGGTATTTCTTGTATATAACCTTGTTATTGTTTAACTATTTCCTTTTTTATTCAACAAATATTTGTCTAACTCAGCATTGTTGGGGAAGGGCTCATAAGTAAAACATTTCACTGTAAAGTCTACACCTGTTGTACTCGGCACATGTAACCAATGCAATTTTATTTGTATATGTACATAAAGGCAAGGAAAGGTGACTAGGCATCAGAATAGGTAAGAATAAAGAACAGGGTAGCAGCAGCATATGATGTGTGTATGTGTGTGTTGTCGGTATGCGTATGTAGGGAATGACTGCCTTATCTCTGTATCCCCCACATACAGATAATTGTAAGGTTCCTCAGTCAAGCAGTGAATTTCAAACACAGATTCAACCACAAAGACTGCCGAGGTTTTCAAATGCCTTGCAAAGGGCACCTATTGGTTGATGGGTTTTTTAAAAAAGCAGACATTAAATATCCTTTTGAGCATGGTCAAGTTATGAATTACACTTTGGATGGTGTATCAATACACCCAGTCACTAAAAAGATATAGACGTCCTTCCTAACTCAGTTGCCGGATAGTAGGGAAACCGCTCACGGATTTCCCCATGAGGCCAATGGTGACTTTAAAACAGTTAGAGTTTAATGACTGTGATGGGAGAACAACATTCTAGTTACTCCACAATACTAACCGAATTGACAGAGTGAAAAGAAGCCTGTACAGAATAAAAATATTCAAAAACATGCATCCTGTTTGCAACAAGACACTAAAGTAATACCGCAAAAAATGTGGTAAAGCAATTCACTTTTTGTCCTGAATACTTGTGTTTGGGGAAAATCCAATACATTACTGAGTACTACTCTCAATATTTTCAAGTAAAGTGATGGGTATGCTTATAATTGTAAGGACTAGGGAGTGAAGCATAGGCAAAATCCTAGAGGAAAACCAGGTTCAGTTTGCTTTCCACCAGACACTGGGAGATGAATTCACCTTTCCGCAGAATAATAACTTAAAAACAGAAGGCCAAATCTACACTGGAGTTGCTTACTAAGAAGACAGTGAATGTTACCGTGTTGCCGGTGTAACAGGGTTAGTTATGTTTCCACTTGGCAAGGCAGAAATATGTATTTGATGTTTAGGTATTCCTATTGGTTGGTTGAATTCACAAATCAATAAGGTGTTATGCCATTGGTCATGCTTACAGATAGGTGGATATGGTAAACGTTTAATTCTTCCCAGTCTGATATTGACATGCAAGTGGTAGGTCACGTCTGAAATACTGTATTCTATTTTCATATTTACAATGTGTACGAGTTCATTATGTACATGTCCTGGTGTGTGTGTGTGTGTGTATGTATGTATGTCTGTCTGTGTCTCAGCAACAAACAAAAAATTCCCTTTTTCAAAACCCTGTCTTTCAAAGAATAAGTACAAATAACTTCACAGATCTGCATTGTAAAGGGTTTAAACACCGTTTCCCATGCTTGTTCAATGAACCATAAACAATTAATGAACGTGCACCTGTGGAACGGTCGTTAAGACAAACAGCTTACAGACAGTAGGCAATTAAGGTAACTTAGGACACTAAAGAGGCCTAACTGTTTTCATTTCTACTGACTCTGAGAAACACCATAAGAAAGATGCCCAGGGTCCCTGCTCATCTGCATGAACATGCCTTAGGCATGCTGCAAGGAGGCATGAGGACTGCAGATGTGGTCAGGGCGATACATTTCAATGTCCGTACTGTGAGATGCCTAAGACAGCGCTACAGGGAGACAGGACGGACAGCTGATTGTTCTCGCAGTGGCAGACCATGTGTAACAACACCTGCACAGGATCGGTACATCCGAACATCACACCTGCGGGACAGGTACAGGATGGCAACAACAACTGCCCGAGTTACACCAGGAACGCACACTTTTCATCAGTGCTCAGACTGTCCGCAACAGGCTAAGAGAGGCTGGACTGAGGGCTTGTAGGCCTGTTGTAAGGCAGGTCCTCACCAGACATCACCGGCAACAACGTCGCCTATGGGCACAAACCCACCGTCGCTGGACCAGACAGGACTTGCAAAGTGTTCTTCATTGACGGGTCACGGTTTGTCTTACCAGGGGTGATGGTCGGATTTTTGTTTATTGACGAAGAATGAGCGTTACGCCGAGGCCTGTACTCTGGAGCGTGATCGATTTGGAGGTGGAGGGTCCGTCATGGTCTGTGGCGGTGTGTCACAGCATCATCGGACTGAGCCTGTTGTCATTGCAGGCAATCTCAACTCTGTGCGTTACAGGGAAGACATCCTCCTCCCTCATGTGGTACCCTTCCTTCAGGCTCATCCTGACATGACCCTCCAGCATGACAATGCCACCAGCCATACTGCTCGTTCTGTGTGTGATTTCCTGCAAGACAGGAATGTCAGTGTTCTGCCATGACCAGCGAAGAGCCCGGATCTCAATCCTATTGAGCACGTCTGGGACCTGTTGGATCAGAGGGTGAGGGCTAGTGCCTTTCCCCCAGAAATGTCCGGGAACTTGCAGGTGCCTTGGTGGAAGAGTGGGGTAACATAGCACAGCAAGAACTGGCAAATCTGGTGCAGTCCATGAGGAGGAGATGCACTGCAGTACTTAATGCAGCTGGTGGCCACACCAGTTATTGATTGTTACTTTTGATTTTGACCCCCCTTTTGTTCAGGGACACATTATTCCATTTCTGTTAGTCACATGTCTGTGGAACTTGTTCAGTTTATGGTCTCAGTTGTTGAATCTTGTTATGTTCATACAAATATTTACACATGTTAAGTTGGCTGAAAATAAACGCAGTTGACAGTGAGAGGACGTTTCTTTTTTTGCTGAGATATATGTATCTATCTATCTGAGTATACAAAACACTAAGAACACCGGCTCTTTCCATGACAGACTGGCCAGGTGAATCGAGGTGAAAGCTATGATCCTTTTTGATGTCACCTGTTAAATCCACTTCAAATCAGTGTAGATGAAGGGTAGGAGACAGGTTAAAGACTGATTTTTATGCATTGAGACATAGATTGTGTATGTTTGTTATTCAGAGGGTGAATGGACAAGACAAAAGATTGAAGTGCCTTTTGAATGGCGTATAGTAGGTGCCAGGCGTGCAGGTTTGTGTCAAGAAATGCAACGCTGCTGGGTTTGTCACGCTCAGCAGTTTCCCGTGTGTATCAAGAATGGTCCACCACCCAAAGGACATCCAGCCAACTTGACACAGCTGTGAGAAGCACTGGAGTCAACATGGGCAAGCATCCCTGTGGAACGCTTTCGACACCTTGCAGAGTTCCTTGTGCCTATCGTCAGGTCAAACTACCTGCCCTCCAGGACACCTATAGTACCCGTTGTCACAGGAAGGCCAAAAAGATCAAGGACAACAACCACCCGAGCCACTGCCTGTTCACCCCGCTACCATCCAGAAGACGAGGTCAGTACAGGTGCATCAAAGCTGGGACAGAGACTGAAAAACAGCTTCCATCAGACTGTTATACAGCCGTTACTAACACAGAGAGGCTGCGGTCTACATACAGACTTGAAAACATTGTCCACTCTAATAATAGATCACTAGTCACTTTAATAATGTCACTTTAATAATGTTTAAGTATCTTGCATTACTCATCTCATATGTATATACTGTATTTCTATACCATCTACTGCATCTTGCCTATGCTGCTAGGTCATCACTCATCCATATTTATATGTATATATTCTTATTCCATCCCTTTACTTAGATTTGTGTGTATTAGTTAGATTACTTGTTAGATATTACTGCCGAAACTAGAAGCACAAGCATTTCGCTACACTTGCAATAACATCCGTTAACCATGTGTATGTGACCAATAACATTGACGCAACAGGGATGGTAAAAACAGCTTGATTGCTATAGCACCATCAGGGAAACAGGAAAAAGTTCTTAAAATACAGCAGTTCTGTAACATCTTTAATTGAGCCAATAATTCTCTTTAATTGCCGACCTCAACACGTTATGGAAAGATGAACTGTATATGACAGCCAATAAATTGGCAGACGCAAACATATATTTAGCGGACAGCGGTTATTGAGGGCTTGAACAAAAAAGGCGGTTTGCGAGTTTCGTTCATACTGGTGAACCGGCGTTTGAGTTGTGTGCAATATCAGCAGTCCCTTGTCTATGGTATATCTTAGCATGCATCATTGAAGGCTAAGTTTAAATTGTGTGCAGAGCAATGGACATATAATGCACAATGTCTCAGGAAAGTCTGGGTTGGCATTACTCCGTATAGAAAAGTCGGGCCTGGACCTACAGGCCGTGGTGAAACCATTTGCACACAAAATGAGGACTTAAGGAGAGTCTCAAGTTGGATTTAATTAGATTTAGGCCTAATTTAATTTACCTTGAATATTGCAGCCCATTTGTGTAGGCTATTAGCCAGACAAAACCCGCTGAGCAACAATAAAGTGTCTGCATTTATCCTCAAGCCGACTACTTTTTCCCTCATTGTTAGGCTATTTGATGTGTAATTGTTGTATAAAATTGTTAAATAGCACCTAAATCGCAGCTAAGACGGTATATAGCTATAAATAGTACACTGCATAATGAAACAATCCCTAGTAAGGTAGTGTTGATGGTGGACTGACTGTATTATTTGGCATTAATAGACTGGTTTTACGCACTACCTTCTATTCCAGCTGGGAGAGAGCGCGAGGACGGCTCATGTCATGCAGGTTCAGGTAGCCTATACAGGACAGTTGTATATTCAAAAAAATAAAATTGGTAGCTGATAAGTATTCTGTTGCATTTAAAATTAATTTGACAATCTGCTATGTTTGAGTTTCCAACTTTAATTACTGAACAATTAATTACATTATTGCCATTCCTCAGCCAACAGTCTAAAAATGGCAGCCTTGCAACGCCGTGTATAGCTTCGCGAAATGTTAGACTTAACCTGAGATAAGGACGACCAAATAGGCCTACCAATAAACATTTATTCATTAGCTAGCTGCATTGAATACGCACCACTGCACTGAATACGGACACTCACACGGCAAGCGCAAGGATTGCTCTGGTTCATCTATAGTTGAGGGACGAGGCGCTGGGCTGGGCACAGGCCTGCAACTTAGAATTTTTACACTACAGAGCTCTAGTAGTTGAGGGGTACCCCGTTTTTTTAAAGGTTGCCACAGTTTGACTGTTATTGAATGTATGTTTGTACATGTTTGGTGAAATGACTTTTTAAATGTATTGATTTACTTGGTGCCATACTGATTGGTTTATGTTTACCTGCTATTGAATATCTTACGTCATTTATGAATGTCTATTTATTGAGAGAGGTGTTGCTTTTCCACTGTCATTTGACAGTGTGCATTTTGTTAGGTTATACTAAGGGCATCGGAATAGGGAATGAGAACACACCTGGGGTTTTCATTTTAGTTATTTAATTACCAACATGTTATTTCAATGCATCCCTTTGGAGCGCAGCAAAGTTGAGTGACGAATGTGTTGATATAACGGTAATATTGTCAAAATTCCGCTTTTAACAACCATCAGATTTTGTAAAAAAATTAAGTTATGCAAGGCAACATTATATAGACTATAATTAAAATTAATCAAAGTGATAGTGTGAGGTGAAAAATTATATCAACACGTTTTATCATTCACGGTGATTGTCTGAAGCGTGCTCTAAAGTTCATAGCTATCATGTGCAACAATGTCAACGAGCGTCATCACTATCTTTCCTTTGCGGTACCGCAAACTCATGATTACCAGCTGAGAAACTTGCCCAATGTCTTAATTTTGTTTTTTAGTGTGGGACCTTGCTTTTCGAATTATCAAACAATTTAAGAGTGCCAAGTAATCAAATCATTTTACAAACATGTATAATACTACAGACAATACAACAAAAAAACTGTGGGTTTTTGTGAAACATAGAAGTCTATGATTGGTTCAGATTTGGTCCGGTCCTGACCAACCAAATTTGGTCTTGTTTGGTGGCGAAGCGCATTAAAATAAGGCTGCGACTACCAATACAGAGATTTCGCCCCCGCCTCTTCCAGCCGCTATGGTATCGTCTTTCACAAAAGATTAAGATCCGGATCACATTCTGCACATGTCATTTTCAAGCACACTATTTAGCTACTGCTCATACTCCACCTAATTTTAAATGTATCTCGTTACTCACCCTCTTCTAAACCAAAATGATGTAGCCCAGGGGTGTCAAACTCATTCCATGGAGGGCCTAGACAAGCCTGCAGGTTTTTTATTTTTCCTGTCAATTAAGCCCTAGACAACCAGGTGTGGGGAGTTAATTAACTAGTGACCTTAATTCGTCAATCACGCACAAGGAAGGAGCGAAAACCCGTAGAGACACGGCTCTCGGTGAAATGAGTTTGACACATGATGTAGCCTATCTCAGCCTCATATTTCTGAACAGCTGAAATAGGAAACCCTGCGGCGATTTGAACGAACATTATCAAAAATATCTATTGAAGGCTATACAACCTTCTCTTTCTGTTATAAATGATATTGCAGTTGCACAAGCAGGACGCAGTCCCTACACATTGCATTGGACAAAATCAATCAGCGTTTTGTGTGATGTAAACAAGGGGTGTCAAACTCATTTTGCCTTGGGGGCTGCATTCGATCTTCAACGAGGTCTGTCATATCATTGCGAGAGTTAAGGAAAAAATAACTAGCCAATGTTTGCAATGATAATGAGAAATTAATCGCTATTTTGACTGCCTGTATGTCTTGCTTGTGTTTTGAAATGATTGCCTAAATATACTGTTACAACAGACAAAGTATTTGTGATCATGTTTTTTTTGTGTAGGCTACAACATGAAAAAATAACATGAAATTGCGCTTGAGGCATGGAATGCAAAATTTGAACATGTCGACCATATCTTCATTGTGGCCTACAACATGAAGTTTCCCCACCATATCAATGAGGGGCAAGCGGAAGCTACTTGCGCAACAGAGGCGTAAAAAAATCCTGCACATGCGCAAAATCTCCGTATCTATATCCATGACGAATCGGGTTCCAGAAAATCCGTAACCGCGCCACTCCATTAAAATAATAGCCAGTGTGAAGAATAAAACCCAAATATGCAAAGGACGATATTGCATATTTATGCATTTTGTGTACCTATTTAGCATACATCACCATGAAGAAAATGACATCACCATGAAGAAAATGACATATCTATAATTATGCACTTCTGTGTAGTACAGATGAAATTCTGTTACTTGGTGTAAATCCACTTCACTTACTGTAGTTCAATAACAAAAATAACAATATTCTAACCAAATGTGTCATGTCATAACTTTCACCCCATTCTTTCTGCAGACATCTTTTAATATTTAAGAGTTTTTAGAAAATGTGGTCACATAACATTTAGGGAGATTTTATTGAGATTCTTTGCATCTGCACAGGTATTCCTGCAAATGTGTTTTTGTCAAATGTTCAGTGTAACTTGTTAAAAGTAGTCATTGTGCATAGAGTTGTATGGTTTGTTAAACTTTTACATCAATGGTTTTGTTTGGAATTATTTTAAGTAAAATAATCTGAGCCTCAGCGCAATTCCATTACTGTTGAATTGCCCAAAGACAGTAATCTTAGGCTCGAACAAGGACAGTTTAATATTTACCTTACTGAGGTGATGTAGATGGAATAAAGTAATTATATTATTTTCTACTGTATTCTTGCTAACACACTGTTCTTTCTAAACAAGTTTGCTCTCAGTTTAAAAGATACTGATCATATGAGATTTGATCTGTAATGTAATAAGCAGTACCGTATTTCAAAGAACAGCGCCACAGGAGGCTGCTGAGGGGAGGGCAGCTAATAATAATAGCTGGAGCGAATGGAATGGCATCATACGCATGGAAACCATTTATTCCGAAATGTGAAAGTGTGCTAAAGGGCATGGGATAAAGGAGTGTGTAGTTTCAGTGGAACAATCTGTGGGGGTGCCAAAATGTCTGTTTATTGCTATGGTCATTAATTGTACCGCACAGTTGAAATGGAAATCCCAGAAGATTGATTTGGTGGTAGTAGTAGTAGCAGCAGATATTTTAGTGCAGGGGGTTTTGAGAGAAGGGCTTCCATCCAGGATCTGTTAGAGCTTCTTTTTTTGTGAACAAAATGTGCGATTCACACTCCGACCTGTGAAAGGCAGTAATACGCAACACAGCGTCTTGTCTGCCGGAAAACCATACAAAAAAGAAGAAGTAAACGGTGACCAAGAACAGTTTCCAGGTTAGCGTTGTTATTTATGGATTTATTAACACTCTGGAACTCAAGATATTACTAATTTAACTGCACAATATCACACACTTACCACATGTAGTCTTTAATTCGCATTGGAGACCAGACGTTGTCAATAGAAGTTATCTAGGGGACGATAGCTAGCTAGATACTAACGCTAGCTAACAATGGCTAACTGTATTGTTTTTCACACTCAAATAGCCTCCATCATGGAGGTGCTAGCGAATGCAGCCGTGGCAGAGATCTGTAAACTCGTAGACGACGACTATGCAGTGTTTCGTTTGGAAATAACTCAAAGCCAGAAAGAAAACAGGACATTGCGGAGGAAACTACAGCTACTGGAACTGAAGGTGGCACGGGAGCGCACAGAGAGGACAATAAGAGAGCGCGGCCTCGCCAGTCCCGGTAGTGTCAAGATCCTCGACCGATACAGAGCAATGGCAAGAGGTACATTTAGCAGAAGGCCGAGGCTGTAAATATATGCCTGTCCCCTCCTGCACATGTGTTCAGATGTGTGACAGCGGCCCAGCTGCGACATCATCTCTGAGAGGTCATCCCTTTACGGTCTCTATGCTGCCACCTACTGATATGTAAATCAATCTCCCAGTCCAGCTCATCTCTCAGGAAAAGTAGGGGTTTCGAAAGGAGTGGACATTTAGAAAGGAACCATATAAGAAGATGTGGGGTTTTTGAAAGGTGCAACTCAAGACGTCGTTTGGGTTATCGGACGTTAGTCATGGTCTGCACTCTGCAGAGATGACAGCAAGGAATTTCAGTTATGTAAAGAAAATGTCTATTGTGAGCTGTGTCTTTGAACGTTACCTACAGGTAGCCATGTATGTAACAATTTTTTTCGTAAATGTAAGTACTAGCTAACGTTAGCTACCTTAACTTTTTTTACAATGTATTATTTATTATTGAATATTTGAAATATAATTGACATATCAAGTCATGGCGGTTCCAGCGCTTCCTGAAACGCCCACTCCTTTAAGACACCCCCACTTTCTAAAGGGATGACTGCTCTGAGAGATGATGTAGCAACTGGACCCTATTGAGATGTGTTGCCAAGAATTGGGTCATGGGAAGTTTTTGGATATTATGCAATAATTCCCCTGATTACTTAGCTAGCTGTCTTGCTCAAAGACACTCATTCTAACCAGATTCTTGATTTACTGCACTTATAATTTACTCAATGAAAACAATGTGATGCATGGAATATAATACGTCAATCAATAAATAGTATATCAAGAAGTTATGAGAAGTGTTGCCTTACATCCTGGCCAATTCTAGACAGTGTCAATAGTGTACAGTATAGCATTGAGCATTGACAGTAGCTAACCTAACCACCTCTTTTCCCCCAATCACTCTCTCAGGTGAAGGACATCTCACTGGAGGCCACAGGAGCTTTGTGAAGCCAGCAGGACACAATATATGGAGAGATGACCAACCAATCACTGTAGATGAGGGGAGTGGAACCTCAACCCAGCACATTATCATGATAGAGGTTAGTGTAATAGTGTTGCATAAAAGATTTGCTACTTTGTAAATCAAAGTATTTCAGAAAGGCTCCCCTCAGCTATTCACTTGTTTACATGTACATCCTTATTTATCTGCCATAGGGGAGCTTGTGAGACTTCCCTACAACATTGTTATACAATTGAACTCATGTACTGATAACCTCCTCTCTTTTTGTGTCAGTCTGCAGAGGCTGCAGGTCCTGGAGTCAAGCAGGAGAGGTCTGAAGGAGAGGAGGACCTACGGCACAGCAGAACCATTCAGACTGGAGCAGCTGACGCGCCCCCTGTAGCCATGGAGGACCCCACCACCCCCTCAGTGCAGCCCAGGACCCGACGCAGAATCACGGAGGTCAGTGGAACGCCGAACGCCGTCCTCAAGTCAGAGACAGACACCGAGACTTTAACGGGGCTGGGGCAACTTGGCTGTCCTCTTGCTTCCCGCTCAGAGTATTTACTTTATGGTAACACGAGCCAGAGGACGGTGAGATACCATCTGTATTCAAGTGACTTGTTACAGACTCAGAATGGCCCGTCCTGTTCATATGCTACAGAGACAGAGATGATACCTGGTGACATGCCTTTGGTCTTGGATACACAGACTAATTCAATGACAGGGGACTGGAACCAGTACAGTAGTAGTGTATACTCTGAAGGGTGCCTAGATAAGAAGGGGGAGGGGCTGGTCGTAGATGAGGTGACTGTGAAAGTGGAGGGCGGCGCTCCTCTGACATGGAATGCAGACCAGACTCACTTAGGAGAAGGACACTCGCAGGGAAACACCAGTGACTTCTTAGACTACAGGGAAAGCTTAGAGACAAATCTAAATGTTGCGACTCACTCCCCTTTACTCGCGTTCAGAGATCGCGACCCAGTGTCCACGTCGATGGCACCTTCCAATTCACACGGCCGCATCCTTTTCGATCAGGTATTAAACTCAAACGACAGGGCTAGAGCCCAGGCTCAGGGAGGGGGTGCCACATCAGGCAATAGTAAAGAGAAACGGTTCCTCTGCGTGTTCTGTAACAAAGGCTTCAGCTGCCCCCAGAAGGTGGAGATCCACCAGAGGGTCCACACAGGGGAGAAATCCTTCAGCTGTACCCAGTGTCACATGCACTTCGCCAAGGCTGGCAACCTGAAGAGGCACCATATGGTCCACACAGGGGAGAAACCCTTTAGCTGTAGCCAGTGTCACATGCGCTTCGCCCAGGCTGGTGACCTGAAGAGACACCAGAGGGTCCACACAGGGGAGAAACCCTTCAGCTGTACCCAGTGTCACATGCGTTTCTCCCAGGCTGGTGACCTGAAGAGGCACCAGAGGGTCCACATGGGAGAGAGGCCATTTGCCAGTACGCACTGTGGGAAGAGGTTCTCAGAGAGGAGATACCTCAGGATGCACCAGCAGAAAAAACATTCCACTCTATAACATAGAGAGTAACCATTCCACTCGATAGCTTCTTACATTTAGATCAAACCCTGCATTAAAGGCAAATATACATTTTCATTGTTGTAAGCAGAAAAGATCCACCGATGCATTTAGAATAACAAGAGTAACAGATTTCAATGTTGAATATTCCTGGGTAGAATATTGCATCCAGACATTGTGTGGAACACCTTCCTAATATTGAGTTATACCCCATTTTTGCCCTCAGAACAGCCTCAATTTGTCAGGGCAATGACTACAAGGTGTCGAAAGCGTTCCACAGGGATGCTGTCCCATGTTGACTCCAATGCTTCCCACAGTTGTGTCAAGTTGGCTGGATATATTTTGGGTGGTGGAACATTCTTGATACACATGTAAACTGTTGAGTGAGAAAAACCCAGCGGCGTTGCAGTTCTTGACACACTCAAACCGGTGCGCCTGGCACCTACTACCATACCCCATTCAAAGGCACTTAAACATTTGTGTCTTGTGTCTTGCCCATTCACCCTCTGAATGGCACATATACACAATCTATGTCTCAGTTGTCTCCAGGCTTAAAAATCATTCTTTAACCTGTCTCCTCCCCTTTATCGACAGTTGATTTAACAAGTGACATCAATAAGGTATCATAACTTTCACCTGGATTCACCTGTTCAGTCTGTCATGGAAAGTACACTGTTTTGTACACTCAGTGTATGTCCACCATGATGGGTTTAACAACAACAAGGCAACAGTAAACCTGTCGAGACAGGAGATGTGCGTGTTCAACGTTTGGAGTTTCAGTTGATTGCTATAGCGCCCTCTTGGGCCAATCAGTGTAATTCTGTAAATGCCAGGGCCCGGTTTCACAAAATGGTTCGAATGATGAAAAGGAAGCGAATGGAGAAGAGAAAGATGCCCGTCACCTTATTTTAAATCAGCCACTTACTTAGATAACTAGCAAGTTAAGCTTAAGCAAAATTCTGTGTTTTTCACACAGGAAATATCTTGCTGCGTTTTGTAAACACAGATCTAAAATGCTTATTGTAATTTCTGTAAAATATTGACTTTCAGCAAAACATCAGGAAATGTAGCTGGCTACATTCTTTCTATGATAAACATTAGAAAGATGATGGCCATGCATCGCTTTTGCAAACAAAAGACTTTGCTTTTTCATTTAAGTTCATTTATTTGTGTGGCTGCCAGGCAAATAGCTTTGCACTTCTGTTGTCAGCTTCATTTTCATCAGATATTTTCTGCCGAATGTGTTTCACTAATGTTTTTATTGTGAGGGAAAACTAGTTGCACATCCCTGATCACACTATTGAAGTAAAAAACTCACTGACTTTCAATATAAAACGCGACGCTGTCTACACAGCAGGACTCACCTGCACCCGCTTTCTCCCGTTGTGCTATTTGCAAACCAACTGTTCTGGGGAACTGCAGTAAGTTTCATAATGTATAATGAAGAACGCAATCTGCTTTATCTCCTAACGTATTGCACAAGTTGACTGCAGGTATTTACTTAATAGGATCGGACCCTTTTTTTCAATTTTTGCCTAAAATGACATAACCAAATCTAACTGCCTGTAGCTCAGGACCTGAAGCAAGGATATGCATATACTTGATACCATTTGAAAGTAAACACTTTGAAATTGTGGTAATGTGAAATTAATGTAAGATAATATAACACATTAGATCTAGTAAAAGATAATACAAACAAAAAAACATGTTTGCTCCATGTTTGAAATGCAAGAGAAAGGCAATTAGGATTCTGTGTAATTTAGATGTTGTCCACAAGATGGCAGCAGTGTGTGTGCAAAGTTTCAGACTGATCAGTTTATTAATTATTTTATTTTATTTCACCTTTATTTAACCAGGTAGGCTAGTTGAGAACAAGTTCTCATTTGCAACTGCGACCTGGCCAAGATAAAGCAAAGCAGTTTGACACATACAACAACACAGAGTTACACATGGAATAAACAAACATACAATCAATAATACAGTAGAAAAAGTCTATATACAGTATGTGCAAATGAGGTAGGATAAGAGAGGTAAGGCAATAAATAGGCCATGATGGCAAATTAATTACAATATAGCAATTAAACACTGGAATGGTAGGATGTGCAGAAGATGAATGTGCAAGTTGAGATACTGGGGTGCAAAGGAGCAAGATAAATAAATAACTACAGTATGGGGATGAGGTAGATTGGATGGGCTATTTCCAGATGAGCTATGTACAGGTGCAGTGATCTGTGAGCTGCTCTGACAGCTGGTGCTTAAAGCTAGTGAGGGAGGTAAGTCTTCAGCTTCAGAGATTTTTGCAGTTCGTTCCAGTCATTGGCAGCAGAGAACTGGAAGGAGATTGTAGATGTTTAATGTGAGTCTGGAAGAAGAGTTTACAGTCTAACCAGACACCTAGGTATTTGTAGTTGTCCACATATTCAAAGTCAGAACCGTCCAGAGTAGTGATGTTGGACGTGCAGGCAGGTGCGGGCAGCGAAGAATTACACCACTTTTACATTACACCATTTTGTATCAAGTCTGCCAGGAATTTGCCCAAATGTGCCGAATTGGTCAATTTATACATTTAAGTACAAAAATGCTATGGTAATAAAAAAATTAAGTTGACACACTCCCAGGAATGTCATACATGATAGATCATAAGGGGGGGTGGAGCCAGAGACAGCAGTGGGGTCAAACTGTAGAACCCAGTTACTACATTTGAATATAAAAATAGATTTTCTTTCAAACAAAACTACACTACATTTTATCTATGGGACCCTCAGGATGACAAATCAGAGCAAGATTACTGAAATGTAAGTACATCATTTACCTTCAGAGGTGAATGTATCAAACCAGTTGCCGTGATGTGTTTTGTTGTTGTGCACTATCCTCAAACAATAGCATGGTCTTTATTTTCTGTAATAGCTACTGTAAATTGGACACTGAAGTTAGATTAACAAGAATTTAAGCTTTCTGCCCATGTAAGACATGTCTATGTCCGGGAAAGTTGGCTGTTGTATACTATGTTTTCTAGTCACATTATCGCATATTGAGCAACAATTGTCCCGGTTTAGGGACACTGATCCCGTAGCGGTTTTAAGTAGCTACAAATATAAAAATGTATTGAAAAACTGCAAAGAAATAGTTAATACGGTATTGATAAACCATCCTGTGGCTATTTCCAAATACCCCAGTATACACGGTTTACCTCCCAAGCCTAGTTCCTAATGTTTTGTACACTCGGTGTATAAGGCATATACTGTATAAGCCTAAAAAGTCTGTTAGATATTGTGTTTGTACTGTGTAGTCTATAATGATGTTCACAAATGCCTATTTCATTACTTCCATTCAATACTTCATTTTTTCCCCAAGACACTTTTAATGAGAATATGAATGCAGATTTGTAGTTGATATGTATATGTGTGGTGTATTTAAAACTTGTTTATGTTTATTAATAAACACAAAATGGTACTCTTCCAAGACTATCATTGAGACTCTCGTTAGTATACATCACATCTGATTTCACCCTATTCTGCATACACCCCACAGCACTTTATAACCAATATACACTTACTAAATATGCCTACACATACCCACACACTAACAAACACCTACTGTACATGTCAAAATAGTTTTGTCAGACTTTTGACTTATCATAGCTGACTCATATTTATGTCCACCATGATGAGTTTAACAACAATGAAATCATTCTCTAACTACAGTATAGAACTTAAACGTAGTGGGGATGGGTAAACACTCCATGTTGAAAGTGTGTTTATTATCTGTGTGTGTCCGTACCTGAGGGAGTGTATGTCTGTGTAATCTGTAACACCTCTCTTTTCCAGGAGGAGGAGGGTCCAGAGGTGCTGCTGGTGAAGGAGGAGGGGTGTGAGGAAGGTCTGGGGAACCCTGAGGGGACTATAATCATGGAGGACAACCAGACTACACCTCCTGAACCCACAGAGGAACCAGCTGAGCAGCACAGGACCACACACAGTCTCACTGAGGTGAGTCCACTGTGAACTACTGTCTGTATGGTATTAGGCCTCTCAGAGTTGGAGTGCTGATCTAGGATAAGTTTGTCTTTTAGATCATAATGAGTAAGACTATATAGACAAGTGGGGATCTGATCCTCAATCAGCACTTCTACTCTGAGACTCTGTGTGGATACTGGGCATCTCAGAAAAGGTTCCTAGGAATCCAGTTCAAACTTTTTTTAAGACTAAAAAAACTCCCAGTTCAGAGTAGGTTTTAGGATGATGTTAAGACACTGCTCAGACAGTCTGAGCCAGGAGTAAAATACACTCATAAAAGTTTCTCCGCTGGTAATCTCGACAGTTTGAGTTACTGCAAAGGAAAGATGGTGATGACGCTCATTGGCATTGTCGCAAATAATGGGGAATAACCAATCGCAATGAGGCAACGCCAGCTGTGAACTCTAGAGCAGTGATTCGCAAACTGGGGAGGCAGAGTGTAATTTCGAAATTCGTTTTTCTCTTGTCATTGCATACCATAGCTCTCTATTTTGAACTTGTCAGAAATGTCCAGATCAACTAGCCCATGTCAGCTAACAGTCTTTTAGCCCATAGATTTTTTTGTAATGCTTGAGTCACTCAAATATTACGGGATGTTCCCCAATGCTGGAAGGGGGGCCTTAGTGAAAAAGTTTGGGAACCCCTGCTCTATAGCATGCTTTAGACAACCACAATGAATGTGACTGAATGTTGCAATAGTAAATCGTTTGATATCATTTGTCACCTGACACGATCACTTTGCCTAGTCTTAATTATTGCCTATATAATATGTTGGCATGCATACCCTTTTTTTCCCCTTTTTTTTAACCAATTATGATGGTTGTTAAAAGCAAAATGTTGGTGTTATATCAACACACTCGTCACTCCTTTTTAACAACTCTATATCGCTTTGGCACAGTAGGCATCAAGTCACTTGTCAATAATGTTGCATGCAACGTTTTACTAAAGGTCTATAATTTTCATTGAACACAATCAATGTTAGCATAAGCTCTAGATGCCTTCCATTGCTACAAAGGGATAGCTTGACATAACGTGTTGTAGGAAATTCAATAATCAAAGAAAAACATGTTTATACATTTTTGCCAAGTGGTTATAAGTATTTAGACATATCATGTGAAATGGGCCTCATGAAATTATTATCAAAAGTGCAAGATATAATGTTGCATGTAGGTCTATATTATTTATGGATTGATCATATAGAAATATCAAAACATTATTTGAACAACTCTAAAGCATTTGCAAGTGGCACAGGAACATCAGACTCGCTGCATATTTACCCATAAGAGTAGGAGTAAAATGTCTCTATTCTCAGCACTTACGACCAATTTCCTACTCTGAGATGCTTTCTGGATACGGGCCCAGGTCTTGATCAATTTTGTATTAAGTGTGGGACTATGTCTTTGAATTATGAAACCATTGAAGAGTGTCAAGTAGTCAAATCAACTAACATGTTTGCTGCATAGTATCAAATCAACTAGCATGTTTGCATAGCACCGCACGGCATAGCAATGCCTCTTTGCCCAATCAGATGATGCCTCATATCAGGGTGCTCATATCAGATTTCTTGATCCAACATCCTCTCACTCTGTATCTCTTACAGTCAGTAGACATGGAGGATGGGAAGCCTGATCTGCTGCTGGTCAAAGAGGAGACAATAGAAGATGGACCAGAGAGCATTGACCTGTTGAGTGGATTAAAAATGGGGGAGCAAGGTAAGAGAGAAATACATATAACCTACATACAGTAATAGATCTTCAATGGGACTATTTTTATTTTCTTCATTCAGAAAATTAAATCAATACAACTTATGTTTACATACAAAACACACACATTATAATGTATGAACTTTGACTCAACTGCACATGTATAGTCTTCTCTGCCATGTTTGTGAAATCTATTTTCTAACTTCTTCCTGAAGGTGGTTGGCTGGAGGCTAACAGAGCAGACTGGGTGGCCATCTTGGATTCCCAGACCCAGACGGGTGCCGCTAAGAGCCCAGGGGATAACATCACTGAGCAGGCCAGGACCAGAGGGGACAGCATCAAATTTGGGCTGGGGAAAAACATTGTTAACCACAACCAGAAACAGGCAGTCGAACACAAAACAACAACCGAACTTAGTCTCCATGACAACAGACTGGCTGAGACCAGGGCGAGGCGTAGATTAGGTCTGCGGGGACAGGGACGTGTCCATATTCGGCTGGAGAGAACAGACACAGACTCGGCTAGCGATGCTCCGTCCTGCTCCTATAGATGTGATTCAGAGAGACTGATGGCGCCTCTAACAGGTGCTGCCTTCAGCCTACCTTCTATAGGATCTATCAACTGGAACATGGACCCTGTGACAACACAGACACTCCCTGGCCTTCATCCTCCTCACACTCTCCTAATGTTAAAACAGACCTCAGACAATGCCAGTGCCTCAATGCTAAATAGCTACACAAGCCCATTGACAAATGACAGTAGTAGTAATGCTATCAGCAGATCTGGTGGCAAAGAGAAGCGCTTCCCATGTTCATTCTGTGGGAAAGCCTTCAGTTTCCCCAAACAGGTGAAGATCCACCAGAGGATGCATACAGGTGAGAAACCCTTTGTCTGCCCCCTATGCCGGGCCAGTTTCTCCCACCCGTCCAACCTGAAGAGGCACCAGAGGGTCCACACAGGGGTGAAACCCTTCAGCTGTACCCAGTGTCACATGCGCTTCACCCAGGCTGGCCACCTGAAGAGGCACCAGAGGGTCCACACAGGGGAGAAACCCTACAGCTGCCCCCAGTGTGAGAAGAGGTTCTCCCACCAGCACCATCTGAAGATGCACCTGAAGATCCACACAGGAGAGAGGCCGTTCGCCTGTACGCTACCTCAGGATACATCAGCAGAAAATGCACACAGCCTTGTATAGATTATAGTGATATGTTGTATTAGCTAGTATAGTGTAAAGTGACATATAATGTAGTACTAGTTAGTTTGTAGTTAATTCTGTTGGTTTTGGATGTAAAGGGAACTGGATGAGGTGACCTGAGGAAAGAATGAGTATGATGAGGCAGAGTAGATGATAAGGTGATTGGTTGGTGTGACCATTTAAAAAACATTAAATACAAAATTGGCTCTGTGCTGACTGACTTGGTTATTTTTGTATCATTGCAGGGACTGAGTTTCCCTTCTGTCAGACGAACCAAAACATACTTAATTATTGAATCAACACATATGGAACATTTTTATTAACTCCAATGACTCCATGCTGTTAGTACTTGAATCACTGTGTTAAAGATGGGCTTGACTGTGGTTAACCTTTTATAATATCATGTTTCTGTAAGTACAGCAAAGAGTTTCTTATATAAACCTTTATGCTTTTCTGTTGAATTTGGTGAATATCGGCTCTGAATTAAGATGCAAAGATGTCTGCAGAAAGAATGGGGTGTCAGCTATGACATGACACCTTGAGTTTGTGAACATCTATTAGGGTAATTGAACTACGGTAATTGAAGTTGATTTACATCCGGTAACAGAATTACGGTAATTATGGTATTACGTTATGGGTCCCCGATCTGTACTATACAGAAATGCATAATTATGGATTTGAATGTTCATGTTGATGAATTCTGAATAGGTACACAAAGGTAGAAATATGCGATATCCACCTTTGCATATTTGGGTGTTATTCTACACACTGGCTATTATTCTAATGCACTCGACCCCCAAACAAGACCACAGTTGGTCCGAACCAGACAAATCTAAACCTATCATATACAGTTGAAGTCGGAAGTTTACATACACTTAGGTTGGAGTCATTAAAACTCGTTTTTCAACCACTCCACAAATTTCTTGTAAACAAACTATAATGCATGTGCATGACAAGTAATTTTTCCAACAATTGTTTACAGACAGATTATTTCACTTATAATTCACTGTATCACAATTCCAGTGGGTCAGAAGTTTACATACACTAAGTTGACTGTGCCTTTAAACAGCTTGGAAAAATTCCAGAAAATGATGTCATGGCTTTAGAAGCTTCTGATAGGCTAATTGACATAATTTTAGTCAATTGGAGGTGTACCTGTGGATGTATTTCAAGGCCTACCTTCAAAATCAGTGCCTCTATGCTTGACATCATGGGAAAATCAAAAGAACTCAGCCAAGACCTCAGAAAAACAATTATAGACCTCCACAAGTCTGGTTCATACTTGGGAGCAATTTCCAAATGCCTGAAGGTACGACGTTCATCTGCACAGACAGTAGTACGCAAGTAAAACCACCAATGGACCACGCAGCCGTCATACCGCTCAGGAAGGAGACGCGTTCTGTCTAGAGATGAACGTACTTTGGTGCGAAAAGTGCAAATCAATCCCAGAACAACAGCAAAGGACACTGTGAAGATGCTGGAAGAATCAGGTACAAAAGTATCTATATCCACAGTAAAACGAGTCCTATATCGACATACTCTGAAAGGCCGCTCAGCAGGGAAGAAGCCACTGCTCCAAAACCGCTATAAAAAACCCACTGCACATGGGGACAAATATCGTACTTTTTGGATAAATGTCCTCTGGTCTGATGAAACAAAAATAGAACTGTTTGGCCATAATGACCATCGTTATGTTTGGAAGAAAAAGGGGGAGGCTTGCAAGCCGAAGAACATCATCCCAACCGTGAAGCACGAGGGTGGCAGCATCATGTTGTGGGGGTGCTTTGCTGCAGGAGGGACTGGTGCACTTCACAAAATAGATGGCATCATGAGGGAGGGAAATTATGTGGCTATATTGAAGAAACATCTCAAGACATCAGTCAGGAAGTTAAAGCTTGGTCGCAAAGCCTGACCTCAATTCTATAGAAAATTTGTGGGCAGAACTGAAAAAGCATGTGCGAGCAAGGCCTACAAACCTCGTTCAGTTACACCAGCTCTATTGTGGAAGGCTACCTGAAACGTTTGACCCAAGTTAAGCAATTTATAGGCAATGCTACCAAATACTAATTGAGTGTATGTAAACTTCTTACCCACTGGGAATGTGATGAAAGAAATAAAAGCTGAAGTAAATCATTCTCTCTACTATTATTCTGGCATTTAACGTTCTTGAAAGAAAGTGGTGATCCTAACTGACCTAAGACAGGGAATGTTTACTAGGATAAAATGTCAGGTATTGTGAAAAACTGAGTTTAAATGTATTTAGCTAAGGTGTATGTAAACTTCCGACTTCAACTGTACATCTACGTTTCACAAGTTTGGACATCACAGTAGAGTTCAGTGCAAAGTATTCAGACCCCTTGACTTTTTTCCACATTTTGTTACGTTACAGCTTTATTCTAAAATGTATTAAATAAAATATTTTCCTCATCAATCTACACACCCCATATTGACAAAGCGAAAACAGGTTTTTAGAAATGTTTGGAAATGTGGGGCCTCCCGAGTGGCGCAGTGGTCTAAGGCTGTGCCACTAGAGATTCTGGGTTCGAGTCCAGGCTCTGTCGCAGCCGGCCGTGACCAGGAGACCCATTGGGTTTTGCACAATTGGCCCAGTGTCGTCCGGGTTAGGGGAGGGTTTGGTCGGCAGGGATATCCTTGTACCATCGCGCACAAGCAACTCCTGTGGCGGGCCAGGCGTAGTGCACGCTGACACGGTCGCCAGGTGTACGGTGTTTCCTCCGACACATTGGTGCGGCTGGCTTCCGGGTTAAATGGGCACTGTGTCAAGAAGCAGTGCGGCTTGGTTGGGTTGTGTTTCGGAGGACGCATGGCTCTCGACCTTCGCCTCTCCCGAGTCCGTACGGGAGTTGCAGCGATGAGACAAGACTGTAACTACCAATTGGATACCACGAAATTGGGGAGAAAAAAGGGGTGAAAAAAAGAGAAAAGTTTGCAAATTAATTAAAAATAAAAAGCAGATTCCTTATTTACATACGTTTTCAGACCCTTTGCTATGAGGCTTGTAATTGAGCTCAGGTGCATCATGTTTCCTTTGATCATCTTTGAGATGTTTCTACAACTTGTTTGGAGTCCACCTGTGGTAAATTCAATTGATTGGACATGATTTGGAAAGGCACACACCTGTCTATTTAAGGTCCCACAGTTGACAGTGCATGTCAGAGCAAAAACCAAGCAATGAGGTCGAAGGAATTATCCGTAGAGCTCTGAGACAGGATTGTGTCGAGGCACAGATCTGAGGAATGGTGTCCAAAAAAAATGTCTGCAGCATTGAAGGTCCCCAAGAACACAGTGGCCTCCATCATTCTTAAATGGAAGAAATTTAGAACCACCAACATTCTTCCTAGAACTGGCCGCCCGGCCAAACTGAGAAATTGGGGGAGAAGGGCCTCGGTCAGGGAGGTGACCATGAACCCCATGGTCACTGTGACAGAGCTCCAGAGTTCCTCTTTGGAGATGGGAGAACCTTCCAGAAGGGCAACAATCTCTGCAGCACTCCACCGATCAGGCTTTAAATATAGAATAGCCAGACAGAAGCCACTCTTCAGTAAAAGCCACATGACAGCCCGCTTGGAGTTTGCCAAAAGGCACCTTAAGGACTCTCAGACCATGAAAAACAAGAGTCTCTGGTTTGATGAAACCAAGATTGAACTCTTTGGCCTGAATGCCAAGCGTCATGTCTGGAGGAAACCTGGCACCATCCCTCTGGTGAAGCATGTTGGTGGCAGCATCATGCTGTGGGGGATGTTTTTCAGCGGCAGGGACTGAGACACTAGTCAGGATCGAGGGAAAGATGAACCGAGCGAAGTAAGAGAGATCCTTGATGAAAACCTGCTCCAGAGCTTTCAGGACCTCAGACTGGGGCGAAGGTTCACTTTCCAACAGGACAACGACCCTAAGTACACAGCCAAGACAATGCACGAGTGGCTTCCGGACAAGTCTCTGAATGTCCTTGAGTGGCCCAGCCAGAGCCCGGACTTGAACCCGATCGGACATCTCTGGAGAGACCTGAAAATAGCTTTGCAGTGACGCTCCCCATCCAACCTGACAGAGCTTGAGAGGATTTTCAGAGAAGAATGGGAGAAACACCCATTGGGAGAAACTCCAATTCTATCTCGGGGATCTACAGACAGTTCCTTGGACTTCATAGTATAGATTTTGCTCTGAGATGCACTGCCAACTGTGGGGTCAACTGTGGGACCTGAATATAGGCAGGTGTGTTTCTTTCTAAATCATGTCCAAACAATTGAATTGGCTACAGGAGGACTCCAATTGAGTTGTAGTGACATCTCAAGGATGCTGAAATGTACCGTTTCTTCAGGAGTATCAGCAAAGGGGTGTGAATACTTATGTGAATTAGATAATTCTGTATTTCAATTTTAATAAATTTGCTAAAAAAAATAATAATATACGTTTTCACTTTGTAATTATGGAGTATTGTGTGTACAGTCGTGGCCAAAAGTTTTGAGAATGACACAAATATCAATTTCCACAAAGTTTGCTGCTTCAGTGTCTTTAGAGATTTTTGTCAGATGTTACTATGGAATACTGAAGTATAATTACAAGTATTTCATAAGTGTCAAAGGCTTTTATTGACAATTACATGAGGTTGATGCAAAGAGTCAATATTTGCAGTGTTGACCCTTCTTTTTCAAGACCTCTGCAATCCGCCCATGCATGCTGTCAATTAACTTCTGGGCCACATCCTGACTGATGGCAGCCCATTCTTGCATAATCAATGCTTGGAGTGTTGGCATGACACAGGAGTGATGGTAACGCTCACCTTGTCTTCTCCGGACAAGCTTTTTTCCGGATGCCCCAAACAATCGGAAAGGGGATTCATCAGAGAAAATGACTTTACCCCAGTCCTCAGCAGTCCAATCCCTGTACCTTTTGCAGAATATCAGTCTGTCCCTGATGTTTTTCATGGAGAGAAGTGGCTTCTTTGCTGCCCTTCTTGACACCAGTTCATCCTCCAAAAGTCTTCACCTCGCACGCACACCTGCCTGCTGCCATTCCTGAGCAAGATCTGTACTGGTGGTGCCCGATCCCGCAGCTGAATCAACGTTAGGAGACAGTCCTGGCGCTTGCTGGACTTTCTTGGGCGCCCTGAAGCGTTCTTCACAACAATTGAACCGCCCACCTTGAAGTTCTTGATGATCCGATAAATGGTTGATTTAGGTGCAATCTTACTGGCAGCAATATCCTTGCCTGTGAAGCCCTTTTTGTGCAAAGCAATGATGACGGCACATGTTTCCTTGCAGGTAACCATGGTTGACAGAGGAAGAACAATGATTCCAAGCACCACCCTCCTTTTGAAGCTTCCAGTCTGTTATTCGAACTCAATCAGCATGACAGAGTGATCTCTAGCCTTGTCCTCGTCAACACTCACACCTGTGTTAACGAGAGAATCACTGACATGATGTCAGCTGGTCCTTTTGTGGCAGGGCTGAAATGCAGTGGAAATGTTTTTTTGGGGGATTCAGTTCATTTGCATGGCAAAGAGGGACTTTGCAATTAATTACAATTCATCTGATCACTCTTAATAACATTCTGGAGTATATGCAAATTGCCATCATACAAACTGAGGTGGCAGACTTTGTGAAAATGAATATTTATGTCATTCTCAAAACTTTTGGCCACGACTGTAGATGGGTGAGAATTGTTATTTTTAATCCATTTTGAATTCAGGCTGTAACAACAATGTGGAATAAGCCAAGAGGTATGAATACTTTCTAAAGTCACTGTACATTTCAGTACATACACACAAAGTTGGTCACATGGGGGAGAGCTGTTGTAACGTGAGGTGTTGCATTATTTGTTTTTTTGAAACCATTTTTGCTGTTAACTTGCGCTATATGATGTGGAAGGGAGTTCCTTGCAATCATGCCTCTGTATCAGAGGAGGCTGCTGAGGGGAGGATGGCTCATAATAATGGCTGGATTGGTTATTCCATTAGCTACAGCTATTACCACAAGCCTGCCCTCCCCAATTAAGGTACCACCAAGCTCCTGTGCACTGTATAATACTGTAGATATGTCGGGACCAGTTTATTACTGGTCACCCATTCTAAAACTGACCGCAACTCTATGTTTAGGGTTGCAGTGATTTCACTGTATGTGGTTGCTGACACATATAGGGTTGAATCATCAAAGGTTGCACTGAAATCTAACAGTATAGCTCTCACAATCTTGTTATCAATTTATTTTTAACAAATCATCAGTCATTTGTGTCAGTCTAGTACATGTTGAGTGCCCTTCTCTTTAAAACCTCACTAGGGTTGGGGGCACTATTTTCACCTCCGGATGAAAAGCGTGCCCAAAGTAAACTGCCTGTTACTCAGGCCCAGAAGCTAGGATATGCATATACTTGGTAGTAATTGATTTGGATAGAAAACACTCTAAAGTTTCCAAAACTGTTAAAATAATGTCTGTGAGTATAACAGAGCTGGCAGGCGAAAACCTGAGGAAAATCCATCCAGGAAGTGGGATTTTTTTATGTTTGTAGTTTTATATTGAATGCCTATACAGTATATCGTGACTTAGGACTCAAATTGCACTTCCTATGGCTTCCACTAGATGTCAACAGTCTTTAGAAATTGTTTCAGGCTTGTATTCTGAAAAATGAGGGAGTAAGACCACTCTGAGTAAGTGGATAGTGGAAAGTCCCCAGACCTGTTTGCTGTGCACGACCGAGAGCGCGCCTTTCTTGTTTTACTTTTATATTGACGAAGCTATTGTCCGGTTGAAATATTATTGATTATTATGACTAAAACAACCTGAGGATTGATTATAAACATCGTTTGACATGTTTCTACGAACTTTACTGATACTTTTTGGATTTTTCGTCTGCCTGTTGTGACTGCCTTTGAGCCATTGGATTACTGAACAAAACGTGCCAACAAAACTGAGGTTTTTGGATATAAAGAGGGACTTTATCGAACAAAACAAACATTTATTGTGAAACTGGGAGTCTTGTGAGTGCAACCATATGAAGAACATCAAAGGTAAGTGATTAATTTTATTGCTATTTCTGACTTTTGTAACTCCAATACTTGGCTGGTAACTGTTTGTAATGTTTTGTGTGCTGGGCGCTGTCCTCAGGTAATCGCATGGTATGCTTTCGCCGTAAAGCCTTTTCGAAATCTGACACCGCGGTTGGATTAACAAGAAGTTCATTTTTAAGCCGATGTATAACACTTGTATGTTTTATGAATTTTTATTATGAGTATTTCTGTTTTTGAATTTGGCGCTCTGCAATTTCACCAGATGTTGGCCAGGTGGGACAGTACCCATATACCCATAAGAAGTTTATAAGAATTCTGAAAGTCTATATTGGTCAAACATCATTTTTTCCAACAGTTTGCTAAGAACTGGCAGCAAGCTGATAGGTCGGCTGTTAAAACCAGTAAAGGCCACTTTACCATTCTTGGGTAGTGGAATGACTTTGGTCTACCACCAGGCCCGAGGACAAAT
Source organism: Salvelinus namaycush (assembly GCF_016432855.1). NCBI lineage: Eukaryota > Metazoa > Chordata > Actinopteri > Salmoniformes > Salmonidae > Salvelinus > Salvelinus namaycush. Next base: position 8,351,608 of record NC_052348.1, read on the forward strand.
ATTGATCAATAACAACAGTTTTTTCCACCTCTCTCACAGTAACAAAATTCACACTTAGAATGTTTTCTTTTCATTACTTGTTTTTTATGCATGAATATGATGGTTTACTGTTCGTTCTTGGCATTTCCTGCCTAAGTTTGCCCACTTTGCCAATGAAGTAATCATTCAAATGGTTGGTTATTCATCACAAAAGCATTTGATGTTGCCAATCTGATTTGAGGAAAGATGGAGTTGAATTTGTATTTCTGCCCATAATTTAAAGTACTAAAGTTTGTTTTCTATAATTCTTTATATCATTGATCTTGGCCTCATAATAAAGTTTCTTCTTCTTTTTGTCACATAATTTCTCAATTTGCAGTCAGCCAGTCAGATTGCAGGCAGCCAGACTTATTAGCCACTCCTTTCAACCCCCATCTCTTTCATCCATACAGTTTTTTAATTCCTCATCAACCCATGGAGCCATAACAGTTCAAACAGTCAGTTTCTTAACTGCTGCATGTGTGTTAATAATTGGAAGAAGCAATTTCATAAATTCATCAAATGCAGCATCTGGATGCTTCTTACAAATATTTGTGTATGATCTCCAGCTTTTGGAACCTTTGCTTTCCTTGATATTGCCACTATATTGTGTGCATCCAATGGGTACGGATATAGCTTTAGAATATAGTTCTACAGTATTAGTAAAAATGTGATCATTACATGAGGATTATACAGTTCCTGTAGTGTTTGTAAACACTGTGGTAGGTTGATTAATAACCTGAACCAGATTACAGGCACTGGTTACAGAGAAGCTTCCTCTTGATGAAAACCAGTCAATATTCAGGTCCCCAAGGAAGTAGCCCTCTCTGTTTACATCACAAGCTATCAAGCATTTCACCACATTATCTAGATACTGACTGTTAGTACTTGGTGGCCTATAACAACACCCTAAAATAATAAGCTTTAGATGAGGTAGGTGAACCTGGAACCACAAATCAAATCAAGTTTATTTTATATAGCCCTTCGTACATCAGCTAATATCTCGAAGTGCTGTACAGAAACCCAGCCTAAAACCCCAAACGGGAAGCGATGCAGGTGTAGAAGCGCGGCGGCTAGGAAAAACTCCCTAGAAAGGCCAAAATCTAGGAAGAAATCTAGAGAGGAACCAGGCTATGAGGGGTGGCCAGTCCTCTTCTGGCTGTGCCGGGTGGAGATTATAACAGAACATGGCCAAGATGTTCAAATGTTCATAAATGACCAGCACAACACTTCAGCAACACTTGATATGAGATCTTCTCTAAGCGTTACAGGGATATGACTCTGAATGTATACAGCAACACCTCCCCCATAGGCATTCCTGTCTCTTCTATAGATGTTATCCTTGTATTGCTTCTGCTGTATCATCAAAGGAATTACCTAAGTCTCAGAAATGGCTAATGTATGAATGTTATCTGATGTTAGCAAGTTACTGATTTTATTAACATTATTTCTAAGGCTACATATATTACCTGGGTAGATGATCAGAGATAGACATTGTCACGACTTCCACTGAAGGTGGCTCCTCTCCCTGTTCGGGTGGCGCTCGGCAGTCGTAGTCGCCGGTCTACTAGCTGCCACCAATCCTTTTTCCTTTTCTTTGGTTATGTCTGTCTTGTGTGTCACCTGTGTTCTATTTGGTTAATTAGGGGGGGTATTTAAATCTCGCCATTTCTTCCGGGTTTTGTGTGGGATTGTTTCGTTTGATGTCATTCAGTTTTGGGGTGTGTTTTTAGGTTCTGTTGTACAGGTGGTTTGAGGCTACTGTTGTAGTCCTGTTTTTCCTGTTCTTTGGACCTTGTTTATTAAACGCCCTTTTCGGAAACTTGCTTTCTCCTGCGCCTGACTCCACACCCACATCTCCTTTTGGAGAGACCTGACAAACATAATATGGAAAATAACAAACAAAGCAAGAGAAAGTAAAAACATTATTCAGCAGTCCATCAATCATTTGGTTTGTGTACGTGTGTGTGTGTGCTGCGGAGTTGAAGCTATGAATCCTCAGGCTTGGCTCTCTCATCCCTTCCAGGCTTTTGGGAGAGAGGGTGGACATTGAGCTTGTCATGGCGGATGTAAGCAATGTCCCCACAAGTTCTGACAGCTTTCATGGCTGGGATAAGTTATTTCCTCTTCTGGTGCACAGCTTCAGGATAGTCCTAGTTGAGGAAGATGTACATTCCTCTCACGTTTAGGCTCTTTCCAGAACAGCTACCTTGTCCTTGAACCTCAGGAACTTGACCACTTGTCACCTGGGCCGGTGATGGGTTTCCCAGTCCTGTGGGTGTGCTCCCCCTCAATCTTCTTGTGGTCCATCTTCAGTTTCTCAGTGATCATTTCCCTCACTTTGTCCTCAGACTCCGTCCAGGTCTCTTGGAGATTCTGCAATTCCGTCCACAACGTTGTTCCACCTTGATTGTCCCTCGAGATAATATGATTTATCATGGATTCACATACAGAACTGATGTCCTCTCTCAATGAATTACAGATTGCTGTCATCTTGCTGTTCTCTTGTTTAAACTCATCGAGCTGACCCTGTGAGAACTGCAAACTGTTCTTCATGTCCTTGACCTCTCTGGTCAGATCATCCATTCTTTTGTTAGTTGACAGTATTTCGACACAACACTTGAAGTTATTTTATTGTTGTTGTAACAACTGCTTGTCAAACTATTTTTGTTAGTTTAAAAGATCCTTCAAACACAACTGTCCTCAACGGTACTTCCACCGGCTTTGGTCTTTGTAATGATAGCAACATAGGTGCGCTGTTACTCCTCACAGTTCCAGACAGGGCAGGTCACAAGGCAGATGGGAACAGCAACAAACAGCAGGGATTCAAACAGCCACACTCCCAGGACAATTCGTAGTCCTAGCCACAAGGGCTGTGAGCTGTGTTCAAGCTGCTGAGATAACCTGGCTAGCTTGATAGCTAACTAACGTTAGTTCGAAGCTAGGCTAGTGTATGCGCCAACAAGGGAACAATGAGCTACTTCTCTGGAGCAAAATAGACTTGCTATTGTTCCCTGTAATACAGTAAACGTCCTACACCTTAATGTGATGTAATACACTGAGTATACCAAACATTCGGAACACCTTCCTAATATTGAGGTGTCAAAAGGGTTCCACAGGGATGCTGACCCATGTTGACTTCAATGCTTCCCACAGTTGTGTCAAGTTAGCTGGATGTTCTTTGGGTGGTGGAACATTCTTGATACACATGGGAAACTGTTGAGTGTGAAAAACCCAGCAGCGTTACAGTTCTTGACATAAACCGGTGTGCCTGGCTACCCTGTTCAAAGGCATTTACATTTTTTGTCATGCCCATTCACCCTCTGAATGGCATACATACACAATCCATGTCTCAATTGTCTCAAGGCTTAAAAATCCTTATTTAACCTATCTCCTCCCCTTCATCTACACTGATTGAAGTGGATTTAACAGGTGACATGAATAAAAGATCATAGACTGACCAAGTGAATCTAGGTGAAAGCTATGTCATGGAAAGAGCAGGTGTTCTTAATGTTTTGTATACTCAGTGTCCAGTATGTTGACAACTTTTTGAAAATTACAGAATTACAAGGCAAAAGTCAATGTTTCTCAAACCTACAGAAGCAAATCATTTCTCCAAAACGAAATATGTGATGATATTAGTTGGCAGGGGTCTTTACTGCTACATTATTGTGTTTTCATCTATTTCTAATATCTTTTAAGTATTTTTATGGTAGGTGTTGTCTAAGTCCCCTTTTTCATCTGTTTGACCAGCAATCAAAGCCTTTGCTTATTCCTATTTTTTGTATATAAAATGGTTGAAATATGTATATATGCCTACATTTCCCAAAAATATAGACTCTTACCTTTCATTTGACACCCAATTTGACATGATCCTATGATTTTCACGTGTTGGTGCTCATGGATCCTTTTACATGGAAATGCCCATTTGTTATTAGTCTGCAATCCATGCTGGCGAAGAGACTCTAAAGCGGCTGGTCACAAATCCTGACCCTGGATCAGGACCCTGGATCAGAAGCCGTTGCTCTTCCTTCCCGAGTCAGAACCAGGACCGAACCTCAAGGGACAGAGACTTCACCACCACACAGAACACAACCAGTGGACAGGTAGACTGAACAACCTCAGTCCTGGTGGTCATCAGAGAGACAGAGGCTCCAGTCAGGGATCCAGTCTGCAGCCCAGACTCTTCTCTTCACAGTCTCAGTGCAGGGATGGAGCAGGGCCTGGGGCTGATAGAGATAGACCTTCCTGTTCCTATGATACAAACACCACAGTATCCATGATGAACTGAGCAGGTCACCCTGGGCTTCAGCCTTCACAGAGAGTTGTGGGAGACCCCCCTGGTGGTAGTCTAATAGGAAGTCTGTCTTCTCTTTCAGGATCTCATCTAATGCCTAGTGAATGGGGTCATAGAAGGTCTAGGCCTGCCTCAGTTACCTCATGGTTACCCCACCAATACAGGATGGGTGTTCAACACAAGAGGTATCTAGCCTATAACACAGCACACAATCCCAACAACACCCAAACAATGGCTCGAGGTCAAGGAGGGAGCTCAAATACTAACCACCTGAGGGTGGTTGCTTCTGTTTCTACCTCCTCTAGTGTCATTGGGTCACAATGTGGTAGGTCGAGCATTAGGACGGACGCTGACAAGTGTCTTGGGGTAAGAGGGTTCTCTGGATTACTAAGTGCCTCAGTTGAGCATCTGGGTATGCTCACATTCTCACATGACTTGTTGTTTGGTGTGCTGGCATTAAAGTGTAACACTACATTTCCCCCTCTGAGTTTGGTTTTTCCTGTGTTCTAATCATAACACTATAATGTTGAGGAAAGCCAGTGTGTCTATGTATGCGGATGACTCGACACTATAAACGTCAGCTACTACAGAGACTGAAATGACTGCAACACTTAACAAAGAGCTACAGTTAGTTTCAGAATGGGTGGCAAAAAATAAGTTAGTCCTAAATATTTCAAAAACTAAACTGCTTGGAGTAACTCTGTCATGGTCAAAACATATTGATACAACAGTAGCTAAGATGGGGAGAAGTCTGTCCATAATAAAGTGCTACTCTGCCTTCTGAACAGCACTATCAACAAGGCAGGTCCTACATGCCCTAGTTTTGTCACACCTGGACTACTGTTCAGTTGGGTGGTCAGGTGCCACAAAGAGGGACTTAGGAAAAATGCAATAGGCTCAGAACAGGGCAGCAGGCAGGCCATTGGATGTACACAGAGAGCAAACATTAATACTATGCACGTCAATCTCTCCTGGCTCAAAGTGGAGGAGAGATTGACTTCATCACTACTTGTATTTGTGAGAGTAATTGACATGTTGAATGCACCGAGCTGTCTATCTGCCAAGGCAGCAGCTAATGGGGATCCATAATAAATACCAATACAAATACACAATTGCCTGTACGTTGTGTCTCAGTAAAAGGGGGAATCATTCTACTCAGGAGAACTTCTACATTCCAAATCCACAAAGTTTACACTCCAAGAAGAGTTGCTGCTCATTCTGCGGTACAGTCCAGTGGAGGCTGCTGAGGGGAGGACGGCTCATAATAATGTCTGGAACGGCGCGAATGGAATAACATTTGATAACATTCCACTCCAGCCGTTACCATGAGCCCGTCCTCCCCAATTAAGGTGCCACCAACCTCCTCGGTATCAGGATAAATAAAAAGCAAGGTCTGCTAACTTTCTTTAATTAACGCAAGCAATAAATGGCAAATGCAATTTTCGTATATACAGGTTCGCTGTGTCACCGCGCAGGGTAAAACAGAGAACTGGCAGGAAGTATGTAAACAGTTGTTCTTATACCGTGATTACGTAGTTCCAACCCGTCTGTTGGCCTATCACAGTAGAGGCTGAGCGTGGTTTAAACTTTGCTCAGCCTATCGCCGGCACTCAGACTTGTCCCAGTCTCTTGGTGCTCTCATCTGTCCGCATCTGGTCGTTGGGTAGATTAGATCCGTCTTGTGCCGCTCCCGATGCTACAGTGTCCTACCCTCCCTGGCTGGCCTGGAGATATGCACCCCTCCCCTCTCCAGATTGACCACAGCTTTTGCATCAAGGCACTCTATGTTGCTCAATCTTTACACACATCTGCATTGTTTGTGTGTGTGTGTAACAAAACAATATTAATCTTCAAACAATATGGTAGCGGGCCATAATGCATAAACATAAATCCTAACAGGTACAGTCCAATAAATGATGGGACTACACACACAAAAAACATTGTTGACCATTTAGGCTTTCAAAAATTAAACATAAATCACATAGAAATACTTTCAATTATCATTTGTATGATAACTAGTATAAAATATATCGATAATTGTGGACATTTTCCATTATTTTGGCACTAATTATTTACAAAGTGTACAGGACTCTTATTCAGGATTCCAAAAATACGTGACTCGGAAGTACTTAGTTCTTTTTGTCTGCGTCACAGTTGCTGGACCACAGAGTCCATGTAGTGCCTTTGGTCGGACTTTTGCGCAAACAACAAAACCGCAGTGTCCAATTACAATTTCTACGTTAGCGTTTTTAATTCGCGTTGGAGATAGGATTTGGTTGACATATGTTATTTAGGCAACGCTAGCTAGCTGCTAACAATGACTAACTATATGGTTTTTCACACTCAAATAACCTCCGTCATGGAGGTGCTGGCGAATGCAGCCGTGGCAGAGATCTGTAAACTCGTAGACGACGACTATGCAGTGTTTCGTTTGGAAATAACTCAAAGCCAGAAAGAAAACAGGACATTGCGGAGGAAACTACAGCTACTGGAACTGAAGGTGGCACGGGAGCGCGCAGAGAGGACAATGCGAGAGCGCGTCCTCGCCAGTCGTACCAGTAGTGTCAAGATCCTCGATCGATACAGAGGAATGGCAAGAGGTACATTTAGCAGAAGGCCAAGACTGCCGGCCATAGCGCCCTGTTCCCCTCAGCGCACGTGTGGCTTTACATGTGTTAAGCACATATGGTTGACCAAAATTGGGTGTTGGTCAGTTTTTGGATTGCAAGGAATAATTCCACTGATTCCATAGTTATCTTGAACAAAGACACTATCATATTTTAACCAGATTCTTGATTTACAACATTTCCTATTATTTACTAATTGAAAACAATATGATGCATGGAACATAAATCGATCTATAAATAGTATATCAAGAAGTTATGAGAAGTGTTACCTTAGTGTCAAAACTGTCAATAGTGTACCTAACCATCTCTTTTCCCCCAATCACTGTCAGGTGAAGGACATCTCACTGGAGGCCACAGGAGCTTTGTGAAGCCAGTGGAACACACTACATGGAGAGATGACCAACCAATCACTGTTGATGAAGCGAGTGGAACCTCAACCCATCAAGTTATCATGATAGAGGTTAGTGTAATAGTGTTGCATAAAAAAGTGTTACTTTGTAAATCAAATGTGGCCTGTTTATTTCAGAAAGGCTTCCCTCAGCTATTCACTTCCTTACAGTGCATTTTCTACATTTTGTTACATTACAGCCTTATTCTGAAATTGATTACATTGTGTTTTTCCTACATCAATCTACACACAATACCCCATAATGGCAAAAATATATATATATCTCATTTACATAAGTATTCAGACTCTTTTCTCAGTACTTGGTTGAAGCCTCTGTCAGCGATTACAGCCTTGAGTCTTCTTGGGTATGACGCTACAAGCTTAGAACACCTGTATTTGAGGAGTTACTCCCATTCTTCTCTGCAGATCCTCTCAAGCTCTATCAGGTTGGATAGGGAGAGTCGCTGCACAGCTATTTTAAGGTCACTCCAGAGATGTTCGATCGGGTTCAATTCCGGGCTCTGGCTGGGCCACTCAAGGATATTCAGAGACTTGTCCCAAAGCCACTCCTGCGTGGTCTTGGCTGTGTACTTAGGGTCGTTGTCCTGTTGGAAGATGAAACTTCACCCCAGTCTTAGGTCCTGAGCAGGTTTCTAACAAGGATCTATCTCTCTTACTTTGTTCCGTTCATCTTTCCCTCGATCCTGACTAGTCTCCCAGTCCCTGTCTCTGAAAAACATCCCCACAGCATGAATCTGCCACCACCATGCTTCACCGTAGGGATGGTATTGGCCAGGTGATGATCAGTGCCTTGTTTCCTCCAGACGTGACGCTTGGCATTCAGTCTTGATTTCATCAGACCAGAGAATCTTGTTTCTCATGGTCTGAGAGTCCTTTGGGTGCCTTTTAGCAAACTCCAAGTGGGCTGTCATGTGCCTTTTACTGAGTTGCTTCCGTCTGGCCACTCTACTATAAAGACCTGATTGGTGGAGTGCTGCAGAGATGGTTGTCTTTCTGGAAGGTTCTCCCATCTCCACAGAGGAACTCTGGAGCTCTGTCACAGTGATCATTGGGTTCTTGGTCACCTCCCTGACCAAGGCCCTTCTCCCCCGATTGCACAGTTTGGTCTTGGTGGTTACAAACTTCTTCCATTTAAGAATGATAAAGTCCAATGTGTTCTTGGGGACCTTCAATGCTGCAGAATTTTTTTGGTACCCTTCCCCAGATCTGTGCCTCGACACAATCCTGTCTCGAAGCTCTACGAACAATTCCTTCAACCTCATTGCTTGGTTTTTGCTCTGACATGCACTGTCAACTGTGAAACTTTATATAGACAGGTGTGTGCCTTTCCAAATCATGTCCAGTCAATTGAATTTACCACAGGTGCACTCAAATTAAGTTGTAGAAACATCTCAAGGATGATCAATGGAACCAGGATGCACCTGAGCTCAATTGCTTTATAGCAAAATAAGGTTATGTTTTTTATTTTTAATACAATTGCAAAAATGTCTATAAACCTGTTTTCGCTTGGGCATTATGGGGTGTTGTGAGTTGATTGAGGACATTTTGAATAAGGCTGCAACATTTAAAAAAAATTGGAAAAGGTGAAGGGGTCTGAATACTTTTCGAATGCACTGTACATCTACATCCTCATTTATTTTGTGAGACTTCCCTATGACATTGTTATTCAACTCATGTACCGGTAATAACCTCCTCTCTTCTTGTGTCAGTCTGCAGATGCAGAGGCTGCAGGTCCTGGGGTTAAGCAGGAGATGGCTGAAGGAGAAGAGGACCCACGGCACAGCAGAGACATCCAGACTGCAGTGGCTGGAGCGCCCCCTGTAGCCACAGAGGACCCCACCACCGCCCCAGCGCAGCCCAGCAGCATCACAGAGGTCAGTGGAACGCCGGACACCATCTTCAAGACAGAGACATACCCCAAGACTTCAACGGGGCTGGGGCGACTGGGCTGTCCTCCTGCTCCCCACTCAGAGTATTTACTTTATGGTAACCATAGCCCGACGACGGTTCTGTCCCGTCAGGACCCAAGTGACTCGTTACAGACTGTCAATGATCCGTCCTGTTCATACGCTACAGAGACACAGATGATACCTGGTGACATGCCTGTGGGCTTAGATACACAGACTAATCCAATGAGAGGGAACTGGAACCAGTACAGTAGTAGTGTATATTCTGAAAAGTGCCTGGATGAGAAAAGGGATGGTCTGGCCTTAGATGATGTGACTGTGAAAGTGGAGGATGACGCTCTGAAATGGAATGAAGACGAGACTCATTTAGGAGAAGGACACTCGCAGGGCAACAGCAGTGACTTCTTAGACTACAGGGAAAGCTTGGAGACAAATCTAAATGTTGGGACCCACTCCCCTTTACACGCGTTCAGGGATCACAACCCAGTGTCCACGTCAATGGGGCCTTCCGATTCACACAGCCATGTCCTTTTCGATCAGGTATTGAATTCAAACGACAGGGTTAGAGCCCAGGCTCTGGGTGGGGGAGCAACATCAGGAAAAAGTAAAGAGAAACGGTTCCTCTGCGCGTTCTGTAACAAAGGCTTCAGCTGCCCCCAGAAGGTGGAGATCCACCAGAGGGTCCACACAGGGGAGAAACCCTACAGCTGTACCCAGTGTCATATTCGCTTCGCCCAGGCTGGTGACCTGAAGAGGCACCAGAGGGTCCACACAGGGGAGAAACCCTTCAGCTGTACCCAGTGTAACATGCGCTTTGCCCATGCTGGCAACCTGAAGAGACACCAGAGGGTCCACACAGGGGAGAAATAATGAGAAGAGATTCTACCGCCAGCACCAGCTGAAGATGCACCTGAAGGTCCACACGGGAGGGAGGTGGTTCGCACTGCAGGACGAGGTTCTCAGAGAGGAGTTACCTCAGGATACACCAGCAGAAAACCATTCCACTCGATAGCTTCTGACGTTTAGATCAAACCCTGCATTAAAGACAAAGATGAATTGTCAAAAGATCCGCAGTTGCATTTGGAATTACGAGTAACATATTTTAGTGTTGAATATTCGGGAGGAATGTTGCTTCCAGACGTGTGATATACACTGAGTGTACAAAACATTAGGAACAACTGCTCTTTCCATGAATGCAGGTGAAACCTACAGTATGACCCCTTATTCATGTCATTTGTTAAATTCACTTCAATCAGTGTCGATGAAGGGCAGCAGACAGGTTAAAGAATATTTTTTTAAGCCTTGAGACAATTGAAACATGGATTATGTATGTGTGGCGTTCAGAGGGTGAATGGGCAAGACAAAAGATTTAAGTACGGGGTATGTTAGTAAGTGCTGGGCGCAACTGTTTGAGTGTGTCAAGAACTGCAACGCTGCTGTTGCCCGTGTGTATCAAGAATGATCCACCACACGAAGAACATCCAGCCAACTTGACACAACTCTGGAAGCACTGGAGACCTTTTGAGTCCATGCCCCGACGAATTGAGGATGTTCTGATGGCAAAAAGGGGTGTAACTCCATATTAGGAAGGTGATCCTTTTGTTTTGCGTACAAGGCATATATAAGCCTAAAATAATGTGTTAGTACTGTATGGGCCAGTGGTTCCCAACTCCAGTCCTCGAATACTCCCAACAGCACACATTTGTTGTTGTAGCCCCAGACAAAAAAACAGCTGAATCAACTCATTAACTATGTTTCCATTAGTTTGCCCAGAGATTTTTCATTGACATTTAGAAAGTTTGCGTAGAAAATAGATGTGACAGTTGCCTATTGCAGTGCGTTTCCATTGAACTGTCTTGTCGATCAAAAACAGCAGACGTAATATGACTTCACATCAAGAAAAGTATCAGTCAAAAGTTTGGACACACCTACTCATTCAAGGGTTTTTATTTTATTTTGACTATTTTCTACATTGTAGAATAATAGTGAAGACATAAACTATGAAATAACACGTATGGAATCATTTAGTAACCAAACAAAACAATATATTTTAGATTCTTCGAAGTAGTCACCCTTTGCCTTGATGACAGCTTTGCACACTCTGAAATATCACATATCACATTTACATAAGTTTTCAGACCCTTTACTCAGTACTTTGTTGAAGCACCTTTGGCAGCGATTACATCCTTGTGTCGTCTTGGTTATGACGCTACAAGCTTGGAACACCTGTATTTGAGGAGTTTCTCCCATTCTTTTCTGCAGATCCTCTCAAGCTCTGTCAGGTTGGATGGGGAGCGTCGCTGCACAGCTATTTTCAGGTCTCTCCAGAGATGTTCGATTGGGTTCAAGTCCGGGCTCTGGCTGGGCCACTCAAGGACATTCAGAGACTTGTCCCAAAGCCACTCCTGCATTGTCTTGGCTGTGTACTTTTTAAATTAAAATGTATTTAACCTTTATTTAACCAGGTAGGCTAGTTGAGAACAAGTTCTCGTTTACAACTTCGACCTGGTCAAGATAAAGCAAAGCAGTGCGACACAAACAACAACACAGAGTTACACATGGAATGAACAAACATACAGTCAATAACACAATAGAAAAAGTCTATATACAGTGTGTCAAATGAGGTAAAATAAGGGAGGTAAGGCAATAAATAGGCCATGGTGGCAAAATAATTACAATTTAGCAATTAAACATGAGTGACATGTGCAGAAGATAAATGTGCAAGTAGAGATGCTGGGGTGCAAAGGAGCAAAAATAAATAAATAACAGCATGGGGATGAGGTAATTGGATGGGCTATGTACAGGTGCAGTGATCTGTGAGCTGCTCTGACAGCCGGTGCTTAATGTTAGTGAGGGAGATAAGAGTCTCCAGCTTCAGTGATTTTTGCAATTCGTTCTAGTCATTGGCAGCAGAGAACTGGAAGGAAAGGCGACCAAAGGAGGAATTGGCTTTGGGGGTGACCAGTGAAATATACCTGCTGGAGCGCGTGGTACTATGGTGCTGCTATGGTGACCAGTGAGCTGAGATTAGGCGGGGCCTTACCTAGCAAAGACTTCTAGATGACCTGGAGCCAGTGGGTTTGGCGACGAATATGAAGCGAGGGCCAGCCAACGAGAGCATACAGGTCGCAGTGGTGGGTAGTATATGGGGCTTTGGTGACAAAACAGATGGCACTATGATAGACTACATCCAGTTTGCTGAGTAGAGTGTTGGAGGCTATTTTGTAAATGACATCGTCGAGGATCGGCAGGATAGTCAGTTTTACGAGGGTATGTTTGGCAGCATGAGTGAAGGATGCTTTGTTGCGAAATAGGAAGCCGATTCTAGATTTAATTTTGGATTGTAGATGTTTAATGTGAGTCTGGAAGGAGAGTTTACAGTCTAACCAGACACCTAGGTATTTGTAGTTGTCCACATATTCTAAGTCAGGACCGTCCAGAGTAGTGATTCTGGATGGGCGGGCAGGTGCGGGCAGCGATCGGTTGAAGAGCATGCATTTAGTTTTACTTGCATTTAAGAGCATTTGGAGGCCACGGAAGGAGAGTTGTATGGCATTGAAGCTCGTCTGGAGGTTAGTTAACACAGTATCCAAAGAAGGGCCAGAAGTATACAGAATGGTGTTGTCTGTGTAGAGGTGGATCAGAGAGTCACCAGCAGCAAGAACGACATCATTGATGTATACAGAGAAAAGTGGTACTTAAGGTCGTTGTTCTGTTGGAAGGTGAACCTTCACCCCATAAAGGCCTGATTGGTGGAGTGCTGCAGAGATGGTTGTCCTTCTGGAAGGTTTTCCCATCTCCACAGAGGAACTCTAGGGCTCTGTCACTAACCATCGGGTTCTTGGTCATCTCCCTGACCAAGGCCCTTCTCCCCCGATTTCTCAGTTTGGCCGGGCGGCCAGCTCGAGGAAGTCTTGGTGATTCCAAACTTCTTCCATTTAAGAATGATGGAGCACACTGTGTTCTTGGGGACCTTCAATGCTGCAGAAATGTTTTGGTACCCTCCCCCAGGTTTTTCCTTCGACCTTATGGATTGGTTTTTGCTTTGACACGCACTGTCAACTGTGGGACCTTTATATAGACGGGTGTGTGCCTTTCCAAATCATGTCCAATCAATTGAATTTACCACAGTTTTTTTACTACAATTTTTGTAGAAACATCTCGGATGATCAATGGAAACAGGATGCACTTGAGCTCAATTTTGAGTCTCATAGCAAAGGGTCTGAATACTTATGAAAATAATGTATTTTTGTTTTTAAATTTGCAAAAATGACCAAACCTGTTTTCAGTTTGTCATTATGGGGTATTGTGTGTAGATTGCTGAGATTTTTTTTAAATTTAAAATTACATTTTAGAGTAAATCTGTAACGTAATGTCACGGCTTTCTTCCAGGGGTGAAGGAGAGGACCAAAGTGCAGCGCGGCTAGTGTTCAACATGTTTAATTAAAGAACAAGTGAAACACTACAAACAACATACAAAATAACAAATGTGAAAAAACCGAGACAGGCCTATCTGGTGCAGACAAAACACAAAGACAGGAAACAACCACCCACAATCCCCAACACAAAACAAGCCACCTATATATGATTCTCAATCAGGGACAACGATTGACAGCTGTCTCTGATTGAGAACCATATTAGGCTGGACACAGAAACAGACAAACTAGACACACAACATAGAATTCCCACCCAGCTCACGTCCTGACCAACACTAAACAAGCAAAACACATAAGAACTCTGGTCAGGACGTTATACGTAACAAAATTTGGAAAAAGTCAATGGGTCTGAATACTTTCCGAAGGCACTGTATATAGCAACACCTCCCCCATAAGCATTCCTGTCTCTTCTATAGATGTTATACTTGTATTACTACTGCTGTATCATCAAAGGAATTATCTAAGTGAGTCTCAAATGGCTAATATATGAATGCTATCTGATGTTAGCAAGTTATTGATTTCATTATCCTTATTTCTAAGGCTACATATATTAATGATTATTTTTTTTGCCCTGTCTTGGGTAGCTTCTCAGAGACATACATAATATGGAAAAGAACAAACAAAGAAAGAGAGAAAAAAAACATTCAGCAGTCCATTAATCAATTGGTGTGTGTGTGTTTTCTGCGGGTGGACAATAAGCCTGTCATAGTGGATGTAAGCAATGGACCCACACGCTTTGGCAGCTTTCATGGCTGGGACAAGTTATTTTCTCTTCTGGCGCACAGCTTCAAGAACTTGAAGAATTTTGAAGAGAATAAAAGGCAATTGTTGGTTAATCCAGGTGTGGAAAGCTCTTAGACTTACCCGAAAAGGCTCAAAGCTGCCAAAGGTGATTCTAACATGTATTGACTCAGGGGGTTAAATACTTATCTAATTATGATATATTAGTGTTTATTTTTCAATTTTTTTAAATAAAAATGTTAGAATTTTTCTTCCACTTTGACAGAGTATTTTGTGTAGATCGTTGAATTTTTTTTTTTCAATTGAATCAATTTTTATTCTACAAAATAACAAAATGTGGAAAAAGTCAAGGGGTGTGAAAATGTTATGAAGGCACTGTATATGATGTTCCCAAATGCTTATTTTATAACTTCCATTCAACTACATAATTTCTTTCCCAAGACACTTAATAAGAAAATGAATGTAGTTTATCATGCAGATTTGTAGTTTAGACGTGTATGTGTGGTTTTCATATGGTGTATTTTAAACGTATCTATGTTTAATAAACACAAAATGGGACTTTTCATTCTAAGACTTTCATTGAGACTCTCTTTTGTATACATATTTAGCATACAGTACACCTGACAGCGCTTTATAACTAAATATACAATGAGCTCAAAGTATTGGGACGGGTACGCGCAATGCCGTCTGGGGTACGACAAATAAAAATGTGATTCACTTTTTTTTTTACACATTTTTGGGACATTTTCGGTCCATTTTATAATTAACATTGGGGTGAGTTTTTTCTTTTTCTTGACTGGGTAGCCTCGTTTCACTGCCAAAAATGAAATTAAACATCTAGTGTTAAGCGAAATAACAACACAATGTCAAATACAGGTAGCCTAGTCAAATAATTAACATCCAATCACATAAAATGTTACTCTCTCGCGGGAATTCCACTAACGGTCAGTATGTGGCCAAACGTAGCTGCTGCTCATGTTGGTATCTACGGATGGCGCAAAAGCCATGACAGGGAGACATAGTGGAGTGGTAACGCACGTGCATGACCGCTTGAAAAACGTTTTGGACACTGCAGTGAAAATGGTTAACTTTGTTAAAGCAAGGCCCCTGAACTCTTGTGTATTTTCTGCATTATGCAACGATATGGGCAGCGACCATGTAACGCTTTTACAACATACAGAAGTGTGCTGGTTATCAAGGGCCGAAGTATTGATACATTTTTTTAAATTGAGAGATGAGCTTAAAGTTTTCTTTACTGACCATAATTTTCAGTTGTCTGACCTCTTGCATGATGACGATTGAGGCTATGATTAAGAAGTCGGAGCTCTTCTGTCTGCATTAACAAGGACAACACACAGGTCTTCCCATCATTGTATGATTTTGTGTGTGCAAATGAACTCAAGCTTACGGACAATGTCATGTGATATAGCGAAGCACCTGACTGAGGGAGTTGGGTGCGCAATTACGCAGGTACTTTCCCGAAACGGATGACACCAACAACTGGATTCGTTATCCCTTTCCACTTACCGATATCTGAACAAGAGAGCCTCATCGAAATTGCAACAAGCGGTTCTGTGAAAATGGAATTTAATCAGAAGTTTTGACAGATTTCTGGATTGGGCTGCACTTAGAGTAGCCTGCCTTGGCAAATCATGCTGTTAAAACACGGATTCCCTTTGCAACCACGTACCTATGTGAGAGTGGATTCTCGGCCATCACTAGCATGAAAACTAAATACAGGCACAGACTGTGTGTGGGAAATGATTTAAGACTGAGACTCTCCAATACAACCCAACATTGCAGAGTTATGTACATCCTTTCAAGCATACCCTTCTCATTAACCTGTGGTGAGTTATTCACAATTTCCGATTAACAAATAAGGTTTTATATGTAAGATGGTTAAATAAAGAGCAAAATTATTTATTATTATTATATTATTATTTGTGTCCTGGTCCTATAAGAGCTCTTTGTCACTTCCCACGAGCCGGGTTGTGACAAAAACTCACACTCATTCTTATGTTTAATAAATGTATCGTATAGTGTGTGTGTGTGTGTGTGGCAGGCTTGCAATGATGGCAAAAACATTTGAGAGTGATCTGACCCTGGTGCCAGAGGGGGTACGCAGCTGGAGGTTGAATGTTTGAAGGGGTACGGGACTATTAAAAGTTTGGGAACCACTGTTTTAGCACTTTCGATTGTAAATTATACAATGACTTTGAGGTTAAAGTACAGAATGTCAGCTTTAAACGGAGGGTATTTTAATCCATATCGGGTGAACCGTTTAGAAATGACAGCACTTTTTGTACATATTCCCCCCATTTTAGGGGACCAAAAGTAATGTGACAATAAAAGTGAAAAAGTTACAGAAGCACAAATATCATACCCCCACAAAAAATGTGTCACTGTCCCAATACTTTTGGAGCTTACTGTCCCTACATATACCCACACACTAACAAACACCTACTGTACATGTCAAAATAGTTTAGTCAGATTTGTCTGACTTTTGACTTATCTTAGCTGACTTATTTTTACCCACAACATCATATTTATGTCCACCATGATGGGTTTAACAACAATTAAGTAATTATTTAACTACGGCATAGGACTCAAACGTCTGTGTGTGTGTGTACGTACGTACCTGAGGGAGTGTATGTCTGTGTAATCTGTATCACCTGTCTCTTCCAGGAGGAGGAGTGTGAGGAGGGTCTGGGGAACCCTGAGGGGACCATGGTCATGGAGGACAACCAGACTACACCTCCTGAAACCACAGAGGAACCAGCTGAGCAGCACAGGACCACACACAGTCTCACTGAGGTGAGCCCACTGTGAACTACTGTCTGACTGGTATTAGGTCAGGTCTTAAATAATTTTGTCTTAAGTGTGGGACCATGCCATTGAATTCTCTGACCATTAGTATAGTATCAAATCAACTAACATGTTTGCATTGTACTCATAGCAATCCATCATTGCCCAATCAGAAGATGTTCCATAGCAGGGTGCTCATATCAGATTTATTGATCCAACATCCTCTCACTCTGTATCTCTTACAGTCAGTAGACATGGAGGATGGGAAGCCTGATCTGCTGCTGGTCAAAGAGGAGACAGTAGAAGATGGACCAGAGAGCATTGACCTGCTGAGTGGACTTAAGATGGGGGAGCAAGATAAGGGAGAAATACATATAGCCTCCATACAGTAATATATATTCAAATAGGAATAGTGATGCAACTGGCTTTTTTATTTTTCTTCATTCAGAAAATGAAATCAATAGAACTTATGTTTACATACAAAAACACACAATGTATGAACTTGACCAGGTAATTGACAAATAAATCTCCATATGTAGAGTTCTCTGCCATGTTTATCAAGTCTATTTTGTCACCTCTTCCTGCAGGTGATTGGCTGGAGGCTAACAGAGGAGACTGGGCGGCCATCTTGGATTCCCAGACTGGTGCAGCCAAGGGCCCGGGGGATGACATCACTGAGCTGGCCAGGACCAGAGGTGACATAGTGGAGGTCAGTGGATGGGACAGCATCTTCAACTCTGGGCTGGGGAACAACACTGTTAACCACAACCAGAAACAGACTGTCGAACACAAAACAACCGATCATAGTCTCCATGACAACAGATTGGCTGAGACCAGGGTGAGGAGTAGAATTGGTCTGCGGGGACAGGGAGATGTCCGTATGCGGCGGGAGAGAACAGACACAGACTCGGCTAGTGATGCTCCATCCTGCTCCTATAGTTGTGATTCAGAGAGACTGATGGTGCCTCAGGTTAACCCCCTAACAGGTGCTGCCTTCAGCCTGCCTTCTATAGGATCTATCAACTGGAACATGGACCCTGAGACAACACAGATGCTCCCTGGCCTTCGTCCTCCTCACACTCTCCTTATGTTAAACCAGATCTCAGACAATGCCAGTGCCTCAACACTAAATGGCTTCACAAGCTCATTGACAAATGATAGTAGAAGTAACGCTATCAGTAGATCCGGTGGCAAAGAGAAGCTCTTCCCATGTTCGTTCTGTGGGAAAGCCTTCAGTTTCCCCAAACAGGTGGAGATCCACCAGAGGATGCACACGGGGGAGAAACCGTTCGGCTGCCACCTGTGCCGGGCCAGTTTCTCCCACTCGTCCAGCCTGAAGAGGCACCAGAGGGTCCACACAGGTGAAAAACCCTACAGCTGCCCCCATTGTGAGAAGAGGTTCTCCCACCAGCACCAGCTGAAGAGGCACCTGAAGGTCCACACAGGAGAGAGGCCATTCGCCTGTACGCACTGCGGGAAGAGGTTCTCAGAGAGGAGATACCTCAGGATACACCAGCAGAAAATGCACACAGACCATGAAGAGTGTATAGTGTAATGTAGTACTAGTTAGTTTGTAGTTAATTCTGTTGGTTTTGGATGTATAGGGAACTGGATGAGGTGAACTGAGGAAAGAATGAGTATGATGAGGCAGAGTAAATTATATGGTGATGGTTGGTGTGATGGTGTCTGTAAAAATGCTTCACTGATGAAAAGTGACAACCTGTCGTGTTGTTTGATGCTGGTGTTTTATAATGAAGAAATTATAGTGCCTTAATTCATGTTTATCTGACTAAGTATTGAACACATTTATTTTAGTTATTGAACTACAGCAGGTATAGTGGATTTACATTGTCACGCCCTGGCCTTAGTATTCTTTGTTTTCTTTATTGTTTTTAGTTAGGTCAGGGTGTGACATGGGGAATGTATGTGTTTTGTAGTGTCTAGGGGTGTTGTATGTGTATGGGGCAGAGTAGAGTGTAGTTGTCTAGTTATGTCTATGGCTGCCTAGATTGGTTCTCAATCAGAGACAGCTGTCATTCATTGTCTCTGATTGGGAGCCATATTTAAGGCAGCCATAGGCAGTAGGCTTTTGTGGGTAGTTGTGTATGTTGTACGTTTGTAGCGTGTTATTGCACTTACGTCTTTAGCTTCACGATCGTTTGTTGGTTTGTTTCGTTTTGTAATAGTGTTCGTTGCGTGTTTTTCCCTCTTCTAAATAAAGAGATGTATTTTGCACACGCTGCGCCTTGGTCCACTTTCTCTCACGAAGACGATCGTGACATACATCCGGTAACGGAATTACATCATGGGTCCCTGATCTATACTATACAGAAATGCATAATTATGGCTATGAATATAATTTGCTTCATGGTGATGTATCCTGAATAGGTACACAAAGGTAGAGAAATATGTCATATCCGTATATTGCATATTTGGGTATTATTCTATACACTGGCTATTATTGTCCTTCCTCAAACAAGACCACATTTGGATGGCTATGACCAGACAAAATCTGAAACCATCATAGTTTATACTGTACTGTTCTCTACTGTGCTCTACTGTGCTGAACTCCACTCTACTGTACTCTACTTTACTGTTCTGTACTTTACTGTTATTACAGGCTTAGGTTTTTCCATTTATACACTGCTCAAAAAAATAAAGGGAACACTAAAATAACACATCCTAGATCTGAATGAATGAAATATTCTTATTAAATACTTTTTTCTTTACATAGTTGAATGTGCTGACAACAAAATCACACAAAAATGATCAATGGAAATCAAATTTATCAACCCATGGAGGTCTGGATTTGGAGTCACACTCAAAATTAAAGTGGAAAACCACACTACAGGCTGATCCAACTTTGATGTAATGTCCTTAAAACAAGTCAAAATGAGGTTCGGTAGTGTGTGTGGACTCCACGTGCCTGTATGACCTCCCTACAACGCCTGGGCATGCTCCTGATGAGGTGGCGGATGGTCTCCTGAGGGATCTCCTCCCAGACCTGGACTAAAGCATCCGCCAACTCCTGGACAGTCTGTGGTGCAACGTGGCGTTGGTGGATGGAGCGAGACATGATGTCTCAGTACAACGGTTTGATTTGTTTGATCTGAGCAATTTTTCTTAGCTAGCTACATAGCCGTCTTTGTATCAAAGATAATTGTGTAGTTTAGAGTCATTATCGAGGTTAGCTAGCCAGCTATTTTCGTCCTTCTAACGTAGTCAACACTGCTAGCTAGCCAGCTAGCCAACTTCTACCGAATAGCAGCACTGTAGAAACTATTACATTACAACGGAACGACTTGATTAGTGTAGTGTTAGCTAGCTACATAGTTGTCTTTGCTGTCTTTGTATCTAAGATAATTGTGTAGTTTAGAGTAATTATCGAGGTTAGCTAGCCAGCTATTTTCGTCCGCCGCGCCGCGCCACCGTTCTCCTACCTAGTCAACAACTGCTAGCTAGCTAGTCAACTTCTACCGGCTAGCAGCACTGTAGAAACTAATACATTACAACGGAACGATTTGATTAGTGTAGTGTTAGCTAGCTACATAGTTGTCTTTGCTGTCTTTGTATCTAAGATAATTGTGTAGTTTAGAGTAATTATCGAGGTTAGCTAGCCAGCTATTTTCGTCCACCGCGCCGCGCCACCGTTCTCCTACTAAGTCAACAACTGCTAGCTAGCTAGTCAACGTCTACCGACTAGCAGCACCGTAGAAACTAATAATACATTACAACGGAACGATTTGATTAGTGTAGTGTTAGCTAGCTACATAGTTGTCTTTGCTGTCTTTGTATCTAAGATAATTGTGTAGTTTAGAGTAATTATCGAGGTTAGCTAGCCAGCTATTTTCGTCGCCGCGCCACCGTTCTCCTACCTAGTCAACAACTGCTAGCTAGCTAGTCAACTTCTACCAACTAGCAGCACTGTAGAAACTAATAATACATTACAACGGAACGATTTGATTAGTGTAGTGTTAGCTAGATACATAGTTGTCTTTGCTGTCTTTGTATCTAAGATAATTGTGTAGTTTAGAGTAATTATCGAGGTTATCGAGGTTACCTAGCCAGTTATCGAGGTTACCTAGCCAGCTACACTTTCAAACAAAGTCAACAACGCAGCCACTGCTAGCTAGCCTACTTCACCAGCCAGCAGTACTGTATAATTTTAATCATTTTAATCATTTTAGTCAATAAGATTTTTGCAACGTAAGCTTAACTTTCTGAACATTCGAGACGTGTAGTCCACTTGTCATTCCAATCTCCTTTGCATTAGCGTAGCCTCTTCTGTAGCCTGTCAACTATGTGTCTGTCTATCCCTGTTCTCTCCTCTCTGCACAGACCATACAAACGCTTCACACCGCGTGGCCGCTGCCACTCTAACCTGGTGGTCCCAGCGCGCACGACCCACGTGGAGTTCCAGGTCTCCGGCAGCCTCTGGAACTGCCGATCTGCGGCCAACAAGGCAGAGTTCATCTCAGCCTATGCTTCCCTCCAGTCCCTCGACTTCTTGGCACTGACGGAAACATGGATTACCACAGATAACACTGCTACTCCTACTGCTCTCTCCTCGTCTGCCCACGTGTTCTCGCACACCCCGAGAGCTTCTGGTCAGCGGGGTGGTGGCACTGGGATCCTCATCTCTCCCAAGTGGACATTCTCTCTTTCTCCCCTGACCCATCTGTCTATCGCCTCCTTTGAATTCCATGCTGTCACAATTACCAGCCCTTTCAAGCTTAACATCCTTATCATTTATCGCCCTCCAGGTTCCCTTGGAGAGTTCATCAATGAGCTTGACGCCTTGATAAGTTCCTTCCCTGAGGATGGCTCACCTGAGGATGGCTCACCTCTCACAGTTCTGGGTGACTTTAACCTCCCCACGTCTACCTTTGACTCATTCCTCTCTGCCTCCTTCTTTCCACTCCTCTCCTCTTTTGACCTCACCCTCTCACCTTCCCCCCCTACTCACAAGGCAGGCAATACGCTTGACCTCATCTTTACTAGATGCTTTTCTTCCACTAATCTCATTGCAACTCCCCTCCAAGTCTCCGACCACTACCTTGTATCCTTTTCCCTCTCGCTCTCATCCAACACTTCCCACTCTGCCCCTACTCGGATGGTATCGCGCCGTCCCAACCTTCGCTCTCTCTCCCCCGCTACTCTCTCCTCTTCCATCCTATCATCTCTTCCCTCTGCTCAAACCTTCTCCAACCTATCTCCTGATTCTGCCTCCTCAACCCTCCTCTCCTCCCTTTCTGCATCCTTTGACTCTCTATGTCCCCTATCCTCCAGGCCGGCTCGGTCCTCCCCTCCTGCTCCGTGGCTCGACGACTCATTGCGAGCTCACAGAACAGGGCTCCGGGCAGCCGAGCGGAAATGGAGGAAAACTCGCCTCCCTGCGGACCTGGCATCCTTTCACTCCCTCCTCTCTACATTTTCCTCTTCTGTCTCTGCTGCTAAAGCCACTTTCTACCACTCTAAATTCCAAGCATCTGCCTCTAACCCTAGGAAGCTCTTTGCCACCTTCTCCTCCCTCCTGAATCCTCCTCCCCCTGCCCCCCCTCCTCCCTCTCTGCGGATGACTTCGTCAACCATTTTGGAAAGAAGGTCGACGACATCCGATCCTCGTTTGCTAAGTCAAACGACACCGCTGGTTCTGCTCACACTGCCCTACCCTGTGCTTTGACCTCTTTCTCCCCTCTCTCTCCAGATGAAATCTCGCGTCTTGTGACGGCCGGCCGCCCAACAACCTGCCCGCTTGACCCTATCCCCTCCTCTCTTCTCCAGACCATTTCCGGAGACCTTCTCCCTTACCTCACCTCGCTCATCAACTCATCCTTGACCGCTGGCTACGTCCCTTCCGTCTTCAAGAGAGCGAGAGTTGCACCCCTTCTGAAAAAACCTACACTCGATCCCTCCGATGTCAACAACTACAGACCAGTATCCCTTCTTTCTTTTCTCTCCAAAACTCTTGAACGTGCCGTCCTTGGCCAGCTCTCCTGCTATCTCTCTCAGAATGACCTTCTTGATCCTAATCAGTCAGGTTTCAAGACTAGTCATTCAACTGAGACTGCTCTTCTCTGTGTCACGGAGGCGCTCCGCACTGCTAAAGCTAACTCTCTCTCCTCTGCTCTCATCCTTCTAGACCTATCGGCTGCCTTTGATACTGTGAACCATCAGATCCTCCTCTCCACCCTCTCCGAGTTGGGCATCTCCGGCGCAGCCCACGCTTGGATTGCGTCCTACCTGACAGGTCGCTCCTACCAGGTGGCGTGGCGAGAATCTGTCTCCGCACCACGTGCTCTCACCACTGGTGTCCCCCAGGGCTCTGTTCTAGGCCCTCTCCTATTCTCGCTATACACCAAGTCACTTGGCTCTGTCATATCCTCACATGGTCTCTCCTATCATTGCTATGCAGACGACACACAATTAATCTTCTCCTTTCCCCCTTCTGATAACCAGGTGGCGAATCGCATCTCTGCATGTCTGGCAGACATATCAGTGTGGATGATGGATCACCACCTCAAGCTGAACCTCGGCAAGACGGAGCTGCTCTTCCTCCCGGGGAAGGACTGCCCGTTCCATGATCTCGCCATCACGGTTGACAACTCCATTGTGTCCTCCTCCCAGAGTGCTAAGAACCTTGGCGTGATCCTGGACAACACCCTGTCGTTCTCAACTAACATCAAGGCGGTGACCCGTTCCTGTAGGTTCATGCTCTACAACATTCGCAGAGTACGACCCTGCCTCACACAGGAAGCGGCGCAGGTCCTAATCCAGGCACTTGTCATCTCCCGTCTGGATTACTGCAACTCGCTGTTGACTGGGCTCCCTGCCTGTGCCATTAAACCCCTACAACTCATCCAGAACGCCGCAGCCCATCTGGTGTTCAACCTTCCCAAGTTCTCTCACGTCACCCCGCTCCTCCGCTCTCTCCACTGGCTTCCAGTTGAAGCTCGCATCCGCTACAAGACCATGGTGCTTGCCTACGGAGCTGTGAGGGGAACGGCACCTCCGTACCTTCAGGCTCTGATCAGGCCCTACACCCAAACAAGGGCACTGCGTTCATCCACCTCTGGCCTGCTCGCCTCCCTACCTCTGAGGAAGTACAGTTCCCGCTCAGCCCAGTCAAAACTGTTCGCTGCTCTGGCACCCCAATGGTGGAACAAACTCCCTCACGACGCCAGGTCAGCGGAGTCAATCACCACCTTCCGGAGACACCTGAAACCCCACCTCTTTAAGGAATACCTAGGATAGGATAAAGTAATCCTTCTAACCCCCCCCCCCCCCTTAAAAGATTTAGATGCACTATTGTAAAGTGGTTGTTCCACTGGATATCATAAGGTGAATGCACCAATTTGTAAGTCGCTCTGGATAAGAGCGTCTGCTAAATGACTTAAATGTAATGTAAATGTAATGTCCCAGATGTGCTCAATTGGATTCAGGTCTGGGGAACGGGCGGGCCAGTCCATAGCATCAATGCCTTCCTCTTGCAGGAACTGCTGACACACTCCAGCCACATGAGGTCTAGCATTGTCTTGCATTAGGAGGAACCCAGGGCCAACCGCACCAGCATATGGTCTCACAAGGGGTCTGAGGATCTCATCTCTGTACCTAATGGCAGTCAGGCTACCTCTGGCGAGCACATGGAGGGCTGTGCGGCCCCCAAAGAAATGCCACCCCACACCATGACTGACCCACTGCCAAATCGGTCATGCTGGAGGATGTTGCAGGCAGCAGAACGTTCTCCACGGCGTCTCCAGACTCTGTCACGTCTGTCACGTGCTCAGTGTGAACCTGCTTTCATCTGTGAAGAGCACAGGGCGCCAGTGGCGAATTTGCCAATCTTGGTGTTCTCTGGCAAATGCCAAACGTCCTGCACGGTGTTGGGCTGTAAGCACAACCCCCACCTGTGGACGTCGGGCCCTCATACCACCCTCATGGAGTCTGTTTCTGACCGTTTGAGCAGATACATGCACATTTGTGGCCTGCTGGAGGTCATTTTGCAGGGCTCTCCACCTGCTCCTCCTTGCACAAAGGCGGAGGTAGCGGTCCTGCTGCTGGGTTGTTGCCCTCTTACGGCCTCCTCCACGTCTCCTGATGTACTGGCCTGTCTCCTGGTAGCGCCTCCATGCTCTGGACACTACGCTGACAGACACAGCAAACCTTCTTGCCACAGCTCGCATTGATGTGCCATCTTGGATGAGCTGCACTACCTGAGCCACTTGTGTGGGTTGTAGACTCCGTCTCATGCTACCACTAGAGTGAAAGCACCGCCAGCATTCAAAAGTGACCAAAACATCAGCCAGGAAGCATAGGAACTGAGAAGTGGTCTGTGGTCACCACCTGCAGAACCACTCCTTTATTGGGGGTGTCTTGCTAATTGCCTACAATTTCCACCTTTTGTCTATTCCATTTGCACAACAGCATGTGAAATTTATTGTCAATCAGTGTTGCTTCCTAAGTGGACAGTTTGATTTCACAGAAGTGTGATTGACTTGGAGTTACATTGTGTTGTTTAAGTGTTCCCTTTATTTTTTTGAGCAGTGTATTTTGAGGTTGGACGTTACCTCATTGGTCAGTATGTGTTCAACCTGTGCTGGTCTGTCATCTCATTAGTCAGGTGTTTCACCTGTGCTGGCACAGGTGATATTTAAGAGCGGCTAGCCCAGTGCTCCAGATGTCTTGAGAGATGTGGAGGGTTAACACCTTTAGTTGGCTCTCCCTATTTGATTTATAAACAATCCTTTATCTGATCTTCACTGTTTTTGTTTTGCTCCACTTTTTTGCTTCCTGTCTTTAAAAACCTCTTAAGGATCTATCCCTTTTTTTCTTCCATTTTCACCTAAAATGACCCAAATCTAACCGCCTGTAGCTCAGGACCTGAAGCAAGGATATGCATATTCTAGATACCATTTGAAAGGAAACACTTTGAAGTTTGTGGAAATGCGAAATTAATGTAGGAGAATATAACACATTATATCTGGTAAAAGATAATACTAAAAAACATGCGTCATCTTTGAAATGCAAGAGAAAGGTCATACATTGAGATAGGATTCTAGGTGTAATTTAGATGTTTTCCACAAGATGGCAGCAGTGTGTGGAATTGGTTGTTGTTAAGTTTGGTGTAGGCTTTAATTTAGTTT
Organism: Salvelinus namaycush; assembly: GCF_016432855.1. NCBI lineage: Eukaryota > Metazoa > Chordata > Actinopteri > Salmoniformes > Salmonidae > Salvelinus > Salvelinus namaycush. The sequence goes on from NC_052348.1 coordinate 8,377,991, forward strand.
GCCTTTTCTGGTGCAATTTTAATGGTCGCTCATCGTGGGTGTCTTTTAGGTCCCAGTTGTTGTTGCTAGTCAACTTTCAGTGGACACCCCCATGAGTGTCTTTCAGAACCCCTCCTAGAACGTCACCTGTTTCTCTTTGGTTTTTGTTCGTAACCCCCTCCTGTTTGAGCAACAATTTTTGGTTTCTTACTGGGGAACGTAACAAAATGGGTGCTCGTCCGAGATGCCCAGGAGAATGGTAGTCGCTCTAATTTTCTACTCTGAAGCTCTGCTTTGCCCAGATATTAGGGTGTTCAAAATACACTTTTGTGGTATAGTTTCTATCACTGAAATCCACCCTGAGGGCTTCGAAGATTGGTGGAATGATTTTGAAAAGTTGCATAAACACAGGTAATAAAAAAAGCCATAGACTTTAAGTTGGAAGCATTTATGGAAAAACATACATGGAAGATGCTAGATACATGTACGAAGAAGAATCTGCTCGTCATTGCAAAGCATTATGACATCAAAGTTGCACATGCCGATTCAAAAACAGTATTCAAAGAGTCGATACTGCTTTGGTGGAGGAGGAAGAAAAGTGTCTTACGGGTGGTAGAGTACACCCAATAGATGTGCGACTGCGAGAGGTAGAACTAAAGGCAAAAAGGAAACTGAAACTAGAGCTAAAGCACAAGGAAAGAGAACGTGCAGCCGGACAACAAGAACGTGTGCATGCCATTCGATTAAGAGAGATGGATCTGGAAGCACTCCGAATCCAGTCAGGCCATCCTGCACCCTCAACAGAGTTTGATCTCGGTCGGAACAGCCGACTTGTACCGCCCTTCAATGAAAAGGAGGTGGACCTATATTTTACTCGGTTTGAGCGAGTAAAAAAATGGACCTGAAAATGGACCTGAAATACACTATATATACGAAAGTCTGTGGACACCCATTCAAATTAGTGTATCCGGCTATTATCGCCACACCCCTTGCTGAAGGGTGTATAAAATTGAGCACACAGCCATGCAATCTCCATAGACAAACATTGACAGTAGAATGGCCTTACTGAAGAGCTCAGTGACTTTCTGCCCTGATAGAGCTGCCCCGGTCAACTGTAAGTGCCATTATTGTCTAGTCTAGGACCAACAATGGCTCAGCCGTGAAGAGGTAGGGCACGGCACACAAGCTCACAGAATGGGACTGCAGAGTGCTGAAGCTTATAGTGTGTAAAAATCGTCTGTCCTCGGTTGCAACACTTACTACCGAGTTCCAAACTTCCATTGGAAGCTTCATGAAATTGGATTCCAAGGCTGAGCAGCCGCACATAACCCTAAGATCATCATGCTCAATGCCAAGCACTGTCTGGAGTTTTGTAATGCTCGCCGCCATTGGACTCTGGAGCAGTGGAAACGTATTCTCTGGAGTGATATTGCACGCTTCACCATCTGGCAGTCCGATGAACGAATCTGGGTTTGATGGATGCCAGGAGAAGGCTACCTGCCCCAATGCATAATGCCAACTGTAAAGTTTGGCGGAGGAGGAATAATGGTCTAGGGCTGTTTTTCATGGTTCGGGCTAGGCCCCTTAGTTCCAGTGAAGGGAAATCTTAACGCTACAGCATACAATTACATTCTAGACGATTCTGTGCTTCCAACTTTGTGGCAACAGTTTGGGAAAGGCCCTTTCTTGTTTCAGCATGACAATGCTCCCGTGCACAAAGCAATGCCCATGATTTTGGAATGAGATGTTCGACGAGTAGGTGTCCACATACTTTTGGTAATGCAGTCTATTTGGTCACTGCTCCTCCTAAGTGTTCTTGTGGGAAAATTTTAGAAAGTGTACGCCGCTTTATCTCTTGACCAGAGCTCAGATTAGGACACTGTTAAAGATGCTATCCTTCAGGCTTATGAGTTGATCTCTGAGGCACGACAACAGTTCCGTAAATGACAAAATACAGAATCACAAAGCCATGTTGAATTCGCAATCAATCAGTCAATCAAATGTATTTATAAAGCCCTTTTTACATCAGCGATGTCACAAAGTGCTTTACAGAAACCCAGCCTAAAACCCCAAACAGCAAGCAATGCAGATGTAGAAGCATGGTGGCTAGGAAAAACTCCCTAGAAAGGCTGGGAACAAGCATGTCTTTTTGATCGGTGGTTTGGTTCTCAAGAGGTCGAAGGAATTAAAGACACTCATCAAGCACTGCAGCAGTAATGAAAGTATGAAAGTGCTTCAATGGGCCTGCGTTGTTGTTATTATTAGTGGCTTGGGTCTTTTTTAATTGAGAAATATTTAACTTTTTCTGTTCATCTGAGTAACAACATGAATTTGTGCATGAGACACAAATAATGCAGTGCGACTCAAATTTTGCCATCAGCTTTTTTTGGTCAGTGGAGGAAGGGGAGAGCGGAGGGATGTCAGCCCAGTGAAATAAAAATCTAATTATTTAAATGTATGCTCACTCAGCTATGCTTCACAAGTAATACAACAACGGATCTATTACAGGTGTGATCATATAGCCCACCTCAAATTTTGAAATATAATTTTTTTAAATGGCACGAACAACAATGCATTGGCAGGGCAATTCAAGCAAAGTCAATATGCGGTGATAATGTATTGGGCTTATAGCTTACAGCACAAACCTCATTGCTACAGTACTGTTTTTAATTGGTTAATGTTGCATAAGCAATGTGTCTATTTCACAATAATCTATGATACTGGGTTCATTTCATGAGCTGAAATAAAAGATCCCAGAAATGTTCCATGTGCACAAAAGCTTATTTCTCTTAAAAATGCTGCACACATTTGTTTAAATCATAGCATTTATCCTTTGTCAAGATAATCCACCTACTTGACAGGTGTGGCTGATTAAACACCATGATCATTACACAGGTGCACCCTGTGCTGGGGACAATAAAAGGCCACTCTAAAATGTGAATTTTTTTCACACAAACTGACGTGTGCGCTGGGAGTCAGGAAGCAAGTTCAGGGAGAGCATAATTTAATAAACAAATTAACAATAGAGACACAAACAACGCACAGACATGACACTGGAACAGAAACAATGACGCCTGGGGAAGGAGTGACATATATTGGGAAGGTAATCAGGGAAGTGATGGAGTCCAGGTGAGTCTGATGACGCGCAAGTGCGCCTAATGATGGTGAAAGGTGTGCGCCATAACGAGCAGCCTGGTGACCTAGAGGCCGGAGAGGGAGCACACATGACAACAACACAACGCCACAGATGTCTCAAGTTTTGAGGGAGCATGCAATTGGCATACAGACTGCAGGAATGTCCACCAGAGCTGTTGCCAGATAATTGAATGTTCATTTCTCTACCATAAGCCACCTCCAATGTCATTTTAGAGAATTTGGCAGTACGTCCAACCGGCCTCACAATCGCAGACCACGTGTAACCACCAGCCACAACCTCCACATCCAGCTTCTTCACCTGCGGGATCATCTGAGACCAGCCACCTGGACAGCTGATTAAACTATGGGTTTGCAAAACTGAAGAATTTCTGCACAAACTTTTAGAACCCATCTCAGGAAAGCTCATCTGTGTGCTCGTCATCCTCACCAGGGTCTTGACCAGACTGCAGTTCGGCGTCGTAACCAACTATAGTGTGAAAATGCTCACCTTCGATGGTCACTGGCACGCTGGAGAATTGAGCTCTTTACAGATGAATCCCGCTTTCAACTGTACCGGGCAGATGACAGATAGCGTGTATGGCATTGTGTGGGCGAGCAGGTTGTTGATGTCAACTTTGTGAACAGAGTGCCCCATGGTGGCGGTGGGGTTATGGATGGAATTTAAATTCACAGAGATGCCGTGACGAGATTCTGAGGCCCATTGTCGTGCTATTCATCCGCCGCCATCACCTCATGTTTCAGCATGATAATGCACGGCCCCATGTTGCAAGGATCTGTACACAATTCCTTGAAGCTGAAAATGTCCCAGTTCTTCCATGGCCTGTATACTCACCAGACATGTCATCCATTGATCATGTTTGGTATGCTCTGGATCGACGTGTACGACAGCGTGTTCCAGTTCCCGGCGATATCCAGCAACTTCCCACAGCCATTGAAGAGGAGTGGGACAACATTCCACAGGCCACAATCAACAGCCTGATCAACTCTATGTGAAGGAGATGTGTCGCACTGCATGGGGCAAATCATGGTTACACCAGATACTGACTGGTTTTCTGATCCATGCCCCTACCTTTTTTTAAGGCATCTGTGACCAACAGTATTCCCATTCATGTGAAATCCATAGATTAGGGCCTAATGCATTTATTTAAATTGACTGATTTCCTTATATGAACTGTAACTCAGTAAAATCTTTGAAATTGTTGCATATTGCATTTATATTTTTGTTCAGTGTAAATATAAGTGTTGATATTAGTTGGCAGGGGTCTCTACTTCAACATTATTGTGTTTGGATGTATTTCTAATACCTTTTAAGACTGTTTCCGGAAGCTGTTGTCTCAGACCCTTTTCCATTTGATTGACCAGAAATCAAAGGCTTCACTTATTTCACATTTTTAGGATGGAAAATGGTTTAAAAATGTATATATGCCTTGATTTTTAAAAAAATATATAGACTCTTATCTTTCATTTGACACCCAATTTGACATGCTCCTATGAACTTCACATGTTGGTGCTCATGGATCCTTTTAGATGGAAATGTCCATATGTTGTTTCAAGCTGGGTGAATGACAAACTGATAACGGTTGCATCCTCCGCCCAACCACAGTGGGCGCAACGCGTCACGCGCCTCGAGGATTGACCTGTGTCGTGATCAATGGGGTAGCATTGAGTGTAATATTTCCTGGTGTTTCTGATGCGTGCCATTTGGTGAGTCGTAGACCCGTTGCCAATGGCGAGACCGAATACCCTGTCTGTCTTGTTGAGCTTTGGCACAGAGTTTCTACCTGATAAGGTCAGGTTAGGCTCTCACAGAATAGCAAATATAACCTATGTTCTGAAACCCTACTGTGCTTTAGGTGCCAAAGATTTGGTGCAGTGTGTAGGAGGGAGATCCCGAAATGTGCAGGAGGGCATACCCAAACAGGATTTTTTTCTTGTTGAATATATCAATATATTTAAGTATATAGAAGTATGTCTGTGATAAATATACTTTCATATATTTAAAATATATAACATATCTAAATCAGATGTATTTTTTGTACTTAAGTATATTCTTAGTATATTAGAGAAATAGCAAAACAAATATATTTTGAATACAGCTAGACACCAAACGCGCCTCAAACTATTATGCGTAATTATATTAAAGAACCCCATTAATTTCAGTATCAATTGTAGTTTTAGTAATCATATTAAAGTTACTCTTTCTGTTTAATGCATTGGATTTTGCAATCACATAAACTGTTGCCCATGAAAACTGTTTCCACACCATAACATAGAGAGAGATACGAAATGTTATGAGGTTACCGTACACAATCCAAGATCTCCTTAAAAAACGATGTCTGACAACAATATCCAGGAATTTCACCGAATCAATGTCAATGTGTAATTCAATTGATAAATGCTTAGTATATGATATAATAACAAACAACTGTATCATAAATGTAAGGAAAGAAAGGTGGTGTTTTATATCACACAATTTTTGCCGACACTGTGAAGACTCCAAGCATGAAAAAAGGTTTAAACGTAAGTTTTGATTCATCTCATGAATTCAATTGAATGTATCTATATTCTCCCTTGATATCTTAAAGTATCAACATAAAAAAAATTGCAAATGTTTATTAATGACTTGGTACCCTAGTTTTAAAAAGATCCATATACAGTGAGTGTACAAAACATTAGGAACACCTGCTCTTTCAAATCAAATCAAATGTTATTTGTCACATGCGCCGAATACAACAGGTATTCTTACAGTGAAATGCTTACTTAACTTAACCAACAATTCAGTTTTAAGAAAATACCCCCCAAAAAGTAAGAGATAAGAATAACAAATAATTAGTAGTAAAAAAACAATAGCAGGGCTATATACAGGGGGTACCGGAACATTGTCAATGTGCGGGGAACCGGTGTCGAGGTAAATGAGGTAATATGTACATGTAGATAGAGTTATTAAACTCCTCTGACACCGCCTGGTATAGAGGTCCTGGATGTCAGGAAGCTTGGCCCCGGTGATGTACTGGGCCGTACGCACTACCCTCTGCCTTGCGGTCGGAGGCCGAGCAGTTGCCATACCAGGCAGTGATGCAACCTGTCAGAATGCTCTCGATGGTGCAGCTGTAAAACCTTTTGAGGATCTGAGGACCTATGCCAAATCTTTTCAGTCTCCTGGGGGGGATAGGTTTTGTTGTGCCCTCTTCACGACTATCTTGGTGTGCTTGGACCATGTTAGTTTGTTGGTGATGTGGAGGCCAAGGAACTTGAAGCTCTCAACCTGCTCCACTACGGTAGTATACTTAGACAGAAAAACAATGCATTTAAAATGTGTGTTAAGTGTAATGATAGTAAAGATAGTACTAGATATACGAGAAAAGTACATCTCGTATTTGTAGTATATTATGTGAATTTGTAGCATATTTAAGTATACTTCAGTAGACTTGTAATATAAAAAATATACTTTTTTCTCACTTGGATAGTCAGAGGGAGTGTAAAGTTGGGATAGAGAAAGCACTGTGTGTGGGGGTGCCCATGCAGCTGGGTATCCGAAGTGCCCTGTGAGAGAGAGACAGGTTGAGATTGCCAGAGTTTGAGTGGGGAAGAAAAGTGTCCTGTGCTGAGGCAGTGACGAGAGTAGCGGTTAGCCCAAGGGTGAGGGATTCGACTTGGAGCCCCTCAGTGAGTAGGCCTGAAGAGAGATCCAGAGAGGATGAGTTTAATAAGGTAGGGTGTCTTGCGTTTATTGCTATGGTGGCGCTTGAATCAATTTGCAGTGGAAATTAAGAATGGACATTTGTCCAAACAAATGGAAAAATAAGCTAAATTGATATGGGAAAGGAAAAGGCTAGGGTTGATAATTCCCCATCGTATCTTGGTAGGAGTCTGTTTTCTGGAACTATGTACACCCAACTCGATAAACCCATTGAAGATATCCAAAGTGGTGGAGAAAGATTTGGGTAAAGTTAAATCAGAGCAGGGCACTTATTAAAGGAGTCATTTCTGGAGTTGCATAATAAGTTGATATTGATATGCTAAAGTACATTTCTGGAGTGGTTGATGTACGCTGGATGAATAGTGTGGTTAATGGCAAGAAGTGTTTGTCTCTCCTTGTGTTTTGTTTTTATGTGGAGTCCCTCCCGACCCGAGTGCAGCTGGGATATGTGTATTACCCTGTCAGAGCCTTTATATCCAGGCCTTTGCAGTGTAACAGGTGTAAAATGTTTGGACATGCAGAAAGTGTCTGCAGGCGGAAGGAGCCGAGATGTGGGACGTGTGGGCGAAACCACTTTGATGGAGACTGTATAGCAGAAGAAAATTACAGAGGAATAAAGTATTGTAACTGTGGTGGAGAACATGAGGCGATATCCTTGGAATGCCCATATAGGGTGAAAGAGATGGAGGTGGCCAAAATCAGGGAATTCAGTCTGTCTCCTATGCGGAGGCGGTAGAAAGGGTAGAAAAAGTAGAATGTCCGATGTTATCAGGTAGGCCTCTGCAGGCTGCAGAGTTGGCCTCCCACCAGCAGGATCCAGATATGCTGTATGTAAAAAAGGTGGACGTTGTGGTTTTTATGGCAATGGTGATCAATGGCACAGCTAACGTGGAGGGAAAGTCCAGAAAGATGGGCATTACTGTGGATGCGGCAGAGTGGTTTGACGTTTGAAGAACTGAAGGAGAGAGAGATAATATCAAAAAGTATCTCCCACTCTCACCGTATGCAGTTTCCTTTTTTCACCCCTGTACAGTTGGTGGCGGTAATACACCATCAATATTGGATGCCAACCGCCGTTAAACCCCACCTAAGAAGAAGAAGTAAACGGAAGTGAACCACAGTGACCATGAACCATTTCTTAGACGTTTATTAACACCCTGGATTTCGAAATATGAGTAGTCATAACTGCACAGCATCACATTCTCACCCCATATAGAGTATCATTCGTGTTGGAGACGACTTAGTCGATAGAAGGTATATAGGTAACGCTAGCTACTAACGTTCGCTAATAATGGCTAACTGTATGGTGTTTCACACTCAAATAGCCTCCATCATGGAGGTGCTAGCGAATGCAGCCGTTGCAGAGATCTGTAAACTCGTTGATGACGACTATGCAGTGTTTCGTTTGGAAATAACTCAAAGCCAGAAAGAAAACAGGACATTGCGGAGAAAACTACTGGAACTGAAGGTGGCACGGGAGCGCGCAGAGAGGACAATGCCAGAACGCGTCCTCGCCATTCGACCCAGTAGTGTTAAGATCCTCGACCGATACAGAGGAATGGCAAGAGGTACATTTTGCAGAAGGCCGAGGATGCGCGGCCTGTCGCACCGTTCCCCTCTGGACATCTGTTCAGATGTGTTACCCAGAATTTGGTCTTGGTCAGTTTTTGAATAGTATGCAATAATTCCCCTGATTACTTAGCTATATTGGCGCAAAAAAACTCATATTCTAACCAGATTATTAATTTACTCCATTTCCTATTATTTACTCAATGAAAACAATGTAACACATGGAACATAATACATCGATCAATAAATAGTATTTCAAGAAGTTATGAGAAACGTTACCTTACTGTACAATATACAGTTGAGCATTGACAGTACCTAACCTATCCACCTCTTTTCGCCCAATCACTTTCTCAGGTGAAGGACATCGCACTGGAGGCTACAGAAGCTTTGTTAAGCCAGTGGGACACAATACATGGAGAGATGACCAACCAATCACTGATGATGATGGGAGTGGAACCTCAACCCAGCACATTATCATGATAGAGGTTAGTGTAATAGTATTACATCAAAATTACAGTACATCAAATGTTGCCAATTTATTTCAGAAAGGCTCCCCACCGCTATTCACTTGCTTACATGTACATCCTCATTTATCTGCCATAGGGAAGCTTGTGAGACTTCCCTATGACATTGTTATCCAATAACCTCCTCTCTTCTTTGTCAGTCTGCAGAGGCTGCAGGTCCTGTGGTCAAGCTGGAGCGGTCTGAAGGAGAGGAGGACCCACGGCACAGCACAGACATCCAGACTGGAGCGGCTGTAGCCACGGAGGACCCCACCACCGCCCCAGTGCAGCCCAGGACCCAACGCAGCATCACGGAGGTCAGTGGAACGCCAAACGCCGCACTCAAGTCAGAGACAGTCACCGAGACTTTAACGGGGCTGGGGCGACTGGGCTGTCCTCCTGCACCCCACTCAGAGTATTTAATTTACGCTAACCCGAGGACAGTTTTATCCAATCGGGACTCAGGTGATGCATTACAGACTCACAATGATCCGTCCTGTTCATACGCTACAGAGACACAGATGATATCTGGTGACATGCCTGTGGGCTTAGATACACAGATTAATCCAATGAGAAGGGACTGGAACTGTTACAGTAGTAGTGTAAACTCTGAAAGGCACCTAGATAAGAAAGGGGAAGGTCTTGTCGTAAATGAGGTTATTGTGAAAGTTGAGCGGAACTCTCCTCAGACATGGAATGCAGACGAGACTCACTCAAGAGAAGGACACTCGCTGGACAACACCAGTGACTTCTTAGATTACAGGGAAAGCTTGGAGACAAATCGAAATGTTGCGACCCACTCCCCTTTACATGCGTTCAGAGAATGCGACCCAGTGTCCACGTCGATGGAGCCTTCTGATTCACACGGCCGCGTCCTTTTTGATCAGGTATTGAACTCAAATGACAGGACTAGAGCCCAGGCTCAGAAAGGGGACTCTACATCGTGCAATAGTAAAGAGAAACGGTTCCTCTGCATGTTCTGTAACAAAGGCTTCAGCTGCCCCCATAATGTGGAGATCCACCAGAGGGTCCACACCGGAGTGAAACCCTACAGCTGTACGCAGTGTCACATGCGCTTCGCCCAGGCTGGCAACCTGAAGAGGCACCAGAGGGTCCACACAGGGGTGAAACCCTTCAGCTGTACACAGTGTCACATGCGCTTTGCCGAGGCTGGTGACCTGAAGAGGCATCAGAGCGTCCACACAGGGGAGAAACCCTACAGCTGCCCCCAGTGTGAGAAGAGGTTCTCTCGCCAGCACCAGCTGAAGATGCACCTGAAGGTCCACACGGGAGAAACGCTGTTTGCCTGTATGCACTGCGGGAAGAGGTTCTCAGAGAGGAGCTACCTCAGAATACACCAACAGAAAAATCATTCCAATCTATAACATCGAAAGAAACCATTTAATGCGATAGCTTGTGACGTTTAGATCAAGCCCTGCATTAAAGGCAAATTGATGCATTGTCATTGTTATCAGCAGAAAAGATCCACAGGTGCATTTGGAATAACGAGTAACAGATTTCAGTGTTGAATATTCCTGGGTAGAATTTTGCATCCAGACATTGTGTGTTATATAAGCCTAAAGTCTGTTACATATTATGTTTGTACTGTGTAGGATATATGTTTACAAATGCCTGGATTACTTCCATTCACCTACTGAATTTTTTCCCAAGACACTTTTAATGATAAAATAAATGCAGTTAAACAAGTTAATGCTGATATTTAGTTGGGGCATGTGTATATGTGGTTTTCATATGGTGTATTTAAAACGTGTTTATGTTTAATAAACACAAAATGGGACTTTTATTGAGATTCTCTTTAATATTCATCACATATGATCTCAACCTATTCTGCATACACACAACAGTGCTTTATAACCAATATACACTTACTAAATATTTCTACTAGGGCCATCGTTTAACGTGTGACATGTTTATCGCTGTACATTTTTTGGATGCCGTTAATTGCGTTTCCATATCTTCACCACATGGAACCTTTTTAAGCATGTGTTTCCGCACCGGCGCTTTTAAATGCAGAACACAACAGGGGACACAGCGACAGTCAATGCTTGCACCTTTGCATAGCTGAAGACTGTGTGCCTCTAGCCAAACTCATGTGAAAGTTATACCCAATAGTACTGGAGCTATTGTTTTTCTTTCAGACGCGGATTGGTTTTAAACTACTCGCAAGCTGCTGTTTTTTGATTTGATAACAAACACCATTGGTTAGCTAGCTGGTCATGTTACCTAGCAACCTGATAACTTGACCACTGACTAGGCTATGCACATTTGGATGGCACAGGAAGAACTGAAAAGGAATAGGCTCCTCAAAAATATGCTTCAAAGTTAGGCTGCATATGCAAGAGTGGGGTGTGTATGAATGTGTGAATGTGTGAGAGCGAGGATGTGCGTTTTCAAGTTTCACGTTTTTATTGTCATGTGCACTAGTCCAGTGAAATGCCATTCTTTCTCTTTCCCAACAAAGCAGTCATCAATATCATAGTCAATAGTGTGAGAGTGGGAGTAAGTGGGAGGGAGACTGCGTAGGACTATGAGTGTAAAGGTATCTGAACAGTACAGATGGTTACAATGCTTTCATCAGTTTAAAAGCTATTTGTTCTTTGTATCCAGAGACAGTTATTTTTACCTAGAATGCTTTAACAGTACTTAAAATGGTGTGTGTAAGAGAAAGAGAGAGTGTGTGTGTGTGTGGTCTGTACTGTGTACAAGTGTTACACTTCAAGAACATTGATAAGAGGGAGTAGACCTACACAAACATTGGGAGCACTAATAGCTGTAGCTATGTTAGGGACTTTTGTGTTGTTTATGGTGAAAATGCTATTAAAAGATTCTGATGTAGATCATTTTGTGTTTCCGTCCCTTACGATCAAAGCATTGTATGCCAGTACATCAATGCACTACTTTTTAAATGGAAAAGTCTTTCTTTGGGGGACAAATTTGAGCACATTTAAAAATGTTGACTAATACGATTTACTAATGCCATTAACTTGATTATTGTTATCGTTTGACAGCCCTAATACCTACACATACCCACACACTAACAAACACCTACTGTACACGTCAAAATAGTTTAGTCAGGTTTATCTGACTTCTATTTACCCACAACATCATATTTATGTCCACCATGATGGGTTTAAAGACAATGAAGTCATTCTGTAACTACAGTATAGGACTCAAACGTAGTGGGGATGGATAACTCCATGCTGAAAGTGTGTACGTACCTGAGGGAGTGTATGTCTGTGTAATCTGTATCACCTCTCTCTTCCAGGAGGAGGAGGGTCCAGATGTGCTGCTGGTGAAGGAGGAGGGTCTGGGGAACCCTGAGGGGACCATGGTCGTGGAGGACAACCAGACTACACCTCCTCCTGAACCCAAAGAGGAACCAGCTGAGCTGTACAGGACCACACACAGTCTCACGGAGGTGAGCCCACTGTGAACTGGGTTGTTCCACTAAATGAGTGCCTTTTAAAAAATATTTTAAGTTGAAATTGTCCACCAATATTACATTTTAAAAGCCTGTTATGGGCCCTCCAGAGTGGCACAGCTGTCTAAGGCATTACATCGCAGTGTTGAGGCGTCACTACAGCATGGGGTTCGAGGAAGCATGACTTTTGGCAAACTCCAAGCAGGCTGCCATGTGCCTTTTACTGAGGAGTGGCCACTCTACAATAAAGGCCTGATTGGTGGAGTGCTGCAGAGATGGTTGTCCTTCTGAAAGGTTGGGGTATTGTGTGTAGATTGATGAGGGAATAAAAATAAAACATTTTTTTAAATAAGGCTGTAACGTAGCAAAATGTGGAAAAAGTCAAGGGGTTTGAATACTTTCCGAATGTATTGTTATTGGAAAGATCCTTTTTGTGGATACGGCCCCGGTCTTGGTTCATGTCATCTTAAAGGTCCGTTCTGCCACTTTTCAATCTCATAATCATAATTTCCAGCACCAAATCAGTGTCTACATATGTGAAAACAAGACCGTTTCTATGATCTGTGGTTAAAAAGATAAGGTCCTAAAAAAACGCTTCTCTGTGACATCTCTGGGTAGGATTGAAAGTAAAAAAACATTCATTTTCAAAACCTGCACCGAGTTTCTAGCCCAAGGGAGGGTATTTTCTTGCTCCCCACATCACTTCGAATCTTAGTGTTTTGAAAATCACTTTTTTTAATGTCATTGGGTAGAATGTTATGTTATATTTTTTTCTACTAAACTTTAGAAATGTGCCGTTTCCATGGTCAAGCAGCTGCACACAAGCCTAAGATCCCCATGCGCAATGCCGAGCATCGGCTGGAGTGGTGTAAAGCTCGCCGCCATTAGACTCTGGAGCAGTGGAAACGCGTTCTCTGGAGTGATGAATCACGCTTCACCATCTGGCAGTCCGACGGACAAATCTAGGTTTGGCGGATGCCAGGAGAACTCTACCCGTCCCAATGCATAATGCCAACTGTTAAGTTTGGTGGAGGAGGAATAATGGTCTGGGGCTGTTTTTCATTGTTCGGGCTAGGCCCCTTAGTTCCAGTGAAGGGAAATCTTAACGCTACAGCGAAACAGACACCCGGCCAGTCCCAGATCCCCGTCATTCACTGGAGAAGGAAACTGAGATTTTGCGGAAAAAGATCGGGTTGCCTTGTGAGGATCAGGCGACGAGTGGCTAATCTGCCTTTGCCTTCCGTCCTGCTAGCTAACGTTCAATCGCTGGAAAATAAATGGGACGAACTGAAAGCACATATATCCTACCAACGGGACATTAAAAACTGTAATATCTTATGTTTCACCGAGTCGTGGCTGAACGACAACATTAAGAACATAAAGCTGGCTATACACTCATCGGCAGGATAGAACAGCAGCCTCTGGTAAGACAAGGCGCGGGGGCCTATGCAAATATGTAAACAACAGCTGTTGCACGATATCTAAGGAAGTCTCGAGGTTTTGCTCTCCAGAGGTAGAGTATCTCATGATAAGCTGTTGACCACACTATCTACCTAGAGAGTTTATCTGTATTTTTTGTAGCTGTCTACATACCACCACAGACCAATGCTGGCACTAAAACCGCACTCAATGAGCTGTATACCGCCATAAGCAAACAGGAAAACACTCATCCAGAGGCGGTGCTCCTAGTGGCGAGGATTTTAATGCAGGGAAACTTAAATCAGTTTTACCTAATTTCTATCAGCATGTCAAATGTGCAACCAGAGAGAAATTGTTTTGACTACCTTTACTCCACACGCGTACAAAGCTCTCCCTCGCCCTCCATTTGGCAAACTTGACCATAATTCTATCCAACTGATTCCTGCTTACAGGCAAAAATTCTAACAGGAAGCACCAGTGACTCTGTCTATAAAAAAAGTGGTCAGATGAAGCAGATGCTAAACTACAGGACTGTTTTTCTAGCACAGACTGGAATATGTTCCGGGATTCTTCCGATGGCATTGAGTAGTACACCACAAAAGTCACTGGCTTTATCAATAAGTGCATTGAGGATGTTGTCTCCACAGTGACTGTACATACATACCCCAACCAGAAGCCATGGATTACAGGCAACAGTTTCACTGAGCTAAAGGGTAGAGCTGCCGCTTTCAAGGAGCGGGACTCTAACCCGGAGGCTTATAAGAAATCCCGCTATGCCCTCAGACGAACCATCAAAAAGGAAAAGCGTCAATACAGGACTAAGATCGAATCGTACTACACCGGCTCCGATGCTCGTCGGATGTGGCAGGGCTTGCAAACTATTACAGACTACAAAGGGAAGCACAGCCGAGAGCTTCCCAGTGACACGAGCCTATCAGACAAGCTAAATATGCTTGCTTCGAGGCAAGTAACACTGAAATATGCATGAGAGCATCAGCTGTTCCGGACGACTGTGTGATCACGCTCTCCGCAGCCAATGTGAGTAAGCCCTTTTAAACAGGTCAACAAGGTCGTAGAGCCAGACGGATTACCAGAACGTGTACTCCGAGCATGCGCTGACCAACTGGCAAGTGTCTTCACTGACATTTTCAACCTCTCCCTGTCTGAGTCTGTAATACCAACATGTTTTAAGCAGACCACCATAGTCCCTGTGCCCAAGAACACTAAGGTAACCTGCATGAATGACTACCGACCCGTAGCACTCACGTCTGTAGCCATGAAGTGCTTTGAAAGGCTGGTCATGGCTCATATCAACACGATTATCCCAGAAACACTAGACCCACTCCAATTTGCATACTACACCAACAGATCCACATACTCCACACTGCCCTTTCACACCTGGACAAAAGGAATACCTATGTGAGAATGCTATTTATTGACTACAGCTCAGCGTTCAACACCATAGTGCCCTCAAAACTCATCACTAAGCTAAAGACCCTGGGACTAAACACCTCCCTCTGCAACTGGATCCTGGACTTCCTGGCGGGCCGTCCCCAGATGGTAAGGGTAGGTAACAACACATCCGCAACACTGATCCTCAACACGGGGGCCCCTCAGAGGGGCGTGCTCTGTCCCCTCCTGTACTCCCTGTTCACTCATGACTGCACGGCCAAGCACGACTCCAGCACCATCATTAAGTTTGCTGATGACAACAGTGGTAGGCCTGATCACCAACAACGATGAGACAGCCTATAGGGAGATCAGAGACCTGACAATGTGGTGCAAGGACAACAACCTCTCCCCAACGTGATCAAGACAAAGGAGATGATTGTGGACTACAGGAAAAGGAGGACGGAGCACGCCCCCATTCTCATTGACAGGGCTGTAGTGGAGCAGGTTGAGAGCTTCAAGTTCCTTGGCATCCACATCACCAACAAACTAACATGGTCCAAGCACACAAGACAGTCGTGAAGAGGGTACGACAAAACCTATTTCCCCTTTTGCATGGGTCCTCAGATCCTCAAAAGGTTTTACAGCTGCACCACTGAGAGCATCCTGACGGGTTGCATCACTGCCTGGTATGGCAACTGCTCGGCCTCCGACCGCAAGGCAATACAGAGGGTAGTGCGTACGGCCCAGTACATCACCGGGGCCAAGCTTCTTGCCATCCAGGACCTGTATACCAGGCGGTGTCAGAGGAAGGCTCTAAAAATTGTATTTTCTACGCTGCTGTAACTCTCTGTAATTATCTATGCTTTAATAACTATGTACATATTACCTCGACACCGTTGCCCCCGCACATTGACTCTGTACCGGTACCCTCCTGTATATAGCCCCGCTATTGTTATTTACTGCTGCTCTAATTATTTGTTGTTCTAATCTCTTACTTTTTTGTAGGTATTTTGTTAAAACGGCATTGTTGGTTAAGTGCTTGTACGTAAGCATTTCACTAAGGTGTACACCTGTTGTATTTGGCACATGTGACAAATACAATTTTATTTTGATTTGACAATGACATTCTAGAAGATTCTGTGCTTCCACCTTTGTGAAAACAGTTTGGGGAAGGCCTTTTCCTGTTTCAGCATGACAATGCCCCCATGCACAAAGTGAGGTCCAGACAGAAGTGGTTTGTCGAGATCGACGTGGAAGACCTTGACAGGCCTGCACAGAGCCCTGACCTCAACCTCATCTAACACCTTTGGGATGAATTGGAACGCCGACTGCGAGCCAGGCCTAATCACCCAACATCAGTGCCCAACCTCACTAATGCTCTTGTGGCTGAATGGAAGCAAGTCCCCACAGCTAGTGGAAAGCCTTCCCATAAGAGTGGAGGCTGTTATAGCAGCAAAGGGGGGGACCAACTCCATATTAATACCCATGATTTTGGAAAGAGATGTTCTACGAGCAGGTGTCTTAATACTTTTAGTGTATGTTGACACTGGTATTGTATTGGAGATAATGAAAGTGAGGTTGAAAAGTGGTGGAGTTGCCCTTTAAGTGTGAGACCATGCCTTTGAAATATCAAACCATTAGAGAGTGTCAAGTAATCAAATCAACTAACATGTTTGCATAGTATCAAATCAACTAACATGTTTGCATAATACTCATAGCAATCCCTCATTACCCAATCAGAAGATGCTCCATAGCAGGGTACTCATATCAGATTTCTTGATCCAACATCCTCTCACTCTGTATCTCTTACAGTCAGTAGACATGGAAGATGGGAAGCCTGATCTGCTGCTGGTCAAAGAGGAGACAATAGAGGACAGACCAGAGAGCATTGACCTGCTGAGTGCACTAAAGATTGGGGAGCAAGGTAAGGGAGACATGCATATTTACATTTAGTCATTTAGCAGACACTCTTATCCAGAGCAATTAGGGTTAAGTACAGATTTTTCAACGAGACGGCTCAGGATTCGAACCAGCAACCTTTCTGTTACTGGCCCAATGCTCTTAACCGCTAGGCTACCTGCCTACATACAGTAATAGATTTTCATTGGGAATAGTGATGCGCCTGGCTATTTTCTTTTCTTCTATATTTTCTTCATTCATTAAATCAATAGAACTTATGTTTACATGTAAAAACAGACATTATAATCTATGAACTTGACCAGGTAATTGACAAAAAAAACATATGTAGAGTTCTCTGCCATGTTTTTAAAGCCTATTTTCTAACCTCTTCCTGCAGGTGGTTGGCTGGAGGCTAACAGAGGAGACTGGACAACAATTTTGGATACCCAGACCAGTGAAGCCAAGAGCCCAGGGGACAACATCACTGAGCAGGGCAGGACCAGAAACGACATAGTGGAGGTCAGTGGATGGGACAGCATCCTCAACTCTGGGCTGGGGAACAACACTGTTAACCACAACCAGAAACTGACAGTCGAACACAGAACAACAACCGAACTTAGTCTCCATGACAACAGGGTGAGGTGTAGATTTGGTCCACGGGGACTGGGAGGTATCCATATGCGGCAGGAGAGAACAGAAACAGACTCTGCTAACGATGCTCCGTCCTGCTCCTATAGTTGTGATTCAGAGAGACTGATGGCGCCTCAGGTTAACCCCCTAACTTGTGCTGCCTTCAGCCTGCCTTCGATAGGATCTATCAACTGGAATATGGACCCTGCGACAACACAGACACTTCCTGGCCCTCCTCACACTCTCCTAATGTTAAACCAGACCTCAGACAAAGCCAGTGCTTCAACACTAAATGGCTACACAAGCCCATTGCCAAATGACAGTAGTAGTGATGCTATCAGTAGATCCGGTGGCAAAGAGAAGCGCTTTCCGTGTTCATTCTGTGGCAAAGCCTTCAGTTTCTGCAAACAGGTGATCCACCAGAGGGTGCACACGGGGGAGAAACCATTCGGCTGCCACCTGTGCCAGGCCAGTTTTTCACAATCGTCCAGCCTGAACAGGCACCAGAGAGTCCACACGGGGGAGAAATCCTACAGCTGCCCCCAGTGTGAGAAGAAATTCTCCCGCCAGCACCAGCTGAAGATGCACCTCAAGGTCCACACGGGAGAAAGGCCATTCGCCTGTACTCACTGCGGGAAGAGGTTCTCGGAGAGGAGATACCTCAAGATGCACCAGCAGAAAAAACATTCCACTATAACATAGAAAGTAACCATTCCACTCGATTCTGACGTTTAGATCAAACCCTGCATTAAAGGTAGATGCAGCAACATGACATAGATACATCCAGTAAGCAGCAGTTGTGGGTCAATCGTTGAAGTGCAAGGCCCATACATTGTGTGATATATAAGGCATGTAGTACAATATTGTGTTACAGCCTGAATTTAAAATGTATTTCATATATATTTTTTGTCACTCGCCTACACAATACCCCGTAATGTCAAAGTGGAATTATGTTTTTCAAAGGTTTTACAAATCAAAAGCTGAAATGTTTTGAGTCAATAAGTATTCAACCCCCTTGTTATGGCAAGCCTAAATAAATTCAGAAGTACAAATGTGCTTAACAAGCCACATAATAAGTTGCATGGACACTGTGTGCAATAATAGTGTTTAACTTGATTTGTGAATGACTGCCTCATCGCTGTACCCCACACATACAATTATCTGTAAGGTCCCTTAGTCAAGCAGTGAATTTCAGACACAGATTAAACCACAAAGACAAGGGAGGTTTTTCAATGACTCACAAAGAAGTGCCCCTATTGGTAGATGGGTAAAAAAAATTAAAAAAGCAAAATTTGAATATCCCTTTCATTACACTTTGGATGGTGTGCCAATACATCCAGTCACTACAAAGATACAGGCGACCTTCCTAACTCAGTTGCTGGAGAGGAAGGAAACCACTCAGGGATTTCACCATGAGGCCAATGGTGACTTTAAAATGTTTACAGAGTTCAATGGCTGTGATAGAACACTGACACAACAACATTGTAGTTCACAATACTAACCTAATTGACAGAGTGAAAAGAAGGAAGCCTGTACAGAATAAACATGCACTTAAGTAATACTGCAAGAAATGTGGCAAAGCAATTCACTTTTTGTCCTGAATACCAGTGGTGGAAAAAGTACCCAATTGTCATACTTGAATAAGCTATAGATACCTTAATGGAAAGTTACTCAAGTAAAATACTACTTGAGTAAAAGTATTTGGTTCTAAATATACTTAACTATCAAAAGTAAAAGTGTAAATTATTTAAAATCCTTATATTAAGCAAAGCAGGTGGCATCATTTTACGAATAGCCAGTGGCATACTCCAACACTCAGACATAATTTACAAACGATGCATTTGTGTTCAGTGAGTCCGCTAGATCAGAGGCAGTAGGGATGACCATGTATTATCTTGATAAGTGCGTGAATTGGACCATATTCTTGTCCTGCTCAGCATTTAAAATGTAACGAGTACTTTTGGGTGTCAAGGAAAATGTAGGGAGTAAAAAGTACATTATTTTCTTTACGAATGTAGTAAAGTAAAAGTTGTCAAAAATATAAATAGTAAAGTACAAATACCCCCCAAAACTACTTAAGTAGTACTTCAAACTATTTCTACTTAAGTACTTCAAATCAAATTTTATTTGTCACATACACATGGTTAGCAGATGTTAATGTGAGTGTAGCGAAATGCTTTACGCTACTGCTGAATACAAAGTGTTATGTTTGGGGTCATGATAGGGGCTGCATCAAATGATTGATGTATTATAATAATTGATTATGCTTATGTTGTATTAATAGAAGGGGAGGGCTATAAGACCCCTCCCCCACAACATTATTAGGCTCCTGGACTACAGATTTGCTAGCTATATATATATATATATATATATATATATATATATATACAGTGGGGAGAAGAAGTATTTTATACACTGCTGATTTTGCAGGTTTTCCTACTTACAAAGCATGTAGAGGTCTGTCATTTTTATCATAGGTACACTTCAACTGTGAGAGACGGAATCTAAAATCCAGAAAATCACATTGTATGATTTTTAAGTAATTATTTTGCATTTTATTGCATGACATAAGTATTTGATAAAGCAGAACTTAATATTTGGTACAGAAACCTTTGTTTGCAATTACAGAGATCATACGTTTCCTGTAGTTCTTGACCAGGTTTGCACACACTGCAGCAGGGATTTTGGCCCACTCCTCCATACAGACCTTCTCCAGATCCTTCAGGTTTCGGGGCTGTCGCTGGGCAATACGGACTTTCAGCTCCCTCCAAAGATTTTCTATTGGGTTCAGGTCTGGAGACTGGCTAGGCCACTCCAGGACCTTGAGATGCTTCTTACGGAGCCACTCCTTAGTTGCCCTGGCTGTGTGTTTCGGGTCGTTGTCATGCTGGAAGACCCAGCCACGACCCATCTTCAATGCTCTTACTGAGGGAAGGAGGTTGTTGGCCAAGATCTCGCGATACATGGCCCCATCCATCCTCCCCTCAATACGGTGCAGTCGTCCTGTCCCCTTTGCAGAAAAGCATCCCCAAAGAATGATGTTTCCACCTCCATGCTTCACGGTTGGGATGGTGTTCTTGGTTGTACTCATCCTTCTTCTTCCTCCAAACACGGCGAGTAGAGTTTAGACCAAAAAGCTCTATTTTTGTCTCATCAGACCACATGACCTTCTCCCATTCCTCCTCTGGATCATCCAGATGGTCATTGGCAAACTTCAGATGGGCCTGCACATGTGCTGGCTTGAGCAGGGGGACATTGCGTGCGCTGCAGGATTTTAATCCATGACGGCGTAGTGTGTTACTAATGGTTTTCTTTGAGACTGTGGTCCCAGCTCTCTTCAGGTCATTGACCAGGTCCTGCCGTGTAGTTCTGGGCTGATCCCTCACCTTCCTCATGATCATTGATGCCCCACGAGGTGAGATCTTGCATGGAGCCCCAGACCGAGGGTGATTGACCGCCATCTTGAACTTCTTCCATTTTCTAATAATTGCGCCAACAGTTGTTGCCTTCTCACCAAGCTGCTTGCCTATTGTCCTGTAGCCCATCCCAGCCTTGTGCAGGTCTACAATTTTATCCCTGATGTCCTTACACAGCTCTCTGGTCTTGGCCATTGTGGAGAGGTTGGAGTCTGTTTGATTGAGTGTGTGGACAGGTGTCTTTTATACAGGTAACGAGTTCAAACAGGTGCAGTTAATACAGGTAATCAGTGGAGAACAGGAGGGCTTCTTAAAGAAAAACTAACAGGTCTGTGAGAGCCGGAATTCTTACTGGTTGGTAGGTGATCAAATACTTATGTCATGCAATAAAATGCAAATTAATTACTTAAAAATCATACAATGTGATTTTCCGGATTTTTGTTTTAGATTCCGTCTCTCACAGTTGAAGTGTACCTATGATAAAAATGACAGACCTCTACATGCTTTGTAAGTAGGAAAACCTGCAAAATCGGCAGTGTATCAAATACTTGTTCTCCCCACTGTATATGCATTATAAGGTTTAATATTGTTCCACAGTTCTTTTCTAGTCTCTGCTTCTTATAAGAAACCGTCTGAGAGATGTGTGAGTTATTGCAGTCAAAACAGGGTGTCTGTGAGAAAGCGCCTCAAGGCTAAAAGAGATTCATAGACACAGAACCCTGCAGGGGAGTGAAAGAGAAGAGACAAGTAAGACATACCATTATAAAGCAACTTGGGAGTGGAAAATTACTGCTGAACCCTTAGAATACACTGGAACTATTGTCTCTCCTGCAGGTTTGTATAACTGTATATGGTGTCATGAGTAGAAGGTGTTGAAGTTATTTTTTATTTTGTAGAGGTAATTCAGCGACAATTACCCAGGCCACCTTGACCTATGGGAGGGTGGTTTATTTTTTTATTTTTGTAGAGGTAATTCTATGTGAAATTTACCCAGTGAATGAGTTGAGTTGTTTATGAATAGTCCGTTGCATGTTTCATTTGTTTGTTTGTCTGTGGATTATGGCGGGGTTTTGGGGTAATGGCCCAATGGTGGAATAAAAAGTCATTTGAATTAAAGGTTGAACATATTTGTTAGTGACACTTTCTTACCATAGAAAATGTACAACACTTAGTATACCAGTAAAATTATTACAAGGAAGTTCTGTAGAGATTTTCATAGAAAATTACTTTGTGACGCTATCACCAGGGGGCACTGGTGTATAACATATTACTGTTACGCTACACCCTTAAGATATAATATTAGGAATTGAAGTCTATCATGCGGTTGTCTCTGTGAGGCCCTTGTGTGAAATATATTTGAGTTTAGTAGAACCATTTACTATAGCCTGGATTAAGTGAAAGTAGAATTAGGATTACTGTTTAACACATACTGAAAGGAGGTAGAGAATAATTTATATAGGCATATGTCTACATATTACACCCACTTTAGGATAACCCTATAGAAATTGGGGAAACACATTACACGCAGACTATCTAAATAAAAAGCCGGAGAACCATGGCACAGTCAAACCAGAATGAGGAGATGGGAGTAATGAAGCCTGTCACACCTGTTGAATATATGCAAAATAAGTTTCCCGCTGTGGAATTTACATTCACTTTTAAGAAATGGCATGTCTGGACAGAGATGGCAGGAGAAAATAGATATCCAATGGATGGTTCATTCAACAAGACTAGGTTGGATTTAGTCAAGGAGATAATTCAGACAAGAAAAATGATCAAAAAGAAGGGGAAGAAGAAAAGTACTCTTGTATCAGAAACTGTGATAGGAATGATGATGCTGGAAGGACAGTTCTTCATAAACAAGGCTACCGTTACCAAACTAAAGCTGGAGAGAACAATAGAGTGAGGGAGGAAAGAAATGAGGCAGAACCCGGACCCCCGGGTGACTATACACAGATCTACCCTCTCATACCACTGACAGAAGAAAATGGAGAAGCAACCACAATTATCCGCTAGGGGACTCTGATGAAGGAGGTGGATGACACAACAGCAGCAACAAGCGTCATGAGAACAAAAGTTCCTGAAGGGAGATTCCCTCGACACCCCAACTCACTCCACAAAAAGCAACAGACTGTAAGACCCTAGACATATGGCCACCTGTAGAAAACAAACAAACTACTAAAGAAGTAAAAGAAAAGTACAAAGTGTTACCATCCATGGGTGACCTATTCAGAGACCAGAGAGAAAGGGAAGAAAGAGAGAAGAAGGAAGACTGGAAAATAATAAGTTATATACATTACGAAAAGAGAAGAGAAAGTTGAAAGAAGATCTGTAGGTGCTAATTGCTGATAAGATTAAAGAGACAATGGACACAGATGATGTGGACGAAAGTAAAAAGCTAAAAGAGGAGGTGGGCCCGCCAGAGCCCCTCGTGACTGGAACAACACTCAAGGCTGGACCTGTGGGCAGTTGGGGCATGTGAGTTCGCAGTGTGGGGGAAATGAAAAAGGAAGAGGTTACAACTGGGGCAGAGTAAATTTTGGGCCTGGCAGAGAAAAAGGAAACTTTGCTAATGACAGAGGACAGCCATGGCCAACGGGAAATCAGAACACCAACAGTTCTTATTTCCCTGAGAATCAACAATGAAGGCGCCCGACTCCCCTGCTCCAGTGTCTCCAGTATGAATTCAATGATGGAAGAACCAATGGTTACTCTTAATGTTAATGGGTATGACCTACCATTTCTAATAGACACTAGAGCTCACTGTTCCTGTTTAGGCAAACCTGGACAAGTTGTTGGGGCTTCCCTGAGCAAATCATCAGTAACAATAACAGGGACATCGGGACAGCCCAGGAATGTGTACTGGACAAAGACAAACCTCTGCTTGACTCTGACATGGTGCTGTTCGTTGATGGTTCTGCTTATATAGATCAAAACACAGGGATGAAACATGTAGGATTTGCTGTAGTAGATGTGGAAGGTGATATTGAGGTTATACAGCCCCTACCAGAACATTTATCAGTTGGTGGTTGAAGATATCCCTCTAGTGGTGCGGGGGCTGTGCTTTGGCAAAGTGGGTGGGGTTATATCCTTCCTGTTTGGCCCTGTCCGGGGGTATCATCGGATGGGGCCACAGTGTCTCCTGACCCCTCCTGTCTCAGCCTCCAGTATTTATGCTGCAGTAGTTTATGTGTCGGGGGGCTATGGTCAGTTGGTTATATCTGGAGTACTTCTCCTGTCTTATCCGGTGACCTGTGTGAATTTAAGTATGCTCTCTCTAATTCTCTCCTTCTCTCTTTCTTTCTCTCTCTCGGAGGACCTGAGCCCTAGGACCATGCGTCAGGACTACCTGGCATGATGACTCCTTGCTGTCCCCAGTCCACCTGGCCTTGCTGCTGTTCCAGTTTCAACTGTTCTGCCTGCGGCTATGGAACCCTGACCTGTCCACCGGACGTGCTACCTGTCCCAGACCTGTTGTTTTCAACTCTCTAGAGACCGCAGGAGCGGTAGAGATACTCTTAATGATCGGCTATGAAAAGCCAACTGACATTTACTCCTGAGGTGCTGACTTGCTACACCCTCGATAACTACTGTGATTATTATTATTTGACCATGCTGGTCATTTATGAACATTTGAACATCTTGGCCATGTTCTGTTATAATCTCCACCCGGCACAGCCAGAAGAGTACTGGCCACCCCTCATAGCCTGGTTCCTCTCTAGGTTTCTTCCTAGGTTTTGGCCTTTCTAGGGAGTTTTTCCTAGCCACCGTGCTTCTACACCTGCATTGCTTGCTGTTTGGGGTTTTAGGCTGGGTTTCTGTACAGCACTTTGAGATATTAGCTGATGTACGAAGGGCTATATAAAATAAACTTGATTTGATTTGATCAGTGCAGCAGGCAGATTTATTAGCTCTGACCACAGCTTGTGAATTAGGGGAAGGGAAGGTCCTTACTGTCTACTCAGACTCAGCATATGCTATTGGGGTTTGTCTGTCCTGGTGTGGGGTTTGGAGAGCAGGAGGGTTTACTTATACCACAGGCACACCGATTAAAAACAGACCTTATGTTGAACAGTTGATTGAAACTATGTGAAAACCTAACAAATTGGCTATTGTTAAGGTTGAGGCACACACAGGTAGGAGTGATTATGCTAATATTGGTAACAGCATAGCTAATGAGGCGGCCAAATTGGCTTCTTCCCGTTGTCACACACATGCATTCTATTTTTAGTCATTTGTGTCATCTGAAGCTACTGATCTTGAGAAACAGCAGCAGGCTGATATTCTCAATCACCATGTGTGGAGGGAGAGAGGGTGTGCACTCTGTCCTAGGTCTGGCTTATGGCTACATCTTTTGTCTGGCATGCCCTGTTTACCATCAACCATGATCTCTACTAGAGGTCGACCGATTATGATTTTTCAAAGCCGATACCGATTAATCGGCCGATTTATTTATATATATATGTATATATATTTATATATATATGTATATATATATACATATATATAAATAAATCGGCCGATTAATCGGTATCGGCTTTGAAAAATCATAATCTTGGCCATGTATATACACTGCTCAAAAAAATAAAGGGAACACTTAAACAACACAATGTAACTCCAAGTCAATCACACTTCTGTGAAATCAAACTGTCCACTTAGGAAGCAACACTGATTGACAATAAATTTCACATGCTGTTGTGCAAATGGAATAGACAAAGGGTGGAAATTATAGGCAATTAGCAAGACACCCCCAATAAAGGAGTGGTTCTGCAGGTGGTGACCACAGACCACTTCTCAGTTCCTATGCTTCCTGGCTGATGTTTTGGTCACTTTTGAATGCTGGTGGTGCTTTCACTCTAGTGGTAGCATGAGACGGAGTCTACAACCCACACAAGTGGCTCAGGTAGTGCAGCTCATCCAGGATGGCACATCAATGCGAGATATGGCAAGAAGGTTTGCTGTGTCTGTCAGCGTAGTGTCCAGAGCATGGAGGCGCTACCAGGAGACAGGCCAGTACATCAGGAGACGTGGACCATTTGTCCACCTTGCTATGGATTTCATAAACATGGTAGAGCGAAAATAAATATACGAAAATAAGATACTGCCTGGTGATAATTGACAGGTTCACCAGGTGGGTGGAAGCATTTCCCACCACCAACTGCGATGCGCGAACAGTTGCAAAATTGCTAGTCAGGGAAATTATACTCAGGTTCGGAGTGCCTGAGGTTTTGTCTGCAGACAATGGGACCCATCTCATAGGAGATGTGGTTCCCCAAGTGGCCAAAATGATGGGTGTTGACCAGAAGTTTGTGTCCATCTATCACCCGCGGAGTAATGGGAGTTACTGAGAGGACTAATCAGACCCTGAAAGGCTCCCTTGCCAAAATATGCAATTCCACAGGAATGACATGTGTAGAGGGATTGCACCTTGTCCTCATGAAAATGCGCAGCAGCCTTAACAAAGGTATTGGGTGTACACCTTACCAGATGTTAACAAGATGACCCATGAACACACCAGGTGTTCGAGACCTATGACTGACCGACAGACATAACTGAGGCAGTGTGATCACATTGAATACATGAAAGATCTAACTTCTATTGTCAGTCTAGGAAAGCAGCAGAACCAATCCCAGGTGAGGATCCAGATGCTCTGACCATCTGCGTAGGAGACTGGGTGAAACTATGAGTTCATAAAAGAAAATGGAACCAGCCAAGATGGATGGGACCCTTCCAGGTGACCATGGCAACACCAACTGAAATCCGGGTGACGGAGAGGTCTGGCTGGCATCTCTCCCACTGCAAGCATCTCCCAGAGTGGAAGCCATGGATGAGCGACTAGAGGGAGGGAGAGCAGGGCCCCGAGAACATCTGAAGACGAAAGAAGGTTCGAGCCAAAGGACAGAAGCAGAGGGCCCAGACCAAAAGGCCGGAAAGAAAGATGAAGAAGAAGGCTCTAGCCAACGAGCAGAAGAAGGAGACATCATTTCACACTCGCACTCAGGTTCTATAACTAGGAAACAGAGACTACACCGGGTCTGGTGGTTTGTTTTCCCCATCATCCTTTCCATGGGTCTCCTTGTTGGTGCAGCCACAGGACCCCCTGGGGGATCTGAGGAAAACAACAAGTGGATACAAATGGTGAGAAAAATTGGAAATCAGACTAAGAGGCCAGGAACCCAGATTTTAGTATTTAGAAAGCCTACATCAACCACTGAGCTGCTCGGGAGTCAGGTTGAACCTATGAGACGGACGGAGTTTGAATGTGGGTTTTTATACTTTATGCAGAGAGATAATGAGAAAAAACCTACTAGGCGAAGGGAGAGCACAGGACGGTTCTTTGGGAGTAGAACTGAGAGGTTAGCCGGGGATCATGGGACACATGTATGTTGGGGTGGTCACAAGAAGGGAGCAAACTTACTTCATGTGGTAGAAGGAAGCAGGCAGATCCCTCTATGGCCTAGAACTCACCTCAGGAGAGGTGAGTCAGTCTTCACGGTAAGAATTACCCACTCTATACGGTGTAATTATCCCAGCAGGCACCCGTGGATAGAATTGTTAGGAAATGGAAGCTTGAGCATCATTCCCAAACTGACCTCCCAAAGCCCGAAGTCAACCCCTGCCCTGTGTCTTTGTAATGATGGGAAGGAAGATATGGGAGATACTAGAGCTTGTCGTGTATATATGGGTCAACTGAGAGAAGAGTATAGTGATAGGATAAATTATGCTAAAGGGGATTTTAGTGTGTTAGACTTACAGCGACAAGTGACAGGTGTAAACCTTTCCAGGATAGAGGAAGGCATGGGAGCACCTTTTGGATGGATGTGGGTATGCAGTGACAAGGGGTACCTCACTTTACCTCCTGGATGGGGGGGGGGGGGGGGGGGGGGTTGTTATTTGGGGAGAACAGAAATGTACATGTTAAGAATTCCGGTCACCAATCTTTTCAATGAGACAGGTAAAACCAACTCTGGGGAAGTGAAGCGTGCCAAACGACTTATCCTAGACAATCAGGAAGCCTATGGTCATGTCTTACACCTGGGTGAGATTTGTGGTATGTCAGTCATACCCTCCTGGGGTGTGGCTGTCCTGGGAAAGTGGGTAAACAATTGAACCTACTCTTTACAGGCCCATATGAATTTAACGATCCGAGGATTTAGCCAACTCTCATTAGATGTTCAAAATCTGAAAGCAGTCGTCAGCCGCCATGAGTTGGCTTTAGATTATCTTTTGGCGAAGGAAGGAGGACACTGTAACGTACTAGGTATTGTTGATCCTGACAATTGTGTTATGCTCCTCCCTGACTCCTCTGAGAATATGACTGCAATAATTGATAAGATTGATGATTTTAGTAAAACTCTCAATCTGAAAAATTTGTTTTTGACAAAATTGGTGACTGGTTTAATGCAACATTTGGAAATGTGATGGGAAAAGTTATGTTGACTTTGTTTTGATTGTTTACTCCTATACTTGTATGGGGTTTGGTGATTTTGGCCACTGTTTATATTTGTAAGAAAATGACTAACTGCTCTTGAACATGCTGGAGTGATGGTGTTGGTGGAAGCTGATACAAATCGTGCTGACGGTGAGACTGGTGCATTTCTGGTTTCTCTTAATCCCATTGTCTATCCAACTCGTGTGGTTCTTCCCAGGACTCAGGAGGAATGGGAGTATAGACAGACTCACCCCACCCCACCAGCATTCCAGGAACCTCAGGAGTTGTTTCTCCCTTTAGCAGGCCATCCCTGGGATCAAGTGGATCCGGGGGATTTACCTAATCTGTTTGATTTCAGATGAGAATATTATGATTGAAGCTGTGAGACTAATTAGTCTCAAAGGGGGAAATGATGGGGTTCACCTTGGGGTCATGATAGGGGCTGCACCAAATGATTGATGTATTATAATAATTGATTATGCTTATGTTGTATTAATAGAATGGGAGGGCTATAAGACCCCTCCCCCACTACATTTATAGGGTCCTGGACTACAGATTAGCAATATATATGCATTATAAGGTTTAATATTGTTCCACAGTTCTTTTCTAGTCTCTGCCTCTTATAAAGAAACAGTCTGAGAGATGTGTGAGTTATTGCAGTCAAAACAAGGTGTCTGTGAGAAAGCACCTCAAGGCTAAAAGAGATTCATAGACACAGAACCCTGCAGGGGAGTGAAAGAGAAGAGACAAGTAAGACATACCATTATAAAGCAACTTGGGGAGTGGAAAAGTACTGCTGAGCCTTTTGAAAACACTGGAACTATTGTCTCTCCTGCAGGTTTGTATAACTGTATATGCATGGGCTTGGTCTCATGAGTAGAAGGTGTTGACATAGGCAGTTACATCACTAGGGGTTGACTGCAAGCATATTAAAGCAACTTGGGCCCTTTCCTATTTTGCAGAACTTACTCGGAAACATGCGTGCTATTGTCAACTTCTGTCTGCAATTGTATTAATAAAGGCTTTTGATTGATTTACTTAAAGATATTGTCTGATTGCCGATTTCACCAATAAGCAAATGATTGACAAGGAACAAGGAACCTACCCCATCAGGGGCAAATCCAATACAACACATTACTGAGACCCCTCCATATTTTCAAGCATAGTGGTGGCTGCATCACTGTATGCTTTTAATTGTTAAGGACTGGGGAGTTTTTCAGAATAAAAAAAGAAATGGAATGGCGCTAAGCACAAGTAAAATCCTAGAGGTAAACCTGGTTCGGTCTGCTTTCCACCAGACACTGGGAGATTCATTCACCTTTCAGCTGGACAATAACCCAAATCACAAGGCCAAATCTACACTGGAGTTGCTTACCAAGACGACAGTGAATGTTACTAAGTGGCCGAGTTGCAGTTTTGACTTAAATATTCTTGAAAATCTGAGGCAAGACCTGAAAATGGTTGTCTAGCAATGATCAACAACCAATTTGACAGAGCTTGAAGATTTTATTTTTAAGAATAGTGGGCAAATGTTGCACAATCCAGGTTCTTTCATCACATTCCCAGTGGGTCAGAAGTTTACATACACTCAATTAGTATTTGGTAGCATTGCCTTTAAATTGTTTAACTTGGGTCAAACGTTTTGGGTAGCCTTCCAAAAGCTTCCCACAATAAGTTGGGTCAATTTTGGCCCATTCATTCTGACAGAGTTGGTGTAACTAAGTCAGATTTGTAGGCCTCTGCTCGCACACGCTTTTTCTATAGGATTGAGGTCAGGGCTTTGTGATGGCCACTCCAGTACCTTGACTTTGTTGTATTTAAGCCATTTTGCCACAACTTTGGAAGTATGCTTGGGGTCATTGTCCATTTGGAAGACCCATTTGCGACCAACCTTTAACTTCCTGACTATCCACATAATTTTCCAACCTCATGATGCCATCTATTTTGTGAAGTGCACCAGTGTCTCCTGCAGCAAAGATCCCCCACAACATGATTCTGCCACCCCCGTGCTTCATGGTTGGGATGGTGTTCTCCAGCTTGCAAGCCTCCCCCTTTTTCCTCCAAACATAATGATGATCATTATGGCCAAACAGTTCTATTTTTGTTTCATCAGACCAGAGGACATTTCTCCAAAAAGTACGATCTTTGTCCCCATGTGCAGTTGCAAACCGTAGTCTCGCTTTTTTATGGCGGTTTTGGAGCAGTGGCTTCTTCCTTGCTGAGCGGCCTTTCTCATTATGTCGATATAGGACTCGTTTTACTGTGGATATAGATACTTTTGTACCGGTTTCCTCCAGCATCTTCACAAGGTCCTTTGCTGTTGTTCTGGGATTGATTTGCATTTTTCGCACCAAAGTACGTTCATCTCTAGGAGACAGAACGCGTCTCCTTCCTGAGCGGTATGACTTCTGCGTGGTCCCATGGTGTTTATACTTGCGTACTATTGTTTGTACAGATGAACGTGGTACCTTCCGGCGTTTGGAAATTGCTCCCAAGGATGAACCAGACTTGTGGAGGTCTACAATTTTTTTCTGAGGTCTTGGCTGATTTCTTTTGATTTTCCCATGATGTCAAGCAAAGAGGCACTGAGTTTGAAGGTAGGCCTTGAAATACATCCACAGGTACACCTTAAATTGACTCAAATGATGTCAATTAGCCTATCAGAAGCTTCTAAAGCCATGACATAATTTTCTGGAATTTTCCAAGCTGTTTAAAGGCGCAGTCAACTTAGCATATGTTAACTTCTGACCCACTGGAATTGTGATACACTGAAATAATCTGTCTGTAAACAATTGTTGGAAAAATTACTTGTGTAATGCACAAAGGAGATGTCCTAACCGACTTGCCAAAACTATAGTTTGTTAACAAGAAATTTGTGGAGTGGTTGAAAACCGAGTTTCAATGACTCCAACCTAAGTGTATGTAAACTTCCGACTTCAACTGTATAAACCTTTATATGCTCTTCTGTACAATTTGTGTTTAGTGTCTGCAGTCCATGAGGACCTGCTGATATCAGGTGTTGCTGACGGGAGAGACTGGACCTCTGAAGTGGCTGATCACAAATCCTGGCCCTGGACAGGAACCCTGGATCAGGATTCGTCGCTCTTCCTTCACGAGTGGGAACCAGGACTGAACCATGGGTGGAAGGAGACTCCACCACCACATAGAACACAACCAATGGACAGGAGGACTGAACCACCTCAGTCCTGGTGGTCATCAAGGAGACAGAGGCTCCAGTCAGGGATCCAGTCTGCAGCCCAGACTCTTCTCTTCACAGTCTCAGTGCAGAGCAGGGCCTGTGGCTGATAGAGATATATCCTCCTGTTCCTATGATACAAACACCACAGTATCCATGATGAACAGAGCAGGTCACCCTGGGTTTCAGCCTTAACAGAGAGTGGTGGAAGACACCACCGGTGGTAGTCTTTCTGGAAGTCTGTCTTATCCTTCATGGTCTTTTCCAATGCCCCATGACTGCGTTCATAGAAAGCCTGGGCCTGGTCCTCGGTCTAGCCTTCCTCAGTTAAGTACATCATGGTTACCCCACCAATACAGACAGAGTCAGAATGAGGAAATTGTTTTATTTAATCCATTTTCGAATAAGGCTGTAACATAATAAAATGTGGAAAAAGTCAAGGGGTCTGAATACTTTCCGAAGGCACTGTACTTAAGACATTGGCTCGAATCTAGGTTGTGCCTTTATATTTCGAGAAAATTAACAACTAAGGAAGAAGGTTTCACTTCTTTCATTGACTTCTCTAACCCCAAACCCCGGCCTGGTCTGACTTGGTCTTCTTCGCAAGCATTCCTGGAAGTCTTGCGATGTTGCGCCTCTGGGTTTAGAAACTCTGTGATTACGCATAATGCCACCTAGAGTTTGAGAGCTAGACCAGAGCTAGCTAACAAGCTAGCTGGCTAACAAGATTATGTGTGCAGAGCGGCACCAGAATTTAAATTAAAACAAGTCTTAGCTTTAGTAGTTAATAAATCCAATATGAAACGTGATAACTATAGTATCCTTAATGCGCATTGAAAAAGTTAATATATTGTTCTCTAATTAAAAATCTCTCGCACTAATTTCTGAACCAGGCCTGTAACATCAATAGCTACAGTAGACTATGCATGCTTT
This sequence comes from Salvelinus namaycush, assembly GCF_016432855.1. Taxonomy (NCBI): domain Eukaryota; kingdom Metazoa; phylum Chordata; class Actinopteri; order Salmoniformes; family Salmonidae; genus Salvelinus; species Salvelinus namaycush. Next base: position 8,410,657 of record NC_052348.1, read on the forward strand.
GGAGGGAGGGTTAGGGGCAGGTAGCCTACAAACACACACACACACACACACACAGGGGGAAAGATTTTCAGCTGGCAGGCAGGCAGACACTGGAATACGTTTCTGAGTGACAGTGAGTGCTTTGCTGCGTTTTTTGTGGGATTGGGAAAAAATGACCGGAACAGGTTCCCATGCATTTAAAATAATGGTTCTGCTTGGAACAGTATATATCACCTACTTTCTATGTTCCAGTTCTGTTCCTCTAAAAACAAATGTTTACAGTTCTGTTAGCTGAACCAGTTCCAACCCCTGGTCATCCCTACCGCCTCTGATCTGGCGGACTCACGAATGCTTTGATTGTGTGAGTGTTGGAGTGTGTCTCATACATTTTAAAACAAGAAAATTGTGCCGTCTGGAATGTGAAATTATTTTAAGTGACTTTTACTTGAGTCATTTTCTATTCAGTTATCTTTACTTTTACTCAAGTATGACAATTGGGTACTTTCCCCTCCACTGGCAGTACCATATTTCAAAGACCAGTGCGCATATCTTTTTAATTTAACCACACCCTTTGAGCTATGATGCCAACCGATAACATCCTTTCTCTTCAGTGTAAACGGGGCTCGCAGTTTGCTGTGATGCAGAACCGGTAGAAAGCGCGAGACTGAAGTGACTGTTTACTCTTTAGACTGTTTAGATGATAAAGTCATGTTAGAATATATAAGTTATCAGTTGAGAGATTTTGTTTTCTGAACCACCTACAGTGTTTTAGTTGTCAAAATTTGGTCATGTTGCAGCAGTGTGTAGGAAGAATATTCTGAGATGTGAGAAGTGTGCAGGAGGGCATGGGACAAATAAGTGTGTTTCAGTGGAAAAAGCTGTGTCAATTGCTGGGGATCAGAAGTGTCTGGTGCGAGAGAGACAGATTGAGGTTGCCAGGGTTCTAGCAGTGCAGAAAGTGTCATGCTGAGGCAGTGAGGAAAGTAGATGATGATGGGCAAAGGGTGAGGGAGTCTGAAAGGATCCATGTGAGTAGTAGGCCAGTACAGAGTGAACCAAACAGTTTGTGCTTTGGTAAGGTTGGCTACTTGGCATTCTTTGCTCTGGTCATTAATTGCACTGCACAGAGGGAACATCATTTCCAGAAGATTTATTTGGTAGTAGTAGTAGATAACTTTTACAGCCTGGTGTAGGACCTGTTAGGGCCAAAGTGGTGGGTTTGTTGGGGATAGTGGCGTGTATGTAGGGTAAGATGGTGGTGCAATTAAATTCCCCCCAATCTACTTTTCCATTTTCTGTGAACAAAATGTGAAATTCACACTACGACCTGTGAAAGACAGCAATACGCAACTAAGCGTCTAGTCTGCCGGAAAACCACACGAAGAAGAGTGTAAACGGAAGTGAACACCAAGAACATTTTCCACGTTAGCGTTTTTGTTGTTATTTAGATGTTTATTAACACCCTGGAATACAAAATATGAATAATTTAACTGTATAGCATCACATACTTACGACATGTAGTCTTTAATTCGCTTTGGAGATAGAACTTGGTTGATAGGTGTTATCTAGGTACCGCTAGCTGCTAACAATGGCTAACTGTATGGTTTTTCAAACTCAAATAGCCTCCATCATGGAGGTGCTAGCGAATGCAGCCGTGGCAGAGATCTGTAAACTCGTGGACGACGACTATGCAGTGTTTCGTTTGGAAATAACTCAAAGCCAGAAAGAAAACAGGTCATTGCGGAGGAGACTACAGCTACTAGAACTGAAGGTGGCACGGGAGCGCGTCCTCGCCATTCGACCCAGTAGTGTCAAGATCCTCGACAAATACAGAGGAATGTCAAGAGGTACATTTTGTAGAAGGCATGGGTTGTCGCCCCGTTCCCAGATGCACATGTGTTCATAGGTGTTACCCAGAATTGGGTCTTGGTCCGTTTTTGGATAGTATGCAATAATTCCCCTGATTATTTAGCAAAGAAACAATATATTCTACCCTGATTATTAATTTACAGCATTTCCTATGATGTAATCAATGAAAACAATGTAATACATGGAACATACTATCTATGTATTAAAACACCTGATGTTTTATTGTCACACACCAGATAGGTGCAGTGAAATGTGTTGTTTTACAGGGTCAGCCATAGTAGTGCCTTGCTCAAGGGCATATCAACTGATTTTTTTAAAACCCTGTTGGCTTGGGTATTCGAACCAGCAACCATCTGGTTACTGGCCCAACGCTCTAACCGCTAGGCTACCTACCACCCTGTATATCAAGATAAATTACCTTACGTCCTTGCCATTTCTAGACAGTGTCAATAATGTACAATATACCGTTGAACATTCACAGTAGCTAACCTAACCACCTCTTTTCCCCCAATCGTTCTTAGGTGAAGGACATCTCACTGGAGGCCACAGGAGCTTTGTGAAGCCAGCGGGACACAATACATGGAGAGATGACCAACCAATCACTGTTGATGGGGGGAGTGGAACCTCAACCCAGCACATTATCGTGATAGAGGTTAGTGTAATAGTGTTGAATAAAAATGTTGTTATTTGTAAATCAAAATTGGCCTGTTTATTTCAGAAAGGCTCCCCTCAGCTATTCATTGCTTACATGTACATCCTAATTAATCTGCCGTAGAGGCGTTATCTTCCCGACGACATTGTTATCCAACTCAACTCATGTATCGGTAATAACCTCCTCTCTTCTTATGTCAGTCTGCAGATGCAGAGGCTGCAGGTCCTGGGGTCAAGCAGGAGAGGTCTGAAGGAGAGGAGGACCCACAGCATAGCAGAGACATCCAGACTGGTGCGGCTAGAGAGGCCCCTGTGGCCACGGAGGACCGTACCACCGCCTCAGCGCAGCCCAGGACCCAACGAATCAGCACGGAGGTCAGTGGAACGCCGAACGCCGTCCTCAAGTCAGACACGAAGACTTTAACGGGCCTGGGGCGACTGGGCTGTCCCCCTGCTCCCTGCACAGAGTATTTACTTTACGGTAGCTCGAGGACGGTTCTGTCCCATCAGGACTCAGGTGACGCGTTACAGACTCACAATGATCCGTCCTGTTCATATGCTACAGAGACACCGATGATATCTGGTGACTTGCCTGTGGGCTTAGATACACAGACTAATCCAATGAGAGGGGACTGGAACCAGTACAGCAGTAGTGTATACTCTGAAGGGTTCCTAGATAAGAAAGGGGAGGGTCTGGTCGTAGATGAGGTGACTGTGAAAGTGGAGAGCGATGCTCCTTTGACATGGAATGCAGACGAGACTCACTTAGGAAAAGGACACTCGCAGGGCAACACAAGTGACTTCTTAGACTACAGGGAAAGCTTAGAGACAAATCTAAATGTCGCAACCAACTCCCCTTTACACCGAGTGACCATGTTGATGGCACCTTCCAATTCACAAGGCAGCATCCTTTTCGATCAGGTATCGAACTCAAATGATCAAAAGGCTAAGGAGCGGGAAGGGGCAGCAACAACGGGTGGTAAAGAGAAGCGGTTCCTCTGCATGTTCTGTAACAAAGGCTTCAGCTGTTCCCAGAAGGTGGAAATCCATCAGAGGGTCCACACAGGGGTGAAACCCTTCACCTGTACCCAGTGTCACATGCGCTTTGCCCATGCGGGCAACCTGAAGAGGCACCAGAGGGTCCACACAGGGGTGAAACCCTTCAGCTGTACCCAGTGTCACATGTGCTTCGCCCAGGCTGGTGACCTGAAGCGGCATCAGAGGGTGCACACAGGGGAGAAACCCTACAGCTGTACCCAATGTCCCATGCGCTTCGCCCAGGCAGGTGACCTGAAAAGGCACCTGAAGGTCCATATGTGAGAAGACCATTTGCCTGTACGCACTGCAGGAAGAGGTTCTCGGAAAGGAGCTACCTCAGGATACACCAGCAGAAAAAACACTCCACTCCATATCTTCTGACGTTTAGATCAAACCCTGCATTAAAGGCAAAGATTAATTTTGATTGTTGTTAACAGAAAAGATCCGCAGATGCATTTGGAATAAAGAAAGTAACCAATTTCAGTGTTGAATATTCCTGAATAGAATATTGCATCCATACATTGTGTGATATTTCAGCCTAAAAAGTCTGTTACATATTGTTTTTGTACTGTGTAGGCTATATGACGTCCGCAAATGCATGTTTCATTACTTCCATCCTCAATAAAAAATTTCCCAAGACACTTTTAATAAAAAAATGAAGTTCATGCAGATTTTTACGTGTGGTGTATTTGACACTTGTTTATGTTTAATAAACACAAAATTGGACTTTTCATTCTTAAGACTTTCATTAAGGAAGCGCTTTATAATCAATATAGACTTAAATATAATAAATATACGTACACATATCCACACACTAACAAACACCTACTGTACATGTCAAAATAGTTTAGTCAGGTTTGTTTGATGATGACATAGCTGACTCATATTTACCCACATCATCATATTTATGTCCACCATGATGGGTTTAACAACAATGAAGTCATTCTGTGACTACAGTATAGGACTCAAACGTAGTGGGGATGGGTAAACACTCCAAGTGTGTTATTATCCGTTTGAGTGTGTGTTTACGTATCTGAGGGAGTGTATGTCTGTGTAATCTGTATCACCTGTCTCTTCCAGGAGGAGGGTCTGGGGAACCCTGAGGGGACCATGGTCGTGGAGGACAACCAGACTACACCTCCTCCAGAACCCACAGAGGAACCAGCTGCGCAACACAGGAACACACACAGTCTCACTGAGGTGAGCCCACTGAACTACTGTCTGAATGGTATTAGGTCAGGGCCCGTATCCACAGTGTCTCAGAGTAGGAGTGCTGATTTAGGATCGGTTTTGCCTTTTAGATCATAATCAATAAGAATATGTAGACAGGTGGGGACCTGATCCTTAGGCTTTGTGGATACGGGCCCAGGTCTTGATATATTTTGTCAAAAGTGTGGGACAATGTCTTTGAGTTATCTAACCAGTAGCAAATTAACTTACATGTTGCATAGTACTCATAGCAATCCCTCATTGCCCAATCAGAAGATGCTCCATAGCAGGGTGCTCATATCAGATTTCTTGATCCAACATCCTCTCACTCTGTATCTCTTACAGTCAGTAGACATGGAGGATGGGAAGCCTGATCTGCTGCTAGTCAAAGAGGAGACAATAGAAGATGAACCAGAGAGCATTGATCTGCTGAGTGGACTAAAGATGGGGGAGCAAGATAAGAGAGAAATACATATAGCCTACATACAGTAACACACACACACACACACCTTTTTGTCGCTCTATTGGTTAGAGCCTGTAAGTAAGCATTTCACTGTAAGGTCTACACCTGTTGTATTCGGCGCACGTGACAAATAAACTTTGATTTGATTTGAGATCTTCAATGGGAAAACTGCTGCGCCTGACAATGTTTTTGTCTGAATTTTCTTCATTCATTAAGTGAAATCAATACAACTTATGTTTACATACACATAATGTATGAACTTGACCAGGTAAATGACAAAAAAAACTCAATTTGTAGTGTTTTCTCTGCCATGTTTTTAGTCTATTTTCTAAACTCTTCTTGTAGGTGGTTGGCTGGAGGCTAACAGAGATTGGGCAGCCATCTTGGATTCCCAGACCGGTGCAGCCAAGGACGCAGGGGACAACATCACTGAGGAGGCCAGGACCAGAGGCGATATAGTGGAGGTCAGTGGATGGAACAGCGTCCTCAACTCTGGGCTGCTGGGGAACAACACTGTTAACCAGAAAGAGACAGTTGATCACAAAAAAACAACCAAACTTAGTCTCCATGACAACAGACTGGCTGAGACCAGGACAAGGCGTAGATTCGATCCAGGACAGGGAGGTGTCCGTATGCGGCGGGAGAGAACAGGCGCTGCTCCTATAGTTGTGATGCAGAGAGACTGATGGCGCCTCAGGTTAACCCCCTAACACAGTGGTCACTAAACTTTTCTGAATAAAGATCACTTTGAGTCAAAATGCAAGCTGATACAACATGAACCTATTAAAAACGGTCCTGTAGCAATGAGATTTGTGCAGTAGGCTATAGGCCCAATACATTATCACCACATATTGGCTTTGCTTGACTTTCCCTGTCAATACATTGTTTGGAGAATTTGTAAAAATTCTATTTCAACATTTGAGGTAGGCTATATGATCACACCGGTAATAGATCAGTTGTTGTCTGACTTGTGAGGCACAGCTGAGTGAGCATACATTTAAATAGTTTATTTTTCTTTTACTGGGCTGATGGTGCCTGAATCTGATGGTCAGTCTCAGCTGAGGGAGAGAGCAACAGATGGGCTCTGCCTCCCAGTGTCCCGCCACTCTCTCTTTCCGCTGCTGTCACTGACCAAAAAGGTCTGGAGTCGCACCCCATTATGGCTGCCTCATCCACATGTTGTTACTCCTATGAACAGAGAAAGTGAAATATTCTTCGATATAAAAAAATACAAAAAACACAAGCTTATCAATACACTTTCCTACTCATTCATTACAACTACAGCGCTGGTTGTAGTGGAAGTAGGAAGAATGTGCATTTTATGGCTTATAAACGTGTTGAATACAAAGTGTTGACAGTGCTGAGTAAGAACTTAAACATGAACTCACTCATAAAAACAGCAGCTCTTTGCTGTATTCGTTGACAGTCTCTCTCTAGTCATGGTTTTAAACGTTTTGAAATCTCACAGTATCAACTTGGCTGTAGCTTTCTTTTAAGCTTGCTACGTTACTGCAGACACGGTAATCTGAGCCGTCCGATTGGCCGGAGGTAGGCCTATAGTGCTCTTGATTTGCTCTTCCGGGCCTGCCGGGAAGGCAGAGTTGACCCATTTCAACTGTCTGAAGGTACAGTGGGAACACAGCTGAATCAGTTGCACCTACCAGCAACAGCGCGAGACGAATACAAATAAATAGGAACGCAAGGCTTTATCATTGGGTTTTTTACAGAAATGTTTGGCGATCGACCAGTTGGTGACCACTGCCCTAACAGGTGCTGCCTTCAGCCTGCCTTCTATAGGATCTATCAACTGGAACATGGACCCTGCAACAACAGACACTCCCTGGCCTTCATCCTCCTCACACTCTCCTAATGTTAAACCAGACCTCAGACAATGCCAGTGCCTCAACACCAAATGGCTACACAAGACCATTGACAAATGACAGTAGTAGTAACGCTATCAGTAGATCCGGTGGCAAAGATAAGCACTTCCTGTGTTCGTTGTGTGGAAAATCCTTTAGTTTCCCCAAACAGGTGGAGCTCCACCAGAGGATGTACATGGGGGAAAATCTGTTTGGTTTGTTTTGTGCAATAAAAGTACTGTACTTCAAAGTTGAGTGTAGGACCATTCTGTTGAAATTAAATACATATTCAACTCTGTGCTGACTGACTTGGTTATTTTTGTATCATTGTGTAACAGTATAACTTTAGACCGTCCCCTCGCCCCGACCCGGGCGCGAACCAGGGACCCTCTGCACACATTGACAACAGTCACCCACGAAGCATCGTTACCCATCGCTCCACAAAAGCCGCGGCCCTTGCAGAGCAAGGGGAACCACTACTTCTAGGTTTCAGAGCAAGTGACGTAACTGATTGAAACGCTATTAGCACGTACCCGCTAACTAGCTAGCCATTTCACATCCGTTACACTCACCCCCCTTTCAACCTCCTCCTTTTCCGCAGCAACCAGTGATCCGGGTCAACAGCATCAATGTAACAGTATAACTTTAGACCGTCCCCTCGCCCCGACACGGGCGCGAACCAGGGACCCTCTGCACACATCAACAACAGTCACCCACGAAGCATCGTTACCCATCGCTCCACAAAAGCCGCGGCCCTTGCAGAGCAAGGGGAACCACTACTTCTAGGTTTCAGAGCAAGTGACGTAACTGATTGAAACGCTATTAGCGCGTACCTGCTAACTAGCTAGCCATTTCACATCCGTTACACTTGCAGGGACTGAGTTTCCCTTATCTCAGTCGAACCAAAACATTATACTTAATTCTTGAATCAACACAAATGGACATTTTTTATAATAAACTCCAATGGCTCCATATTGTTAGGTTCATGAATCACAGTGTTAGAGATGGCCTTGACTGGTTAACATTTTATAATGTCATGTTTCTGTGTGTACAGCAGAGTTTCTTATATACACTTTTATATGCTCTTCTGTGCAATTTGTGTTTACAGTCTAGAGTCCATGAGGACCTGCTGATATCAGGTGTTGCTGGCGGGAGAGACTGGACCTCTGAAGCGGCTGGTCACAAACCCTGGCCCTGGATCAGAACCCTGGATCAGGAACCATCGCGCTTCCTTCCCGATTTGGAACTAGGACCGAACCATGAGGGACAGAGACTCCACCACCACCACACAGAACACAACCAGTGGACAGGTGGACTGAACAACCTCAGTCCTGGTGGTCATCAGCGAGATGGAGCGTCCAGTCAGGGATCCAGTCTGCAGTCCAGATCCTTCTCTCCACAGTCTCAGTGCAGGGATGAAGCAGGACTTAGGGCTGATAGAGATAGACCCTCCTGTTCCTATGATACAAACATCACAGTATCCATGATGAACAGAGCAGGTCACCCTGGGCTTCAGTCTTCACAGAGAGTAGTGGGAGACTCCCCTGGTGGTAGTCTATCAGCAGGTCTGTCTTCTCCTTCAGGGTCTCGTCTAATGCCTAGTGACTGGGTTCATAGAAGACCTGGGTCTAGCCTTCCTCAGTTACCTCAGGTTTACCACACCAAAACAGACATGGTCAGGATGGGTGTTCACCACAAGAGGTACCTAGCCCATAACACAGAACACAATCCCAACAACACCCATACAATGGCTAGAGGTCAAGGAAGGAGCTCAAAGACTAACCACCTGAGGGTGGTGGCTCCTGCTTCTACCTCTGGTGTCATTGGCTCACAACGTGGGAGGCCAAGCGTTAGGTCGGACGCAGACAAGCCGCATGCATGTCCCACATGTGGGAAGCGTTTCACTGAGGCGAACTATGTGAAGAGGCACCAGACTGTTCACACCAAGGAGAGGCCCTTCAAGTGTAAATTGTGTTACAAGAGCTTTGCCTTCTTGAGTAACCTTATCAGACATAAGAGTGTCCACAATGTGAAGAAATTGTAGCATTGTGGCTTGAGATGTACAAAAGGGGATATCTGAGAACCATTTTTTAGCTAATATAATTATCATGTGAAGTGTCTTGGGGCAAGAGGTTAATTAATCACATACCCCTCCTTAACCCTTTGTTAACTGTGTAAATGCCTGTTTTTAGAGAGACAATAGCCTAAACCTAGGCTAGAACATGGACAGTTGAATATTTACCGTACTGAGGTGACGTAGACGGAATAAAGTAATTATATTGTATTATTTTCTACTGTATTCTTACTAACACAAAGATTAGTCATTTCCTGACATCCGATTGGTTACTGGCATTTAAAGGCCCACGTGCGGCGCAGTGCTTCCTTTTTTTGAAAATATCTCCCGCAAAGAATCAATGTGAAGAGAGACAAAATTAGAAAATCTCGAACAATATATCTACAGTATATGAATAAAAATATTCGATCTCAGTTAGCCAATGCGAGAAAAGCAGTGAATGAAAGAAAAACTGTGCTTGATCCGCCGATCGAGGCTGTGGCAGTACAGGTAGAGGAGGAAAAGGAGGTCGCCCGCAGCAGCGCGTTGAGACGCAAATTAGTTGAGATGATGACAACTAGCAGCGATCAACCAGACAGCAGCCAGGCAACAGTGGTTTTTATTCAGTTTATTTTGTATCCTAAGTGTCTAAACACTGGACTGAAAATCACCATAGACTTCAGCAACCAGTGATTCTGTTATGATGGAATGTAAAGACGGTGAAGGTGCTCGTGATGCATTTAGGAGGAGTGTTTACACTTCCTCCAGGCTGCAGGAGTGCTCCACGGGAGATGTGGCATTTGATATACATGTGAGGATGGTTCTTCTAGCCCACGAACGTGGACTTGGTTATGCAGCTCTAAAGAAAATAAGCAAAGTCCTAGGGATTCCTTCCTTGCTTCTCAGCTCATATCAGAGACATGACAGGTAAATAAAAAGGGAGAGTAGGCCATTATTGTCAGGTGACTTGCTGTGTATACATCATATTTATTTCCTTGCTCCAGCAAATGTATTCAAAGTTAAGAAAACAGAGTGATAGGAAAACATAACTATCCAATGAGACTGTCACATAGACCTACAGTGTCATAGGGCTGTAGCCTAATGTGATTAGTGAGAAATTAGCTTAACATAAAGTAAATACATGCTGAAATGCTAATATTTACATAGGGTAACATGCTGATATTTAGTCCTGCAGTTATGTCTGTAATGTCGACAGATATAATAAGTACTTTCCCCCCCTACTTTAGTTGCAGAGATTCACAGAAGGCTACTAGTCAATGGAGAGTGCTGCAAAGATAATTAGAAGAGCATACGCAGATATAGACCCAGACATTGCATAGTTTCTGAAGGAGGATGCCATCATAGACATTAATGTATCCTTCGATGGCACTTGGCACAAGAGATGATTCACTTCCAACTACGGGATAGGTGTGTGCATTGGAGCTGGTACCAGCGAGCCATAGAAAATGGTGAAGATCGACTCTGTCAAAAAAATTTTTGGAGGCCATACATTTTTAATAGAGAGGTTGCACAGAAAATGGTACCTGTATATCATGTTAAATGGATGTTAAATGATAACGTCCTCAAAAGAATGTAGCACGAAGGAACCCAGAATGCAAATGAATGTCTGAACTCTGTAATATGGTCGCGATGCCCCAAAACTGTCTTCGTGGGCAAAAGCCGCATTGACGGAACAGCCAGAATGGCAGTACCCACGTTCAATGAGGGAGCCACTGCTATAACAAATGTGATGAACAAATTGTGGCTTGACAGCACTTTGGTGACACGGGAGCAATCAGAGAGGAGTTGTGAGAGCTGATGCTGCTTCAATGTAGTGTGCCAAGCGTAGGCGCAGGTCCCATGACACAGTCAAAAAAGTAAAGCGTCACCAGCAATAACTCAAAGAGGGCCTTACATATGGGGCAGGCATAGCTGATAGATGTTCTGCACATTTCAACAGCCATACAGAATCCTTGTATGTGACAAATTGAGCAAAGCGATATGAGAATTTGCCCAAAACTGCATATTTGCCCAACAGACCAGTATTCAATGTGAGGATGAATTGCTCTATTGCTTGAAACAAATGTATTAAACGTGCTAATGTATTTGTAAAATTTATATTTGATGTTTACTTTTCAGTTTAGAAGTGATATATGAATAAGAGTTTCATTAATGTGACATAAATGGTCATATTTATGGAAAGTACATTTTAATTGCATTAGCCTCTTTATCGGCCATTTTCTCAAAATGACATATTCCCGGTGCGCCAATTCATTTTTCTCAGTCTTCAAAGGACGTACATTAATTTCCATTATTCCACACACAAGTTCTTAGGTCTTATAGTCAGACTTTTACAGAGCCTTTTTTATATATATCTTGTGTCGTTCTGATTTGAAGTGTCATTTTATGTGTAAATATATGCAAAATATGCATCCTTCATACTGAATAGTGTATTTTAAATAATTCCATGAAATGGCAATATTTTGATGAACTGATCCGTAAAGGACTGAGCATTGAGTGTCTTAAAGCAAGCCGTTTCACATAAGTAATACAGGCTGGGCTGATTTTACATTTCAGCAGTTCCCAATATTTCCCATATTCTGCATTTGAGGTAGCTAAATTCCAGTAAACAGAAATGTGATTCTTAATCACATTTTTTAAATCATCATGCAATAACAATGAGTTATTCAATTTTCAATAACCACCAGACTATTTCTTATCATCATTACTGCACATTCTTAGTCAGTCATATGACTTTATGATCCACCAGGACAGCAGGCAGTATTTTTTTACCTCTACAGTGTTGGGCTCAAGACTAGAGGTTATCACTCAAGTCCATTTTTGATTGTAGTGAACGATCTCTATTACTCCATGTGTACTGGTTCTCTCCAGGGTTTTTAACTCTCCATATGTCAATTAAGTCCAGGCTTTGGCAGAAATTCACAAATCTGTTCACACCAATGTCAGACCTATGGGCTAATTGATCAGTCTCATTATAATAAACCACATTACAGTCCCCACCAACTATAATCTGAATGGATGGATATTTCCTCAGGAGACTTTTAAGAATTTCCTCAATTTCCTCTAGAAGTAAGTCATTTGGAGGACTAGAACAGTATCCATATACATTACACAACACAAATAATCTGTCCATGTGGTTGATGACCGCAATTAGCCAATGTCCATTGGTGTACATTTGAGTTTTTTTTTTTAATCCCTTTGAAATTATGTGCTAAAATTTCAACCCCAGCTGAATGATTTGTCCCGTGGGCCAAGAAAATGTCACTGCCCCACTGATTTTTCCCCAAATTATAGTCCTCTTTGCATGAATGTCTTTCTTGAACGAATAAAAGATCTGCGTTGCAGAACAAAACAAAAAGCTTTCATCTTCAACAGGTTTCGTATAACCCTGGCATTGATTGACATAAACTTCTAGTCCATATACAAAATAGAAAGGAAAATCCTATACAATCTCATCTCTACCCTCTCTGCAAAAAGGTGCTTCAGTCAAAAGTTTGGAAACACCTAATCATTCCAGGGTTTTTCTTTATTTTTACTATTTTCTACATTGTAGATTAATAGTGAAGACGTCAAAACTATGAAATAACACATATGGAATAATGTAGTAACTAAAAAAGTGTTATTTCATATTTGAGATTCTTCAAAGTAGTCACCCTTTGCTTTGATGACAGCTTTGCACACTCTTGGCATCCATATTATGACAGCGATTCCCTCAATGTGAGCAAGACAACAGCTGATCGTGGACAACAGGAAGCGGAGGGCCGAGCACACCCCCATTCACATCGACGAGGCTGTATTGGAGCGGGTCGAGAGCTTCAAGTTCCTCGGTGTCCGCCTAGGATCTGTCATGGTCCACACACCAACACAGTCGTGAAGAAGGCATGACAACACGTCTTCCTACTCAGGAGGCTTAAAAGATTTGTCATTCGTCCTCAGAGCCTCAAAAGGTTTTACAGCTACATCAGCTACACGCTTGGTATGGCAACTGCTTGGCATCCGACCGCAAGGCACTACAGAGGGTAGTGCGTACGGCCCAGTACATCACTGGGACCGAGCTCCCTGCCATCCAGGACCTCTATACCAGGCGTTGTCAGAGGAAGGCCCTAAAAATTGTCAGACTCCAACCACCCAAGTCTTAGACTGTTCTCTCTGCTACCGCACGGCAAGCGGTAACAATGCACCAAGTCTGGAACCAACAGGACCCTGAACAGCTTCTACCCCCAAGCCATAAGACTGCTTAATAGTTAGTTCAATGGTTAAACAAATAGCTACCTGGACTATCTGCATTGACCCTTTTTACACTAACTTTTTTTTGACTCATCACATACCCTGATGCTACTGTTTATTATCTATCCTGTTGCCTAGTCACTTTATTCCTAGTTATATGTACATACAGTGGGGAGAACAAGTATTTGAAACACTGCCGATTTTGCAGGTTTTCCTACTTACAAAGCATGTAGAGGTCTGTAATTTGTATCATAGGTACACTTCAAATCAAGAAAATCACATTGTATGATTTTTAAGTAATTAATTTGCATTTTATTGCATGACATAAGTATTTGATACATCAGAAAAGCAGAACTTAATATTTGGTACAGAAACCTTTGTTTGCAATTACAGAGATCATACGTTTCCTGTAGTTCTTGACCAGGTTTGCACACACTGCAGCAGGGATTTTGGCCCACTCCTCCATACAGACCTTCTCCAGATCCTTCAGGTTTTGGGGCTGTCACTGGGCAATATGGACTTTCAGCTCCCTCCAAAGATTTTCTATTGGGTTCAGGTCTGGAGACTGGCTAGGCCACTCCAGGACCTTGAGATGCTTCTTACGGAGCCACTCCTTAGTTGCCCTGGCTGTGTGTTTCGGGTCGTTGTCATGCTGGAAGACCCAGCCACGACCCTGTCCCCTTTGCAGAAAAGCATCCCCAAAGAATGATGTTTCCACCTCCATGGTTCACGGTTGGGATGGTGTTCTTGGGGTTGTACTCATCCTTCTTCTTCCTCCAAACACGGCGAGTGGAGTTTAGACCAAAAAGCTCTATTTTTGTCTCATCAGACCACATGACCTTCTTCCATTCCTCCTCTGGATCATCCAGATGGTCATTGGCAAACTCCAGACGGGCCTGGACATGCGCTGGCTTGAGCAGGGGGACCTTGCGTGCGCTGCAGGATTTTAATCCATGACGGCGTAGTGCGTTACTAATGGTTTTCTTTGAGACTGTGGTCCCAGCTCTCTTCAGGTCATTGACCAGGTCCTGCCGTGTAGTTCTGGGCTGATCCCTCACCTTCCTCATGATCATTGATGCCCCACGAGGTGAGATCTTGCATGGAGCCCCAGACCGAGGGTGATTGACCGTCATCTTGAACTTCTTCCATTTTCTAATAATTGCGCCAACAGTTGTTGCCTTCTCACCAAGCTGCTTGCCTATTGTCCTGTAGCCCATCCCAGCCTTGTGCAGGTCTACAATTTTATCCCTGATGTCCTTACACAGCTCTCTGGTCTTGTTCATTGTGGAGAGGTTGGAGTCTGTTTGATTGAGTGTGTGGACAGGTGTCTTTTATACAGGTAACGAGTTCAAACAGGTGCAGTTAATACAGGTAATGAGTGGAGAACAGGAGGGCTTCTTAAAGAAAAACTAACAGGTCTGTGAGAGCCGGAATTCTTACTGGTTGGTAGGTGATCAAATACTTATGTCATGCAATAAAATGCTAATTAATTACTTAAAAATCATACAATGTGATTTTCAGGATTTTTGTTTTAGATACCGTCTCTCACAGTTGAAGTGTACCTATGATAAAAATTACAGACCTCTACATGCTTCGTAAGTAGGAAAACCTGCAAAATCGGCAGTGTATCAAATACTTGTTCTCCCCACTGTATATATTGCGCATAAAATAATTTCCTGTACATTGTGTCGCAGTAATGGGGGGGGGGGGGGGGGGGGGGGGGGGGGGGGGGGGGGGGGGGGGGGGGGGGTCCATACTACTCAGGAGCACTTCTAGTTTCCAAATTTTTTAATAGGAGAACACAATAGCTCGAACTGTAACCAGGATCCACGCAATTGTCACTCCGAGGCAGATGCAGGCTCATGCACAGATAGAGACGATAGCTTCAAATCATTCCAAGCAAACAGTTTGAAGCACACGTATTCAATCTTCCAGAATCAAAATTATACCTAATCGTTGATATAATTTTCGCGCCTTATAAAAAATTACTTTGATATCACAGGTAGAGAGAGGCTGCAGTAGCATAACGGTGATGCTGTTGAGCAAATGTTA
Organism: Salvelinus namaycush; assembly: GCF_016432855.1. Lineage (NCBI taxonomy): Eukaryota > Metazoa > Chordata > Actinopteri > Salmoniformes > Salmonidae > Salvelinus > Salvelinus namaycush. The sequence continues at coordinate 8,426,078 of NC_052348.1, forward strand.
AATTGTTTAAGCAAGATGTGTTTACGGTCATGACAGAAAAACACAGAACATACAGACACACACAGCTTCACAGCAAGATCTAATGAGCTTGATGTTTTTTTTCTATTTCATTAAAGAGAGATTATAAATAGTGTTTAACAACATTTTCTTTGTCTATCCCCACATTTTTAAAAGTAGTTAAATTACAGTGAACTTTGATGACCCCTATGTAAAAAATAAACCTGTAAAAATAGCTGGTAGATTTGTATATATTTTTTTATGTGTACCACTAGTAGATCAATAATCCATTATTATTAACATGGCAAAGCATAACATGCCCATACTGTGCCAGCTCCAAGATTGGAAAAATACTTGTTTACTGTATATTAGGGAACCTAATTCAATTTTAACAAAAATATTTGATGTTAAACATTTTGTCACATGTGCTACATCAGTAATACATTGTCATTAGCAATGCAACGCATAACATACCCATATTATGACAGCTACAAGATAGGAAAAACACTAGTTTCTGGTATATTATAAACTGGGTTGTTCGAGCCTTAAATGCTGATTGGCTGACAGCCGTGGTATTTCAGACCGTACGTATATCACAGGTATGACAAAACATTTATTTTTACTGCTCTAATTACGATGGTAACCAGTTTACAATAGTAAGAAGGCACCTCGAGGGTTTGTGGTATATGGCCAATATACCAAGGCTAAGGGCTGTATCTAGGCAGTCCATGTTGCGTCGTACATAAGAACAGCCCTTAGCCGTGGTATATTGGCCATATACCACACCCCCTCGTGCCTTATAGCTTAATTAATTCAATTTCAACACAATTTAAACATTTTGTCACATGACACCAGTAGATCAATAATAGAGTGATTAACAGGACACACCATTGCTTCCTTGTGATCTTGGGGAAGAAGATGAGGAGGAGGATGTACACCATTGAAGCCAACGAACAGAAGAGGAGCAGAAGAGACTCCAACCTGACTGCTGGAAGACAGAACCAACACAATGAGGAAAGGACACACACCAATTCTATGTAGCCTCTTGCATGGTGTTCGTTTCCATTCTTGCCTCTTGGAACTGTCCCTAAGATGAACCTCTCCTGTCTCTCCATTTCCCTCTCCCTTACAGGTTTCCTAGGGGAACTATGAGGTGCAGACACAGGAGAGGCATCAGGCAGATGACAGGAGAAAAGAGAGGGAGGGGATGGAGGGGAGGACACAGAGAGGTGAAAACACATGCCCAAACCAGCCCCCTGTACACCTGATCTGAGGATACACACGTTAGTTCTTTTATTTTATTTGTATAGTGTAGTAGAGCTCTTAAGCTATCTAAAATGGTATCATGTCGGGGGTTAAGACAATGGGATGATTCTGTAAGACAAACAATGAATGGAGATCAGGGATTTATTGTGGGAATTTAGGTATTCAAAGTATTATTACATTTCACTTGTTTTTCTTACAATGTACTCATATATACATTTTATTATTGTATCGGGTATTTTTTAAATATATTTTGTGTTAAAATAAAGAAAATGTTATGTGCCTTTTTTTGCATAAATAAGCAGTGTTCTTGAATATATTAATACATTAACATAAAAGGGAGGAACAAGGCTACAACCACCAAACACTTGCGCCGTCTACCCTACCTGTACTCACCTACACTGTCTAGCCTGCCTCAATAATTACTGTTGTTGTCATGTTCTCTTGCATAATACAACAAGCGAGTTAAAAATCAACATGCTTGGCTCTAGATTACACCTATCTAAACATACATTGCGAGATCAGACGTAATATCACTATAACCCGAGTGTTCATTTTTAGAAGTTGCTTTCATTTCAGCGCATCTCATTTGTAAAAATGTCAACTGTATTAAATAATTAGTTTCTTAAAAAAAAAAAAAAAATGAACAGCCATCAAAATAAAGTTTTCTATTTCTCCTCTTACAGCGCCTTCAGAAAGTATTCACACCCCTTTACTTTTTCAGCATTTTGTTGTGTTACAGCCTGAATTTAAAATGGATTAAATTGCATTTTTTGGGTCACTGGCCTACACACAATACCTCATATTATCAAAGTGTAATCATGTTTTTTGAAAGTTTGACAAATTAATTCAAAATGAAAAGCTATAATGTCATGAGTCATTAATTATTCAACCTCTTTGTTATAGAAAGCCTAAATAAGTTCAGGAGTAAAGTAAAAATTTGCTAAACAAATAATAAGTTGCATGGACTCTCTGTGTGCAATAATAGTGTTGAACATAATTTTTGAATGACTACCTCATTTCTGTACCCCACACATACAATTATCGGTAAGGTCCCTCAGTCGAGCAGTGAATTTCAAACACAAATTCAACCACAAAGACCAGGGAGGTTTTCCAATGCCTCACAAAGAAGGGCACCTATTGGTAGATGAGAAGATTAAAAAACAGACATTAAGCATCCCTTTGAGCATGGTGTTGTTACACTTTGGATGGTGTATCAATACACACAGTATGCACACATCACTGAGTACCACTCTTCATATTGTCAGGCATGGTGGTGGCTGCATCATGTTATGGGTATGCTTGTCATTGGCAAGGACTAGGGAGTTTTGGGGGGGGGGGGGATAAAGCACAAGCAAAATCCTAGAGGAAAACCTGGTTCAGTCTGCTTTCCAACAGACATTGGGAGGAGACCAATTCACCTTTCAGCAGGATAATAACCTAAAACACAATGTCACATATAGACTGGAGTTGCTTACCAAGACGACATTGAATGTTCCTGAGTGGCCTAGTTAGAGTTTGACTTAAATCTGATTGAATATCTATGGCAAGACTTGAAAATGACTGTCTAGCAATGATCAACAACCAACTTGACAGGACTTGAAGAATTTTTAAAAGAATGATATGCAAATATTGTACAATCCAGGTGTACAAAGCTTAGAGACTTACCCAGAAATACTCACAGTTGAAATCGCTACCAAAGGTGATTCTAACATGTATTGACTCAGGGGTGTGAATACTTATGTAAAATCAAAAAACATGTTTTCACTTTGTCATTATGGGGTATTGTGTGTAGATGGGTGAGAGTAAAAAAAACACGATTTAATCCATTTTGAATTCAGGCTGTAACACAACAAAATGTGGAATAAATCAAGGGATATGAATACTTTCTGAAGGCACTGTAACTGTCGAAACGAAGCTTTAGCGTACTTATTTATTCAATGGAGAGCCAATGTATCCTATTGAGCCCATTTCAGCCATTACCGGGGTGTTTGACAGGTAATTTAAAAATATTCAGCAGTCGTAACGTTAACGGGAAAAAACGACAGGCACAAGCAAGAGTATGAAAGAGTCACAGGAGTAAAAGCAATCAATCCAGCGATATTTAAGTGACAAGTGGATTTTGCACCCCTCAAACACTGGAAATAGATTGCTGAAAAAGACAGATCCTCAGGTGGGCTGGGCATGCGCGTTGCTACGTTAAGTGCCGCAAAATGAACAGCCACGCTCCTCTGGGTGTAAACTGTGTGGATTTAGAAACTAAAAGTGCTCCTGAGTAGAATGGACGCCGCATTTACTGCAACACAACATACAGAAAATTGTGTATGGTGCAATTAGTATATCCAATATATAAAAACGACTGGATTTAAGCTGATTGGCCACTTTTTAAGGGCAGTAAAATAAGCAGCGATACACCTCTGGGTGTAAACTGTGGATATCGAAACTAAAAGTGCTCCTGAGTAGAATGGACCCCGCTTTTACTGCGACACAACGTAAAGACAATTCTGCAATAAATTATAGGAGTATACATACAAAAAAGTTTGGTTAACCATTTATGCTTGAAAAAACAAACAAAAAAATCACACATCTTATAGAAAGACTTTTAATGATTCTTTGTATGATAAGTATCAAACATACTGACAATTGTGCACATTTTCGGTCATTTTCACCCTTAATTATTCATTTATAAAATGTACAAGACAGGACTCTTATTCTGAAGAATTCCAAAATTCTAGTTATTCTAGCCTGCTTCAAAGTTGTGCCTGTTTTTGTAAATTGTCCTTTACAATGTCCTTATATTTGGACATGTAAGAAGTGTCTGCAGAGGTGAGAAGCCAAAGGACATTTCACATGCAAAGTAGAAGAGAATGGACAAGGAGCAAAGTGTTGTGTCTGTGGTGGTAGAACATGAGGCAACATCCTTAATGCCCAATTAGAGTTAGAGGTTGCCAAAACCAGGGCAGTTAAGAGTCTCCTATGCAGAGGCTGTCAGAAGAGGAGAACGATTGAGTATCTGTGAAGGTCCGATGGTGGTGAATACCGTTAGGCCTACACTGCAGCCTGATTAGGCCCTAATACCAGCAGCAGGACCCAGAAATTATTCATGTGGAGAAAGTGGATTTTGTGGATTTTATAGCGATGGGAGTAAATGGCACTGCACAAGTTGAAAAGAAGTCAAGAAAGATCGACTTCACTTCTGCAACGGAACACTTTCTAGGATTAAATTATTTTTTTCAATGCAAGTCATTGAGAGAGGAGCAAAACTGAGCAAAACTACTCGTTTTTAATTGGTCAAAATGGGAATGTAGTTTTGTAAATGTATTGTATAATGTTATTTTCCCATCCCCATAATGGAATTCACATTTATTTTATGATTTTTTCCCCCACTCCCGTCCAGTTGGTGGCGGCAGTAAACCATTTGCGTGTAGTTCGCCATAAAACCTCAAAGAAGAAGAAGTAAACGGAAGTAAGCGTTGACCAAGAACAATTTCCACGTTAGCGTTTTTGTTAGATTCATTAACACAATGAAACTCCGCCATAGGCTGTACTCGAATGTCTACTCGTTTTTAATTGGTCAAAATGGGAATGTAGTTTTGTAAATGTATTGTATAATGTTATTTTCCCATCCCCATAATGGAATTCACATTTATTTTATGATGTTTTCCCCCACCCCCGTCCAGTTGGTGGCGGCAGTAAACCATTTGCGTGTAGTTCGCCATAAAACCTCAAAGAAGAAGTAAACGGAAGTAAGCGTTGACCAAGAACAATTTCCACGTTAGCGTTTTTGTTAGATTCATTAACACAATGAAACTCAAACTATGACTCATTTAACTGCATACCATCACATACTTGCCCCAGATAGTCTTTAATTTGCGTTGGAGACAAGACTTGGTTGATAGATGTTAGGTAACGCTAGCTAGCTAGTAACGTTAGCTGTTAACAAGGATAACGGTATGGTTTTTCACACTCAAATAGCCTCCATCATGGAGGTGCTAGCGAATGCAGCCGTGGCAGAGATCTGTAAAATCGTAGACGACGACTATGCAGTGTTTCGTTTGGAAATTTCCCAAAGCCAGAAAGAAAACAGGACATTGCGGAGGAAACTACAGCTAATAGAACTGAAGGTATCACGGGAGCGCGCAGAGAGGAGAGCGCGTCCTCGCCAGTCGTCCTAGTAGTGTCAAGATCATTGACCGATACAGAGGAATGGCAAGAGGTACAATTAGCAGAAGGCCGAGCTGCGCGGCCTGTCTCCCGACTGCACTTGTGTAACTTTAGATGTGTTAACCAGAATTGGGTCTTGGTCAGTTTTTGGATAGTATGAAATAATTCCCCTGATTACTTAGCTATCTTGCACAAACACACCATATCATATTCTAACCAGGTTCTTGATTTACTGCATTTCCTATTATTTATACATTGAAAACAATAGGATGCCTAGAACATCATCAATTGATCTATAAATAGTATATCAAGAAGTTATGCGAAGTGTTACCTTACATCCTTGCCAATTCTAGACAGTAACAATAGCGTACAATATACCGTTGAGCATTGACAGTAGCTAACCTAACCACTTCTTTAATTAAGCAATAAGCCCGAGGGGATGTGGTATATGGCCAATATACCATGGTGCTAAGGGCTGTTCTTATGGACAATGCAACGCGGAGTGTCTGGATACAGCCCTTAGCCGTGGTATATTGGCCATATACCACAAACCCCAGAGGTGCCTTATTGCTATTATAAACTGGTTACCAATGTAATTAGAGAAGTAAAAATAAATGTTTTGCCATACCTGTGGTATACAGTCTGACATGCCATGGCTGTCAGCCAATCAGCATTCAGAGCTCGAACCACCCAGTTTATAACCCCCAATCACTCTGTCAGGTGGAGGCCACAGGAACTTTGTGATGCCAGCAGGACACAGTACATGGAGCGATGACCAACCAATCACTGTTGATGAGGGGAGTGGAACCTCAACCCAGCATGTTATCATGATAGAGGTTAGTGTAATAGTGTCACATTAAAAATTAGTTACTTTGTAAATAAAATGTGGTCTGTTTATTTCAGAAAGGCTCCCCTCAGCTATTCACTAGCTTCCATTTACATCCTAATTTAACTGCCGTAGGGGAGTTTGTTAGACTTCCCTATGACGTTGTTATCCAATTCAACTCATGTACCGGTAATAACTTTCTTTCTTCTTGTCAGTCTGCAGAGGCAGCAGGTCCTGGGGTCAAGCTGGAGAGGTCTGAAGGAGAAGAAGACCCACGGCACAGCAGAGACATCCAGACTGGAGCAGCTGGAGTGCCCCCTGTAGCCACAGAGGACCCCACCCCAGCACAGCCCAGGACCCAACGCAGCATCACGGAGGTCAGTGGAACGCAGAACGTCTTCCTCAAGTCAGAAACAGATATCGAGACTTTAACGGGGCTGGGTCGACTGGGTTGTCCTCCTGCTCCCCACTCAGAGCATTTACTTTATGGTAACACGAGCCCGAGGACAGTTTTGTCTCATCAAGACCCAAGTGACACGTTACAGACTGGCAATGATCCATCCTGTTCATACTCTACAGGGACAGAGATTATACCTGGTGACATGCCTGTGGGCTTAGAGTTACACATTGATCTGTCTAGAGGGGACTGGAACCGGTACAGTAGTAGTGTACACTCTGAAGGGTTACTAGATAAGAAAGGGGAGGGTCTGGTCGTAGATGAGGTAAAAGTGGAGGGCGACATTCCTCTGACATGGAATGCAGACGAGACTCGGTTAGAAGGACACTCGCAGGGCAACACCAGTGACTTCGTAGACTACAGGGAAAGCTTAGAGACTAATCTAAATGTTGCAACCAACTCCCCTTTACATGCGTTCAGGGATCGCGACCCAGTGTCTAAGTCGATGGCACCTTCCGATTCACACGGCCGCAACCTTTTCGATCAGGTATTAAACTCAAACGACAGGGCTAGAGCCCAGACTCAGGGTGGGGGAGCAATATCAGGCAATAGTAAAGATAAACGGTTCCTCTGCATGTTCTGTAACAAAGGTTTCAGCTGCTCCCAGAAGGTGGAGGTCCACCAGAGGATCCACACAGGGGTGAAACCCTTCAGCTGTACCCAGTGTCACATGTGCTTCACCCAAGCTGGCACCCTGAAGAGGCATCATAGGGTCCACACAGGAGAGAAACCCTTCAGCTGTACCCAGTGTCACATGCGCTTCGCCCAGGCTGGTGACTTGAAGAGGCACCAGAGGGTCCACACGGGAGAGAGGCCCTTCGCCTGTATGCACTGCAGGAGGAGGTTCTCAGAGAGGGGTTGCCTCAGGACACACCAGCAGAAAAACCATTCCACTGTATAACATAGAAAGTAAAAATTCCACCCGACTTCCACCTGACTTTTAGATCAAACCCTGCATTAAAGACAAAGATTTATTGTCATTGTTGTCTGAAGAAAAGATCCACAGATGAATTTGGAATAATGAGAGTAACAGATTTCAGTGTTCAATATTACTGGGTAGAATATTGCATCCAGCCATTGTGTGATATATAAGCCTAAAAAGTATGTTACATATTGTGTTTGTACTGTGTAGGCTATATGAATTTCACAAATGCCTTTTTCATTCCTTTCAACTTCCTTTCAACAACTTAATTTTTTCCCCCCAAGACACTTGAATGAATGCAGATGTTTTTGTTGATGTGTATGTGTGGTTTTCATATTATATATTTAACACTTGTTTATGTTTAATAAACACAAAGTGTGACTTTTCATTCTAAGACTTTCATTGAGAAATTCTTTAGTAAGCATGCATCCGATCTCACCCTATTCTGCATACATACAACAGTGCTTTATAACCAATATACACTTACTAAATATACCTACACATACCCACACACTAACAAACACCTACTGTACACATCAAATAGTTTGTCAGGTTTGTCTGATGACTTTTGACTTACCATTGCTGACTTGTTTTTACCCACAACAACATATTTATGTCCACCATGATGGGTTTAACAACAATGAAGTCATTCTGTAACTACAGTATAGGACTCAAACCTAGTGGGGATGGGTAAAGACTCCATGTTGAAAGTGTGTTTATTATCTGTGTGTATACGTACCTGAGGGAGTGTATGTCTGTGTAATCTGCATCACGTCTCTCTTCCAGGAGGAGGAGGGTCCAGAGGTGCTGCGGATGAAGGAGGGGGCGTGTGATGAGGGTCTGGGGAACACTGAGGGGAACATGGTCATGGAAGAAAACCAGACTACAACTCCTCCTGAACCCACAGAGGAACCAGCTGAGCAGCACAGGACCACACACAGTCTCCCTGAGGTGAGCCAACGGAAACTACTGTCTGAATGGTATTAGGTCAGGACCCGTATCCACAAAATGTGTCAGAGTAGGTTTGCTGATCTAGGAGCAGTTTTGCATTTTCTATTTGGAAAGATCCTAGATTAGCACTCGTACTCTGAGACTAGGTGCCCAGGTCTTGATTAATTTTGTTTTAAGTGTGGGACGATGCCTTTGAATTATTCGTTGATTTGATTACTTGACATGCTAGCTGTACCTGAAGACTTCCAGTCTTTGCGCTAAGCTGGCTTGCGAAATTGCCTCTAACTTCCTGCATACTGGACGCAGAGAGGTAAAAATGGTATCCACGGGTTAACCTGACTCTGAGGAAGTAGATCATTGCACAAACTATCCCTTTAAAGACTGTCAAGTAATCAAATTAACTAACACGTTTGCATAGTATCAAATTAACTAACATGTTTGCATAGTACTCATAGCAATCCCTCATTGCCCAATCAGAAGATGCTCTATAGCAGGGTGTTCATATCAGATTTCTTGATCCAACATCCTCTCACTCTGTACCTCTTACAGTCAGTAGACATGGAGGATGGGAAGCCTGATCTGCTGCTAGTCAAAGAGGAGACAATAGAAGACGAACCAGAGAGCATTGATCTGCTGAGTGGACTAAAGATGGGGGAGCAAGGTAAGGGAGAAATGCATATAGCCTGCATACAGTAATAGATCTTCAATGGGAATACTAATGTGCCTGGCTATTATTTTTCTATTAAACACATATGAAACAATATGAGTTCTTCATTTGTTAAACAATATCAATACAATTTGTATAAAATACAAAAATGAAATGTGTACACCGAGTGTACAAATCATTAGGAACACCTTGATATCCATGATATACCTTGATATCCATGATATAGACTGACCAGGTGAAAGTTATGATCCCTTATTGATGTCACCTGTTATATCCACTTTAATCCGTGTAGATAAAGGGAGGAGACAGGTTAAAGAAGGTTTTTTTTAAGCCTTGAGGCAATTGAGACATGGATTGTGTATGTGTGCCATTCAGAGGGTGAGTAAGACAAAATATTTAAGTGCCTTTGAACAGGTTATGGTAGTAGGTGCCAGGCGCACCGGTTTGAGTGTGTCAAGAACTGCAACACTGCTGGGTTTTTCATGCTCAACGGTTTCCTGAGTGTATCAAGAATGGTCCACCACCCACAGGACATCCAGCCAACTTGACACAACATTGGCGTCAACATGGGCCAGCATCCCTGTGGAACGCTTTCGACACCTTGTAGAGTCCATGCCTCAACGAATTGTGGCTGTTCTGAAGGGAAATGGGGGTGGCACTTAAAATTAGGAAGGTTTTCCTAATGTTTTGTACCCAGTATATCTCAACATAAGTCAGACATCACCAGGCAAATAACACACGAAAAATCCATGTCTAAAAGTCTATCCATGTGTCATGTTTGTTAAGTCTGGACAGTAACATTTTCCTGTAGGTGGTTGGCTGGAAGCTAACAGATGAGACTGGGAAGCCATCTTGGATTCCCAGACGGGTGCAGCCAAGGGCCCAGGGGACAACATAACCGAGCAGGCCATGACCAGAGGCGACATAGTGGAGGTCAGTGGATGGGACAGTGTCCTCAACTCTGGGCCGGGGAACAACACCGTTAACCACAACCGAACACAAATCAACATCCGGACTTACTCTCCATGACAACAGACTGGCTGAGACCAGGGCTAGGCATAGATTTGGTCTGCAGGGACAGGGAAGTGTCCGTATGTGGCGGGTGAGAACAGACACAGACTCAGCTAGCAATGCTCCTATAATTGTGTTTCAGACAGAGTGATGGCGCATGAGGTTGACCGTCTAACAGGTGCTGCCTTCAGCCTGCCTTCTATAGGATCTATCAACTGGAACATGGACCCTGTGACAACACAGACACACACGACCTCCTCACACTCTCCTAATGTTTATCCAGACCTCAGACAATGCCAATGCCTCAACTCTAAATGGTTACACAAGCCCATTGACAAATGACAGTAGTAGAGACGGAATAAGTAAAGGTGGTGACACCAAAGAGAAGCTCTTACAGTTTTCATTCTGTGGTAAAGCCTTCAGTTTCCCCAAACAGGTGGAGATCCACCAGAGGATGCACACAGGGGAGAAATCGTTCAGCTGCCACCTGTGCCGGGCCAGTTTCTCAGACTCATCCAACCTGAAGAGGGTCCACCCAGGGGAGAAATCATACAATTACCCCAAGTGTGAGAAGAGGTTCTCCCACCAGCACCAGCTGAAGATGCCCCTGAAGATCTACACAGGAGAGAGGCCATTTGCCTGTGTTCTCAGAGAGGAGCTACCTCAGGATACACCAGCAGAAAATGCACACGGCCCATGTATAGTGAAATGTATGTACTAGTTATACTGAACAAAAATATAAATGCATCATGCAACAATTGGGTAAGTTACAGTTTATATAAGGAAATCAGTCAATTGCAATGAATTCATCAGGCCCTAATCTATGGATTTCACATGGCTGGGCAGGGGTGCAACCATGGGTGGGCCTGGGAGGGCATAGGCCTAATAGGGCATAATCCTCTGGGGTGCCAAGCCCAGCCAATCAGAACGAGTTTATCCTCACAAAAGGGCTTTATTACAGACAGAAATACTTAGTTTCATCAGCTGTCCGGGTGGCTGGTCTCTGACGATCCCGCAGGTGGAAAAGATGGATGTGGAGGGCTGGCGTCGTTACACGTGGTCTGGTTGAGGCCAGTTGGATACAGCCAAATTCTCTAAAACGAGATTGGAAGCAGCTTATGGTAGAGAAATTAACATTAAATTATCTGGCAACGTCTCTGGTGGACATTCCTGCAGTCAGCATGCCAATTGTATCCTCCCTCAAAACGTGAGATATCTGTGGCTTTGTGTTGTGAGACAAAACTGCACATTTTAGAGTGGCCTTTTACTGTCCCCAGCAAAAGGTGCACCTGTGTAATGATCATGCTGTTTAATCAGCTTCTTGAAATGCCACACCTGTCAGGTGGATGGATTATCTTGGCAAAGGAGGAATGCTCACTAACAGGGATGTAAACAAATTTGTGCACAACGTTTGAGTGAAATAAGCTTTTCGTGAGTATGGAACATTTCTGGGATCTTTTATTTCAGCTCATGAAACATGGAACCAACACTTTACATGTGTGTTTATATTTTTGTTCAGTGTAGTTTGTTGGTAGTTAATTCTGTTGGTTTTGGATATCGTAGGGAACTGGATGAGGTGACATGAGGAAAGAATTAGTATGATGAGGTGATGGTTGGTGTGATGGTGTCTGTAAAAATGCTTCACTGATGAAGTGACAACTAATTCCCTTTAGGTTGATGGTGTTTCATAGTGAGATAGTGCCTTAATTCATGTTTACTTGACATGAAGTAGTGAAGATGTGTGTAGTGTTGAACCTTTTCCAAAGTATTCTAAAAAATGATTTATGTAGTAGTGGAGATGTGTTTAAGTCCCGTGTGAGAGTGTATGAAAGTTTTGGTCAAATTAAAGACTAAATTGACTGTGTGCTGACTGATTTGTAAAATAAAACATTCTGGGACTGAGTTTCCCTCATCTCAGTCGAACCAAAACATCATACAGTGCATTCAGAAAGTATTCAGACCACTTGACTTTTTCCACATTTTAAGTTACAACCTTATTCTAAAATGGATGAAGTTGTTTTTTCCCCCCTTATCAATCTACACACAATACCCCATAATGACAAAGCGAAAACAGGTTTTAGTCATTTTTGCACATTTATAAAAAAAATATTCAAAACAGAATTACATTATTTACATAAGTATTCAGACCATTTGCTGTTAGACTCGAAATTGAGGTCAGGTGCATCCTGTTTCCATTGATCTGAAAGATCTGGAGGATCTGCAGAGAAGAATGGGAGAAACTCCCCAAATACAGGTGTGCCAAGCTTGTAGTGTCATACCCAAGAAGACTCAAGGCTGTAATCGCTGCCAAAGGTGCTTCAACAAAGTACTAGTCTGAATGCTTATGTAAATGTGATATTTCAGTTGTATTTTTCTATTTAAAAATTTTTACAAATGTTTTGCTTTGTCTTTATGGGGTATTGTGTGTAGATTGGAGGGGGAAAAAAACATAATCAATTTTAGAATAAGGCTGTACTTAACAATGTGGAAAAAGTTAAGGGGTCTGAATACTTTCCAGATTCACTGTATGGAGCATTTAATTTTTTATAATACATTCCAATGGCTACATATTGTTAGGTACATGAATCACAGTGTTATAGATTGGCTTGACTGTGTTTAATATGTTATAATATCGTGTCATGTAATGTTTCTGTGTGTACAGCAAAGAGTTTCTTATATAAACCTTTGTACAGAAAAGTATCATCTTTATTTGCAGTCTGCAGTCCATGAAGACCTGCTGATATCCGGTGTTGCTGGTGGGAGAGATTGGACTTCTGAAGCTGCTGATCACAAATCCTGGTCCGGGATCAGGACCCTGGATCAGGAGCCATCTCTCTTCCTTCCCAAGTCAGACCCAGGACCCAATCGTGAGGGACAGAGACTCCACCACCACACAGAACACAACCAGTGGACAGGTGGACTGAACAACCTCAGTCCTGGTGGTCATCAGAGAGACAGAGGCCCCAGTCAGGGATCCAGTCTGCAGCCCAGATCCTTCTCTTCACAGTCTCAGTGCAGGGATGGAGCAGGGCCTGGGGCTGATAGAGATCGACCCTCCTGTTATCCATGATGAACAGAGCAGGTCACCCTGCGCTTCAGCCTTCACAGTGGGAGACCCCCCTGGTGGGAGTCTAACAGGAAGTCTGTCTTCCCCTTCAGGATCTCACCTAATGCCTGGTGACTGGGTTCATAGAAAGCCTGGACCTGGGTCTAGCGTTCCTCAGTTACCTCATGGTTACCCCACCAATACAGACAGGGTCAGGATGGGCGTTCACCACGAGAGGTACCTAGCCTATAACACAGCACACAGCACACAATCCCAACAACACCCAAACAATGACTAGAGGTCAAGGGGGGAACTCAAAGACTAACCACCTGAGGGTGGTGGTTCCTGCTTCTACCTCTGGTGTCACTGGGTCAGAGCGTGTGAGGCCGAGCATTAGGACGGACGCCGGCAAGACGTACGCCTGCCCCACATGTGAGAAGCGCTTCGCTCAGGCGAATTATGTGAAGAGGCACTAGGCCGTTCACACCAAGAACAAGCTCTTCAAGTGCAAATTATGTTACAAGAGATTTTCCTTCCTGACTAACCTGATCAGACATAGGAGTGTCCACAATGGGGAGAAATCGTAGCCGTGTGGCTTGAGATGTATGCAGGGGATGTCTGGGAACTATTCTTTAGCTTAAATATTATAGTTATTATGTTAAGTGTCTTGGGGTAAGAGGGTAATTAACCACATACCTCTCATTAACCCTTTGTTAACTTGCTATTTGAAATTGGATTGTGAATACTTATTTTTATGAGAGTTGCTAAAACACTTTTCTTTCTAAACGAGTGTGCTCTCAGCTTTAAAGACAGTGATAACACATCATTTGATGTGTAATGTTATAAGCAGTATCTTATTTCAAAGAACAGCGCGAGTACGTTTTTCATTGAACAGTGACCAAGAGCAATTTCCACATTGGTGTTGTTATTTAGACTTTTATGAACACCCTGGAACTCAAAATATGACTAATTTAACTGCACAGCATCACATACTTACCCCAATTAGCATTTAATGCGTACCGGTAACTCAGAGCTCCCCAGGTCACTCGCCTCTCGTGCATACTTTTTGTTCCGGCACCTCCCGATTTACAAATGAATCACTGATTACATGATTAAATAACCATAGTTATTCTACAACATTGCCTGATTTTTTGCATCTTGTTTTCATTCTATTGTAAGGCCTACATGAAATGTACAAAATGTGTTTGTATGTAATAATTCTTGAAAACACTTATGGCCATTTTTTTAAATAAACTCCAATGGCTCCATATTGTTAGGTACTTGAATCACACTGTTAGAGATGGGCTTGACTGTGATTAACATTTTATAATATTATGTAATGTTTCTGTGTGTACAGCAAATAGTTTTTTCAGGTAGCCTAGCGGTTAAGAGAGTTGGGCCAGTAATCAAAAGGTTGCTGGTTTGAATACCCGAGCTGACTAGGTGGAAAAACCTGTTGATGTGCCCCTTTCTGTATCAAAGCGTCTGCTAAATTACTAAAACGCAAATGTAATAAACCTTTATAGTTTTCTGCACAATCTTTGTTTGCAGTCTGCAGTCCATGAAGACCTGCTGATATCCAGTGTTACTTGTGGGAGAGAGTGGACCTCTGAGATGGCTGGTCACAAAGACTTTCCCCGGATCACGACCATGGATCAGAAGCCATCACTCTTCCTTCCAGAGTCAGAACCGGGACCGAACCACACAGAACACATCTGGCAGGGAGTCCGGTTGCCGGCATCAATATCTCAGGTGCCACCTACCACTGATGTTTCCTTGCGCAAGGAACTTAACCCCCTAAACTGCTCATTGGACGGTGCACTGCGGCTGCTCTCTGCTCCAGCCTCTACAACTTAATGTGTTTGTATGTATGTGTGTGTGTGTATATCAGGGGTTGGATAAAAGCAGAAGACAAATTTCCATCACACAATCCCAATAACAATGGCTAGAGTTCAAGGAGGGAGCTCAAAGACTGGCTCCTGCTTCTATCACCTCACAACGTGGGAGGCCAAGTATTGGGATCGACATCGACAAGCCGTGCACGTGGGACGCCTTCTCTGAGGCGAAGTATGTGAAGAGGCGTTCACACCAAGGAAAGGCCCTTCAAGTGCAAACTATGTTACACGAGCTTCTTCCTGACTAGCCTTATCGGCCTGTGTCCAAAACGGGGAGAAATCGTAGCAGTTTTGTTTGAGATATACAGAGTGGATATCTGGGAACCTTATTATAGTTATCATGTGAAGTGTATTGGGGGCAAGTATTGGGGGAGTTTTTTTGTATTACTAAGTCCCTCAGTTGAGAATCTGAGGGGTATGCTATGATTAAAGCTAGATCTAATCAATGTTTTCTAAAGCTAGCCTGCTTCAGTTAGCTTCACACTTCAGCTCAGGCTCCATCCATACTACGACAGTTGATATTGCTCGTCAGCCTGCTGCTGACTCTAGCAGGCTTGTAACTGCGCGTGCATGTCGCACATTTTAATGTGTGCCTAAATCAAAATGAAAGAAAAGTTATCTTGCAAATTCGGCAGGCCACGGTGCGAAATAGGCTTGTTGATGTGCCGTCTTTATTTTATTACTTAATCGTTCATTTAAAAAATATGTATATTTCACCTTTATTTAACCAGTAGGCCAGTTGAGAACAAATTCTCATTTACAACTGCGACCTTCTCACTTCTATCAATACAAATAATTGTATTAAATCAAACACAAGTTTAACTGTGCGTGAAGTTTAAAATATATTGTCATTACTATATGTGTAATGTTATAATACCAATCATATAAAAAAATTAAAAAAATACATTTTTTTTTTTATTAATAAAATATTTATTCTGTCATATTCCTCAAATGATGGGATGCTGACGCAATCTTTGTGAGAGGTGGGAAATAAAAGTTAATTGGTGCTCAACTCGCAGCTCAGGCTCTTCATTCAGCATAAATGGAGTTAGCCCTGAGTTAGCCTGCCCGGGAACAGGTTAATTCTGAAGGAGTCGTTGCCATAGAAATGTACCTGGCTAAAAGGTGAGCCACTTTCGTTGTACCTGTTATCCCGAATGGAACTCAAGAGTTGACCAGTTACCTCGCTAACAACTCAAACCATGTAGTATAGGGCTCAAGGTACGCTTACATTCTCACACAATACACAGACTTGTTGTTTGGTGTGCTAGCATAGCCAAAACACTGTCATTGAAGTGTAACACAACATTTCTCCGAATTTGGTTTTGCCTATGTTCTATTCATAACAAATATGTCCCCCTCTTTTTATAACACCTTTTAAACAGTGGTACCTGTTCCTTTACTACGGTGATCAAATCTGTTAATGAGGAATCGTGCTGTCCGTTTGATATCTTTACTTTTATTTGCTTGTTTATTATTTAAATTTAAAATTGGTCTTAGTTTCGTTGGCTTCCTTGAAACCTATAGGTTTCTGTCCTTGCCACCGATGGGATAGAGCGAGACATTATTTTTAGATAATTTACGGTAATTTTTCTAAACAAGGCTGCGCTGAGCTTCCAAGAAAATGATCATGAATGGTCATTGCTATCTGGAATCTTTGGGACGTCCCTTGTAAGGGTAGGGTGGCCGACGTCCCAAGGATTCCAGATAGCAACGACAAATCATGACTCGTTGGTTTGATGTAGCAGTACCGTAGTTCATAGAACCGTATCCTTTTCATTTAGCCACACCCTATGAGCTATGACGCCAAAAACGTCCTTTCTCTTCAGTGTAAACGGAAGTTAGCAATGACCAAAAACAATTTCTACGTTAGCTTTTTTTATTGCTGTTATTTATACGTTTATTAACACGATGTAACTCTAAATATGACTAATTAACTTAACAGCATCACATACGAATTGGAGACAGGACTTGGTTGATAGATGTTATCTAGGTATAGTTAGCTAACAATGGCTAACTGCATGGTTTTTCACAATCAAATAGCCTCCATTATGGAGATGCTAGCAAATTCAGCCGTGGCAGAGATCTGTAAACTCGTAGACGACGACTATGCAGTGTTCCGTTTGGAAATGACTCAAAGCCAGAAAGACAACAGGGGATTGCGGAGGAAACTACAACTACTGGAATTGAAGGTGGCACGGGAGCGCGCAGAGAGAACATTGCGACAGCACGTCGTCGCCAGTCGTCCCAGTAGTGTCAAGATCCTCGACCGATACAGAGGAATGGCAAGAGGTACATTTTGCAGAAGGCAGAGACTGCGGGGCCTATCGCCCGGTTCCCGAATGCGCATGTGTTCAGATGTGTTACCCAGAATTGAATCTTGGTCAGTTTTTAGATAGAATACAATACTTTCCCTCATTAATTATATTTATTTTACCAGGCAGGTAAATTAAGAACAAATTATTATTGCACAAAGACATAATATTCTAACCAGATTCTTGATTTACTGAGTGTCCTATTATCATACTCAATAAAAAGAATGTGATGCATGGGACATCAATCAATCAATAAATAGTATATCAAGAAGTTATGATACATTTTACTTTGCCAATTGTAGACAGTGTCAAGAGTGTACAACATAGTGTTGAGCATTGAAAGTACCTAACTTAACCACCCCTTTTGCCCCAATCACGTTCTTAGGTGAAGGACATCTCACTGGAGGCCACAGGAGCTTTGTGAAGCCAGCGGGACACAACGTGTGGAGAGATGACCAACCCATAGCTATAGATGAGGAGAGTGGAACCTCAACCCAGCATGTTATTGTGATAGAGGTTAGTGTCATAGTGTAACGTAAAAAAATACAGTACGTAAAATGTGACACGTTTATTTCAGAAAAGCTCCCCCAGCTATTAATTTGCTTACATGTACTGTACATCCTTATTTATCTGCCATAGGGGAGCTTGTGAGAATTCTCTACAATATTGTTGTCCAATTCAACTCAAGTACCGGTAATAACCTCCTCTCTGCTTGTCAGTCTGCAAATGCAGATGCTGCAGGTTCTGGGGTCAAGCAGGAGAGGAATGAAGGAGAGGACCCTAGACACAACAGAGACATCCAGACTGGAGCAGCGGCTGGAGTGGCATCCCCTTTAGTCACGGAGGACCTTGCCAATGCCGCTGCGCCCCAGGCCAGGACCCGACGCAGCATCACGGAGGTCAGTGGAACGCTGAACGACGCCCTCAAGTCAGAGACTTTAGGATCAGACCCAGAGAGACTGGGGCTGGGGCCACTGGGCTGTCCTCCTGCTCCTGGCACAGAGTACTTACCAGTATTTCACCAGAGCCAGAGGACGGTTAATTCCCATGGAGATGGTGATGCATTCTACACTGGCATTGATGATCTGTCTTGTTCTTACGCTACAGAGATGGACCCTGGCCACATATCCTTGGGTTTAGAAACACAGACTGATCTGTTTAGAGGGGACTGGAACCGGTACAGTAGTAGTGTATACTCTGAAGGGTGCCTAGATAAGAAAAGGGAGGTTATAGTGGTAGATGAGGTGACTGTGAAAGTGGAGGGCGATGCTCCTCCTACATGGAATGCAGATAGTCACCTAGGAGATGGACAGTCACATGGCAGAGATTTCTTAGATTACAGGGGAAGCTTAGAGACAAATCTAAATGTCGACACTCACTCCCCTTTACATGTGTTCAGGGATCGTGACCCAGTGTCCACGTCATTGGGGCCTTTCGATTCACAGGGCTCCGTCCTTTTCGATCAGGTATTGAACTCAAAAGACCAAAGTGCCAAGATGCAGGGAGGGGGAGCCACATCGGGCAATAATAAAGACAAACCGTTCCTCTGCATGTTCTGTAACAAAGGCTTCAGCTGCTCCCAGAAGGTGGAGATCCATCAGAGGATCCACACAGGGGTGAAACCCTTCAGCTGTACCCAGTGTCACATGCGCTTCGCCCAGGCTTGCAACCTGAAGAGGCACCAGAGGGTCCACACAGGGGAGAAACCCTACAGCTGCCCCCAGTGTGAGAAGAGGTTTTCCCGCCAGCACCAGCTGAAGATGCACCTGAAGGCCCACACGGAAGAAAGGTCGTTCACCTGTACGCACTGCGGAAAGAGTTTCTCGGAGAGCTGCTACCTCAGGATACACCAGCAGAAAAACCATTCCACTCTATAACATAGAAAGTAACCATTCCACTTGATAGTTTCTGACATTTAGATCAAACACTGCATTAAAGACAAATGGTAATTGTTTTCAACAGAAAATACCCATAGATTAATAAAACCCATTAGGCTACAATGCCTCTTATTCTCTGGCTGTATACAAAAATCTATACGTCTCCGAATGGGTCCATTAATTGCTAATGCAGTTAAGGTGTGGAGACAGGCCAACAGACATCTCATGATCTCATTCCCTTTTCACAGCCATTCTCCATTATGGACAATATCCTAAACTTATCGGGCTCAAACTTTGTTTTTCAATCAATGGTCTAGTAGAAATATTTTCATCCTCAGTGACATCTTTGACAATTCAGGTCTTCAAACTTTTCAAGACTTCAAAGAATCATATAATCTCCCAGGGACTTCCTTGTTATTTTTTTCCTTATGCTCCGCTTGGCTCTCAAAGCCTACGGAGTACCCTGGGATTCCCTTATTGCCACCCATCACCTAGTTGAGACTCTTTTGAATACTCCCAAATCTGTTGGCCTGGTCTCCACTCTCTACTCCAAACTCTACTCGATCGACAAGTGTTCACCTGCGGCCACTTCCATCTGGAACAGAGAACTAATAGGTTTTGGAGAACAGTTGAACTGGAAGGTGATTTGGAATGTTTTCTCATCAAAAAACATCTCACCAGTTGATTCATTTAAAATGTATTCACAAATGTTTTGATACACCATATAGCCGCTTCCAGATGAAACTCTCTGGCGATAATCTTTGTAAACTGTTGCCCTCTTGAATCAGTCGGGATCTATATACATATGTTTTGGGAATGCCCAGTGAATCTGTGCTGGAAATTCACTGTTCGACTGAGAGACCTTACAGATAATTGTATGTGTGGGGTACAGAGATGGGGTAGTCCATTCAAAAATCATGTTAAACACCATTATTGCACACAGAGTGAGTCCATGCAACTTATTATGTGACTTGTTAAGCATATTTTTACTCCTGAAGTTATTTAGGATTGACATAACAAAATACTTATTGACCCAAGACATTTCAGCTTTTCATGTTTAATTAAGTTGTAAAAATGTCAAACAACATAATTCCATTTTGATATTATGGGGTATTGTGTGTTGGCCAGTGATAAAAAATCTAAATTTAATCAATTTTAAATTCAGGCTGTAACAACAAAATGTGGAATAAGTCAAGGGGTGTGAATACTTTCTGAAGGCTCTGTAATAGTCGACGGAGGTTATCCGAGGATAAACGATTTTTAACAAACCCACTTTTATCAATAAATGAAGTTCTGTCTTGACTTTGGAAATAGTCATCGCTACCTGGTCTGAAAATAGTTTGTGTTGAGAACGCTCTAATGCAGTTAACATTTCCAATTCTGATGTTTTCTTTCATTGTGATTTATTCAACACCGATGCAAATGCAGTTACATCATTTTTTTTTAGAAAACCTTTGATGGCATCCCATAGAATCGGGGGTCACCAAGTGAATTTGTATTGATCATTATTAATTAATTTGGTTCAATTTCAAATTGATCACAGAATGTAGGATTATCAGATGGAATTCTGTTATATCTAACAATATGCTGTTCAGGCAATCAAAAAATGTTAGATCATATGAATTTGGAGCGTACACATTAATCTTTTTGGGGGGGGGAGTGTACACATTAATAAATTGTTTCTTTCCATTATGGATACATTTATGGAAAGTGATTCTGCCTTCTTAAGTCTGGGTCTTTACCCAAGATGGTGATTTTGAGTTTATGTATCATTATGATTACACCTTTTAGATTTGTTTGGGGCTGATGAAAAAGCAGACAGTTTGTACAAATGGTTCTGCATTCTATGTGAGTCCTTATACAGCATGTGTGTTTCTTGGAGCGTTGCTATATCAATATGGTTTCTTGCTAGAATATCAAGACAGCTAGACCGTTTGATAGGAAAATGTATCCGTTTCAAATTCCATGAGAGAATAGCTAGCGTTGACATTTGTTTTTCAGAAAGGAATGTTTTATTGATGATAAAATGGTTATCTTTAGTGTTGATAAGCCCATGGATGTGTAACAAAAAGCAGGATCCACAGGGAAACTCACCCATTGGTCGTTCCCCACACAGAAGACTCCCTGTAAACCATCCCCCCCTTCCTTGTCCCCCCTTCCCTAATCCTCCCCTCCCTGGAATAAAGACGCGTAGCAGCAAACGCTTGTGGGTGTGCCCGCAGCATATAGCAGCACGTTCGATTGGGGGTCAAGAATTCAGCATAGAATATCATAGTTTGTATGAAGGTCTGGTTATTAAATATGTAAATAGATTAATCCATTCTCCATTTCATGAATTTATTCACAGGTAAATAGTAATATGCTCTAAACCACTCTGGTGACAAACACACTTTGCTGCCCAGTTTCCAATCGTCCACATGGCCAGGAGAACCTATTCAAGTAAATGCATTTCGAAAATGTATTTTTGTAAATGTATTTTTAGCTAACCAGTTACAGTGTAGGCTAACTCAAATGAGCTGCTAACGTAGCTAGCTATCTATCTAGCCAACTTTACATACTGTATTAGCTAGCTAGCTGAATTAAATATCACCAGCTACCTAACTTCATATTAGCTATCTATTTAGTTGTATTTGTCATTGTAAAAAACAAACTCCAAATGCATTTGTAGGTAGCTAGCTAACAGCCATTGAGGAGGGTGAAAGGATAACTACCCCAGCTGTCAAAGTGAGAGAGTAGGCTTTTCTGGATAGGGCATGTACTTTTGTGTAGTTCCAGTCCCTAGAAGTGAGGACAGAGCTAATAGTAACATACTATTCAGTTCTGTCTAGTTTGAGCATAATGAAGTCTGTTTCTTGTGATGTTTTCTGTCCTCAGATACAGAGAGCAGTGAAAGCCTGCCTGCAGATGAAGAACAGTGGTTCTCAGTCCTGGTCCTGGAGACTCAAAGAAGGGCACATTTTTGTTTTTTCCTTAGCAGCTGATCAACTCATCATCAAGCTTCAATGGGTATTTATGTATTCAATGGGTATTTATGTATTCATTTGTGACGCTATCCTTGATATGATCCTGCTGTTGTCACATGCTACCCATGTGTGCACATACATCTATCTATCCAATGTTATCAAATCAAAAATATGTCACATGCGCCGAATACAACAGGTAGACCTTACCGTGAAATGCTTATTTACAAGCCCTTAAACAACAATGCAGTTTTAAGTAAATAGAGTTAAGAAAATATTTACTAAATAAACTAAAGTAAAATTGTATTTAAAGTAACACAATTATATAACAATAATGAGGCTATATACAGGGGTACCGGTACCAAGTCAATGTTCAGGGGTACAGGTTAGTCGAGGAAATTTGTTAATGTAGGTAGGGGTAAAGTGACTATGCATAGATAATAAACAGCGAGTAGCAGCAGTGTAAAAACAAAGGGGGGGAATGCAAATAGTCCGGGTGGTCATTTAATTCATTGTTCAGCAGTCTTATGGCTTGGGGGTAGAAGCTGTTAAGGAGCCTTTTGGACCTAGACTTGGCGCTCCTGTACCGCTTGCCGTACGGTGACAGAGAGAACAGTCTATGACTTGGGTAACTGGAGTCTTTGACAATTTTTGGGGGCTTTCCTCTGACACTGCCTAGTATATATGTCCTGGATAGCAGGAAGCTTGGCCCAGTGATGTACTGGGCTGTACGCACTACCCTTTGTAGCACCTTACGGTCTGATGCTGAGCAGTTGCCATACCAGGTCGGTGATGCAACCTGTCAGGATGCTCTTGATGGTGCAGATGTAGAACCTTTTGAGGATCTGGGGACCCATGCCAAATCTTTTCAGTCTACTGAGGGGGAAAAGGCGTTGTCGTGCCCTCTTCACGACTTTCTTGGTGTGTTTGAACCATGATAGTTTGTAGAGGATCAGTGTGGCAGATATGTTGTTGCCTACCCTTACCACCCGGCTGACAGCCAGGGGCCAATATTATTATCCCTTACGACATGCATTTGTCAGCTAAATTGCACTTTTATTCTGTACCACTCAACTCCCATTTATAATGAGTCTCATTTGTAATAAGAGGGATATAGCTGGATATAGGCCTATGTAGTGTTGATGTGTTGCTATAGTCGTGGATGAATCAGTGGAAGAGATCCATCATGCGCAATGTCAAAGTGGGGAAAAAACAACAACAAAAAAACAACATTAATGGAAAGTAAAACACTAATATTAGGCATGCACCGATATCCGATATGTTCCGTGCCCCAAAAAACGATACCAATATTTTTTAAGCATTCTAGTACAATTAAATAGTTAACACACACATGGACGCAGCAGTCTAAGGCACTGCATCTCAGTGCAAGAGGTGTCGCTACAGTCCCTGGTTCGAATCCAGGCTGTATCACATCCGGCCGTGATTGGGAGTCCCATAGGGCGGCGCATAATTGGCCCAGCGTCGTCCAGGTTTGGCCGGGGTAGGACGTCATTGTAAATAAGAATTTGTTCTTAACTGAATTGTCTAGTTAAATAAAGGATACACACACACACCACACTGACCAAAAAGTTATTTTGTTGGCATTTACATATGTCCTCATTACCAGTTAAACATAATCAAAATCTTTTTCTTTCACTTACTTGCTGTGCTGTTTCATGGTTATTTTGTTCAGTTGTTTCATTCTCAACCAGGATTTCATCATACTTGTCAAGCAAGGAAGTTTTCTGTCCGTGGCCTCTCTTCCTCGGTGCGCACTGTCACTGTGTCCGTTTCCATCTTGTCCAGCTGTGTATGTAACATTTCACCATAAACCCTGTTTCTTATCTGCATCGAAGTAGCAGTCTTTGTACCTAGCATTGAGCATGGTGGCGACATCGTAAAGAGGCTCAGAGATAATTCCACCGACTCGCTTGTTCACAGCCTCGAGTACTAATGTAAGTTTTAACCCCACGGTCTGTGTCGGCAGTTTTGTTGAGCAGGTGTTTCAATGCCATGACAGAGGCTATCACATCTGCTGCGGACGCAGTTGATGAGCTTATTTCTCGAGTCAGTTGTTCGAATGGAGCTAGCTAGTGTGTTCATGTTTTCAAGTTTCAAACATGTTCTCAAATGGCAGCAGCGGTATGAGAACCGACACATTCTTGAGCATGCAATACGGCTTTCCTCAGTAGGAAATCCTCGTCGACCCACTGTGCTGTCAGACTCGGCATGCTCATGGGGCTGACATTGCTGGTCCAAATGTCAGTTGTGGAGTATATATATATATATATATATATATATATATATACTGTGATTAGATAAGTATTGAACCTGAGTCAATACATTTTTGAAACACCTATTTGAAAAAATAAATAAAAAAAGACTTATTTTTAACTAAATACAATTAATGTGCATATTCTGTAAAAAATATACATTTTTCTATAAATAATGTGCATATTTTTTCCAAAATACAATCCACATTAGTACAAAAAAATCTGATATACCATCATTCGATTGTATTATTATTTCGTTTTTTGAATTTTGAAGTAAATATACATTTAGTCATATTTGTGGTTAAAAACTATTGCCAATTAAATGGGGGGCAGACCAACATTTTAAATATACTTAATTTTATTGACAAAAAGTGGTTCATCCATTGATCCTGAGAGAGAATGACCAAAAATATGGCTTAGTTTTATTTATTTACTTATCCCACAGCCAGCATTAGCATCACTGTTAGTGAAACAATGGGAGTGGTAGAGCCAATGCCAGGATGCTTCAAAAAGCATGCTCAAATCCTCAATGTCAGTTACATTTACATTACATTTAAGTCATTTAGCAGACGCTCTTATCCAGAGCGACTTACAAATTGGTGCATTCACCTTATGACATCCAGTGGAACAGCCACTTTACAATAGTGCATCTAAATCTTTTAAGGGGGGGGGGGGGGGGGGTCAGAAGGATTGCTTTATCCTATCCTAGGTATTCCTTAAAGAGGTGGGGTTTCAGGTGTCTCCGGAAGGTGGTGATTGACTCCGCTGTCCTGGCGTCGTGAGGGAGTTTGTTCCACCATTGGGGTGCCAGAGCAGCGAACAGTTTTGACTGGGCTGAGCGGGAACTGTACTTCCTCAGTGGTAGGGAGGCGAGCAGGCCAGAGGTGGATGAACGCAGTGCCCTTGTTTGGGTGTAGGGCCTGATCAGAGCCTGAAGGTACTGAGGTGCCGTTCCCCTCACAGCTCCGTAGGCAAGCACCATGGTCTTGTAGCGGATGCGAGCTTCAACTGGAAGCCAGTGGAGAGAGCGGAGGAGCGGGGTGACGTGAGAGAACTTGGGAAGGTTGAACACCAGACGGGCTGCGGCGTTCTGGATGAGTTGTAGGGGTTTAATGGCACAGGCAGGGAGCCCAGCCAACAGCGAGTTGCAGTAATCCAGACGGGAGATGACAAGTGCCTGGATTAGGACCTGCGCCGCTTCCTGTGTGAGGCAGGGTCGTACTCTGCGGATGTTGTAGAGCATGAACCTACAGGAACGGGCCACCGCCTTGATGTTAGTTGAGAACGACAGGGTGTTGTCCAGGATCACGCCAAGGTTCTTAGCGCTCTGGGAGGAGGACACAATGGAGTTGTCAACCGTGATGGCGAGATCATGGAACGGGCAGTCCTTCCCCGGGAGGAAGAGCAGCTCCGTCTTGCCGAGGTTCAGCTTGAGGTGGTGATCCGTCATCCACACTGATATGTCTGCCAGACATGCAGAGATGCGATTCGCCACCTGGTCATCAGAAGGGGGAAAGGAGAAGATTAATTGTGTGTCATCTGCATAGCAATGATAGGAGAGACCATGTGAGGTTATGACAGAGCCAAGTGACTTGGTGTATAGCGAGAATAGGAGAGGGCCTAGAACAGAGCCCTGGGGGACACCAGTGGTGAGAGCGCGTGGTGAGGAGACAGATTCTCGCCACGCCACCTGGTAGGAGCGACCTGTCAGGTAGGACGCAATCCAAGCGTGGGCCGCGCCGGAGATGCCCAACTCGGAGAGGGTGGAGAGGAGGATCTGATGGTTCACAGTATCGAAGGCAGCCGATAGGTCTAGAAGGATGAGAGCAGAGGAGAGAGAGTTAGCTTTAGCAGTGCGGAGCGCCTCCGTGATACAGAGAAGAGCAGTCTCAGTTGAATGACTAGTCTTGAAACCTGACTGATTTGGATCAAGAAGGTCATTCTGAGAGAGATAGCAGGAGAGCTGGCCAAGGACGGCACGTTCAAGAGTTTTGGAGAGAAAAGAAAGAAGGGATACTGGTCTGTAGTTGTTGACATCGGAGGGATCGAGTGTAGGTTTTTTCAGAAGGGGTGCAACTCTCGCTCTCTTGAAGACGGAAGGGACGTAGCCAGCGGTCAAGGATGAGTTGATGAGCGAGGTGAGGTAAGGGAGAAGGTCTCCGGAAATGGTCTGGAGAAGAGAGGAGGGGATAGGGTCAAGCGGGCAGGTTGTTGGGCGGCCGGCCGTCACAAGACGCGAGATTTCATCTGGAGAGAGAGGGGAGAAAGAGGTCAGAGCACAGGGTAGGGCAGTGTGAGCAGAACCAGCGGTGTCGTTTGACTTAGCAAACGAGGATCGGATGTCGTCGACCTTCTTTTCAAAATGGTTGACGAAGTCATCTGCAGGGGGGGGGGAGGGGGAGGAGGATTCAGGAGGGAGGAGAAGGTGACAAAGAGCTTCCTAGGGTTAGAGGCAGATGCTTGGAATTTAGAGTGGTAGAAAGTGGCTTTAGCAGCAGAGACAGAAGAGGAAAATGTAGAGAGGAGGGAGTGAAGGGATGCCAGGTCCGCAGGGAGGTGAGTTTTCCTCCATTTCCGCTCGGCTGCCCGGAGCCCTGTTCTGTGAGCTCGCAATGAGTCGTCGAGCCACGGAGCGGGAGGGGAGGACCGAGCCGGCCTGGAGGATAGGGGACATAGAGAGTCAAAGGATGCAGAAAGGGAGGAGAGGAGGGTTGAGGAGGCAGAATCAGGAGATAGGTTGGAGAAGGTTTGAGCAGAGGGAAGAGATGATAGGATGGAAGAGGAGAGAGTAGCGGGGGAGAGAGAGCGAAGGTTGGGACGGCGCGATACCATCCGAGTAGGGGCAGTGTGGGAAGTGTTGGATGAGAGCGAGAGGGAAAAGGATACAAGGTAGTGGTCGGAGACTTGGAGGGGAGTTGCAATGAGGTTAGTGGAAGAACAGCATCTAGTAAAGATGAGGTCAAGCGTATTGCCTGCCTTGTGAGTAGGGGGGGAAGGTGAGAGGGTGAGGTCAAAAGAGGAGAGGAGTGGAAAGAAGGAGGCAGAGAGGAATGAGTCAAAGGTAGACGTGGGGAGGTTAAAGTCACCCAGAACTGTGAGAGGTGAGCCGTCCTCAGGAAAGGAGCTTATCAAGGCATCAAGCTCATTGATGAACTCTCCGAGGGAACCTGGAGGGCGATAAATGATAAGGATGTTAAGCTTGAAAGGGCTGGTAACTGTGACAGCATGGAATTCAAAGGAGGCGATAGACAGATGGGTAAGGGGAGAAAGAGAGAATGACCACTTGGGAGAGATGAGGATCCCGGTGCCACCACCCCGCTGACCAGAAGCTCTCGGGGTGTGCGAGAACACGTGGGCAGACGAAGAGAGAGCAGTAGGAGTAGCAGTGTTATCTGTGGTGATCCATGTTTCCGTCAGTGCCAAGAAGTCGAGGGACTGGAGGGAAGCATAGGCTGAGATGAACTCTGCCTTGTTGGCCGCAGATCGGCAGTTCCAGAGGCTACCGGAGACCTGGAACTCCACGTGGGTCGTGCGGGCTGGGACCACCAGGTTAGGGTGGCCGCGGCCACGCGGTGTGAAGCGTTTGTATGGTCTGTGCAGAGAGGAGAGAACAGGGATAGACAGACACATAGTTGACAGGCTACAGAAGAGGCTACGCTAATGCAAAGGAGATTGGAATGACAAGTGGACTACACGTCTCGAATGTTCAGAAAGTTAAGCTTACGTTGCAAAAATCTTATTGACTAAAATGATTAAAATGATACAGTACTGCTGAAGTAGGCTGGCTAGCAGTGGCTGCGTTGTTGACTTTGTTTGAAAGTGTAGCTGGCTGGGTAACCTCGATAGCTGGCTAGGTAACCTCGGTAACTGGCCAGATAATTAGTCTAACTACACAATTGTCCTAGATACAAGGACAGCAAAGACAACTATGTAGCTAGCTAACACTAGCTAGCTAAATGAAATGAAGTGAAATGTGATACTACCTGTCGGAGCGAAGTGGAATGCGACCGGGTTGTTGAATGCGGAAGTCCAGTTCAAACCAAATGTTATTGCAACCCAAATACCATATTAAGTTGCACATATAGAATATTGGAGGATATTATAGAAATTCTGCATTTCCAGTATAATAACTATTTTTCAGAGAATACACACCAATACAGCACTATGTGTACATTGAGGGGTAGATGGTTTCTGTATTACAGTTCTACCAAGCATCCATAGCACTGACATACTTTTATCAGCTGTTTTGACTGGAACTAACCGTATATGTAAGGTCATTTTGATTTTGTTCACGGTCATACCTAGTTATAACCCGTTATAACCATAGACAAGTACTTGAGGAGCTATATCTCTGCAGATGATCTGTCTATCATCACTGATATAGGTCCCCCTCTACCCTCTAGTGATAAAGCAGGATGCTACTCTACAGGACTGTTTTGCTAACACAGACTGGAATATGTTCCGGGAATGGCATTGAGGAGTATACCACCTCAGTCACCGGCTTCATCAATAAGTGCATCGACAACGTCGTCCCCACAGTGACCGTACGTACATATCCCAACCAGAAGCCATGGATTACAGGCAACATCCGCACCGAGCTAAAGGCTAGAGCTGCCGCTTTCAACGAGCAGGACATTAGTCCGGATGCTTATATGAAATCCAGCTATGCCCTCAGACGAACCAACAAGCAGGCAAAGCGTCAATACAGGACTAAGATTGAATCCTAATACACTGGCTCTGATGCTCATTGGATGTGGCAGGGCTTGAAAACTAATACGGACTACAAAGAGAAACCCAGCCGCAAGCTATATTATGATGACATTTTGTGACGTTTTTGTTCGGCTTGGGTTTTGTCGGCTGTTCAGGCACACACTTTTTCTTTTTCAAGGCCAGCCGAACCAAAGTCTACACACCTTTGTTTGTGATTGGTTAACTGTAAGGTTGACACAAGTTTCTTCTTATTGATACAGCCCTAAACTCAGTGTGAATGACAAGCTAACCAACTAAACTAAAGATCTTTATAACTTTTGATCAAACATAATTTTGTCAGAGAAATAAAATTATAAGTTTCCCACAAAGATTGGTAGCAAGGTCAAGCTAGTCAAAATGTTGCAAACGTTTGCAACATTATATAGTCTACTGTAGTCTCAGTTAATGATATTTGATGTTCATTAATGTTTTGGATATGTGTACTAAATAGCCCTCTTTTTTTATTTTTCAAGGCACAAACACCAGTGAATGGAGACAGCACCTGGTTTTGTTCTCTGCGCCCCAGCACCAATGTTTCCTCTAAACTGCCGTGCAGAAGAAATATCAGCCCATGCAAAGAAGCAAGAGATTGAACTTCACTCAACTTTCTAGAGTTTTCCCCGTTAGTTAACACAATCAACGTTTCCCTTTACTGTTGGAATTGTGATCGAATCAACACAATATTAGCCACTTTCAATGCAACATAATGAAACAAAATGAACTATGCAAGACTATAGTATGCAAAACTAGCTATGCAAGATATTTTGTTGTAGGCAGAACGCATCGGAGTAGGATTCTGTTATATTGACCGGCACGACTGAGGCCCGTACTCTACACAGACTGGTGCGCCATAACCAATCAGAGATGCAGTAGGCCTATATGCAAATTGACCATTGCCATATATGGATCTGTGCCATTCACTTTGAACTGGACTGTGTTTACAGCATGAGCGGTCATTGGTAGTTGCACTTGTTTTGAGATCAAAGCGAGAGCTACATGTAGCCACGTGCACATTTGTTCATATGCGTGAGTGTTTAGCCCAGTTATAGATCATTTGTAGTCAGCAATGGAGGAGGGATTGTTTCTTTCAAGTGAGTGAAGTAAAGAGCTTTTTTTGTCTTAAATGGGGCAGTGTTGTATTTTGAGACAGGCTTGAATAAATTAAGTAGCCAATAGGCAGAGGGTAGCATAATTTGTCTGATTCTTTGTAATAATGGTATGGGAATAATGATGCATTGGATTTTGTAAAGTGGTTTCTTGCATCAAATAACACAACATTTTCAGTCACCTCGATGTCTGAAGGACAACTAGATTAACTTAATGTCAAGCCCTGCATGTTTTTCGGAGTAGGATTCACATTGGCTGCCAATGTAAATTGAATGATAGACCTGCTATTTCCATGTTAAAATGTTATGGGATGCATTTTCTCCATTGTTTTTTATGGTAGGCCTACATTATGATCAAATAGCCACAGTAGCCTACTTGACCACTGTTAAAATGGTAACTTAAAGCGGATACAGCCTCAGTGTTCACAGTAAACGCACGCCGGAAGTTGCACAGAATTTTCAAGTTTGCGCTCAGCAGACCAGAAATTTGCTCACTGCTCAATTCGAGGGAACATTGCCCCCATCTTCCCTCTACCAATTCCTCTCCAACTTTCCCCCACCTATTTTGGGATAAGTGGTCTATTCAGTTGCTTGTTAACAGGGAGCCATGTAGGATTAACGCCTGTCAATTGATCACTGGCAGGACTCAGTTCCTAACATAAGCTTCACTGACCACAATGTGAAAGATTGTACATGTGATGATGTATGTCTTTGAACCAAAGACATTTTCTATCACCAATGTACTTTCTAGAAAACTGTTGTCTGCAGCATCAGTGGATATAATTATGTTGTGCAATAGATCACTGATCTTACAAATTGTGTCTAATATTTGACATGTTACATATGTAAATATGTGGAACATAATCTTCTTGTAAATCTTCCTGTGGTCATAAAGTCATGAATACCAGGTCAGGTTTTACCTGACATTGCATCATATGTCATAAACAGTTTACAGTTTAGTCATTTAGCAGATGCTCTTATCCAGAGCAATTAGGGTTAAGTGCCTTGCTCAAACACAGACTTTTCACCTAGTCGGCTTGGGGATTCAAACCAGCAACCTTTTGGTTACTGGCTCAACGCCTCTTAACCATTAGGCTACCTGCTGCCCAGATATCAATCAAACAGACAATCCCCCCCCCCCCCCCCCCCCCTCATAAATCACAAGGTGTGAACCAAATTTTGACAGATTGGACCCTATAGGAACTACTGATGCATCATGGGTGAATAAACTTTATTTAAAAACTGATTGGAGATTTTACGGGAACTTCAAACATTTTTACAGTAATGAGAAATGTGTGTTTCCGTGATAAATATAATGGTTTTATGTCAACTTCAAATAATAAATCATTTTTATAATTCAGGGTGAATTCATAAGTGGGACACTTTTTGCATTTCCATCTTCTGTAACCTCTTTCGACATATATCCAACATATTAGCCCAACACATGATACATTTCTGAAATCTTCAAGACGTTTTCTAATCACACAAAAATGACAAATGTTGATATCATATTCACAGGAGGCATGACACACCCATTTGTGTACACTGAGCCAAAACCATATTTTCAGTTTGCATTTGGTAACTAGGACAGCAGGTTAGATAAACTGGGATAGTTGTAATTGTACCCCAATGACAAATTCAATTTTGTGTGATTAGGAAACATCTTGAGGATTTCAGAAATCTATCGAAAGAGGTGACAGAAGCCGAATATGAAAAAAGTGTATCACTTTTTCAGAATTCACCCAGTGATAGTTCTACTTGGTGCCAAAAATACTAGGATAACATTACAACAAGTACTACAAGAACCAGAGCCCTGCCTAACCAAAGTACAGGGGGTCCCTAATGTAAACTGGATGTCTTTCCTCCATTGGAAAAGCCTATAAAGACTGTCGCACTTTAACTACTTCATGCTGTACTACTTTAGCTAGCTATGGTTGGTAAAGCAGGAAAACTAAAAACATGACTGAATTACTAAATTGAAACATAATATTGCAACTTTTTATTTTATTTTGATGTACCAGCACATAGTATGCACTATAATACATGATTTTGCACGGTGCATTATTTATGACAGTTTTATAACCTCAAAGGGATACTTCAGGATTTGGCACTGAGACCCTTAATCTTTTTCAGATGAACTCGTGGATGCCATTTTAATGTGTCTGTGTCCAGTATGAAGGAAGTTAAATGTAGTTTCACAAGCCAATACTAACTAGCATTAGTGCAACGACTGGAAGTCTATGGGTATCTGCTAGCATGCTAGTAGATACCTGACTTGACAAAAGGGATCTGCTCAAACGTGCACATTAGTTTTGATTTTCACTTGTCAGACCAAGAAATAATCTTCAGGATTAACCCTTTAAAGCCCAATGTTATATATCTGTAACATTGTCTTTAAACACCTGGTTAAGCGTCTGTACATGATTAATATATAAAAGGAAACCACTATCTTCAAGAAGACATCCCCATAAACACTTTTGGCACCCTCTGGTGGCCAATCGTTGTAATTACACTATCAGAGATTTGCGCTGAAAATCCCAAATGCTCATCCGAATGGTCTCGTACATTGTCAAAAAGTTGAGTTTCTGAAATTCAATGCATGCAAAATGCTTATACAATGTCCAGAGACGTGAGTACATTTTCTAAGAATAATGTTAATTTTTAGCTAAGTAAAGCCACTTGAAAGTGTGTTACCTAACGTTATATGTAACATCGGGGATTAAGTGATGCAAATCAAACCCCACAGAAATATGTTATTTTGGGTCTCCTTGAGCATTCCTATCACACTTGATAATTTTTTTTGCAAGGAAAACTGGATCTGGGTACTGAAAGGTTAAACTGTCGCAGTTTATATGATGTCCCAGGTTTTTTTCAAGTAACATTGTATAAAAGACTTAATGACTTAATCCGAATTTATTTCGGTAAGAATTTTGGGTGAAAATGTACAACATTCTGGCTAAAATGTAGACACAGTGCCATAAACTAGGCATCTTAGTCTTCAGAATGACAGTTGATTTTTGCAGATGAATCATGGTTTTGTAACTCAATTTGCTACCATGGTTAAAACTGGGCTGCGTTCAGTATTTTGATGGATAATTGCTGTACTGAATGAAAACGTGGAAGGGGATTGGTTGTGGTTTGGTGAACACTGTCAGCATGGCCACTGCCCATTAAATACAGTACCTCGCTTATTGCTTTAAGGCACACCTTGTCACACCCACCAAACCGGAGCAAACGTATCTCAAAGTCTGTTCAACAACGTTTTTGGGAAACGTGTTGTTCAGTACAAACCCTTCCGCAACGTAGCAAACGTGCAGCGAACTGAACGCTCCTCTGGTTTCATAAGCGTCACCAGCGCAAACCCTTTTAATTTAGCCACACCCTTTGAACTATGACGCCAATCATCCATGTAAACGGAAGTAAACGACCAAAAACTATTTTCACGTTAGCGTTTTTATATAGACGTTTATTAACACCATGGAACTAAGATTATGACTAATTTAACTGCACAGCATCACATATTTACCCCACGTAGTATTTAATTCGCGTTGGATACCGGTCTTGGTTGATATACGTTATCTAGGTAATGCTAGTTAGCTGCTAACGTTAGCTACAATGGCTAACTGTATGGTTTTTCACACTCAAATAGCCTCCATTATGGAGGTGCTAGCGAATGCAGCCGTGGCAGAGATCTGTAAACTCGTAGACGACGATTATGCAGTGTTTCGATTGGAAATCACTCAAAGCCAGAAAGAAAACAGGGGATTGCGGAGGAAACTACAACTACTGGAACTGAAGGTGGCACGAGAGCGCGTCGTTGCCAGTCGTCCCAGTAGTGTCAAGATCCTCGACCGATACAGAGGAATGGCAAGAGGTACATTTTGCAGTAGGCCGAGGTGCGCGGCCTGCTGCGGTTCATATATAGCTCAGTGCCTGTCGCCCCATTCCCCTCTGCACATGTGTGACTATAGATGTGTTAACCACATATGGTATTGGTCAGTTTTTGGATAGTATGCAATAATTCCCGTGATTACTTTGCCATCTTGCACAAAGACACAATATCATATTCTAACCAGATTCATGTTTAATGCATTTCCTATGATTTACTAATTTAATACAATGAGGCATGATATATAATTAATATATGAAGTTATGCGAAGTGTTACTTTACATCCTTGCCAATTCTAGACGTGTCAATAGTGTACAATATATAGTTGAGCATTGACGGTCCCTAACCTAAACACCTCTTTCCCCCCCATTAACTCTCGCAGGTGAAGGACATCTCACTGGAGGCCACAAGAGCTTTGTGAAGCCAGCAGGGCCCAATACATGGGGAGATGACCAATCAATCACTGTTGATGAGGAGAGTGGAACCACAACCCAGCACGTTATCGTGATAGAGGTTAGTATAATAGTATTTAGATCAAAATTACATCAAATGTACATCCAATGTAGCCTCTTTATTTCAGAATGGCTCCCCTCAGCTATTCATGAACATCTTTATTTATAAGCCATGGGAGCTTGTGAGACTTCCTGACAACATTGTTATCCAATTAAACTCAGGTACCAGTAATAACCTCTTCCCTTCTTGTGTCAGTCTACAGATGCAGAGGCTGCAGGTCCTGGGGTTAAGCAGGAGAGGTCTGAAGGAGAGGATGACCTACGGCACAGCAGAGACATCCAGACTGGAGAGGCGGCTGTAGCCACGGAGGACACCACCACTGCCCCAGCGCAGCCCAGGACCCGGTGCAGTATCACGGAGGTCAGTGGAACGCTGAACGCCATCCTCAAGTCACAGACAGACACCAAGAAATTAACTGTAACACACAGACTCTTACACACAGGATCTGACCACAGATCAGACCCAGAGAGGCTGGGCCTGGGGAGACTGGGCTATCCTCCTGCTCCCGGCTCAGAGTACTTACCAGTATTTCACCAGAGCCAGAGGACGGTTAATTCTTGTGTGGATGGTGATGGTGACACGTTAGACACTGGAGGTGATGATCCATCTTGTTCTTACACTACAGAGATGGACCCTGGCAACATGCCCTTGGGTTTAGACACACAGACTGATCTGTCTAGAGGGGACTGGAACCGGTACAGTAGTAGTGTATACTCTGAAGGGTGCCTAGATGAGAAAGGGGAGGTTATAATGATAGATGAGATGACTGTGAAAGTGGAGGGTGACGCTCCTCCCACATGGAATGCAGATAGTCACCTAGGAGACAGACAGTCACAGGGCACAGATTTCTTAGATTACAGGGGAAGCTTAGAGACAAATCCAAATGTCACTACCCTCTCCCCTTTATACACGCTCAGGGATCGCGACCCAGTATCCACGTCGATGGGGACTTCCGATTCACATGGCCGCGTCCTTTTCGATCAGGTATTGAACTCAAACGACATGGCTAGAGCCCAGGCTCAGAGAGGTCGAGCCACATCAGGCAGTAGTAAAGAGAAACAGTTCCTCTGCATGTTCTGTAACAAAGGCTTCAGCTGCCCCAAAAATGTGGATATTCACCAGAGGGTTCACACAGGGGTGAAACCCTTTAGCTGTACCCAGTGTCATATGTGCTTTGCCCAGGCTGGCAACCTGAAAAAGCACCAGAGGGTCCACACAGGGGAGAAACCCTACAGCTGTACACAGTGTGAGAAGAGGTTCTCCCGCCAGGACCACCTGAAAATGCACCTGAAGGTCCACACAGGAGAGAGGCCGTTCGCCTGTACGCACTGCGGAAAAAGGTTCTCTGAGAGGAGATACCTCAGGACACACCAGCAGAAAAACCATTCCACTCTATAACATAGAAAGTAACCATTCCACTTGACAGCTTAGATCTAACCCTGAGACAAAGATTCATTTTTATTGTCAGTAGAGAAGATCCACAGATGCATTTGGAGTAACGAGAGTAACAAATTTCAGTGTTGAATATTCCTGGGTAGAAATTGTATCCAGACATTGTGTGATTTATAAGGCATATATAAGCCTAAAAAGTCTGTTACATATTGTGTTTGTACTGTGTAGGATATATTATGTTTTCATATGGTTTATTTAACACTTGTTTATGTTTAATAAACATAAAATGGGACTTTTCATTCCAAGACTGTAATTAAGAAGGTTTCAATCCAACCTTTATGTGAGAAAAGTACATGTCGGATAAAAAATGTAATGACAGGCCTGATGGAAACAGAAATATTTTCGGTAAACTTTCCAAATGTCGACAAAACAAAGTACGCTAGACAAGATGGGATCTTTTTGTGACTGATTAAAGTCAATTATGCGAGAATTTCGGCGGAAACACTTATGTTGTGTGGTCCTCCCGCTACGACTTGTCAGAAACAGTGTATTAGGCAAAATATGAAATAAATAATGATGGATTTCACAGGGTGGTGAAAGTGCATGGTGATGAGCTAGATGGTGCTTTCCGATAAATATTGAGGGTCTTATTCTGGTGACATGATGATCAATGTTTGGTTGCCATTTGACAAATACAAATAATATCGCTCTTTTGTGCGTAATAATAATCTCATCATGTAGGCTATACGTGCGATCTGGCCAACAGTGTGCAGATAGCACTGCCAATACCAGAGTGGGAACACTCCCTACATTCTTTTTTGAGAAAAACATCAATAGAGTTAAAAATGTGATGGAAACCCATTTAACTTGTATTTTTTATTCGGTACATGGAATTTAACTTTAAAAGGTATTTTTATGTGCGCTACATCACCACACACAGCCTTTCATCCGCAACAAGTCAATTTGATGGAAACGCATCTCTGGTGGGAAAATGCGCATTTTGTTTTTAGAATATTCGCATAAAAATGTGTCGCCAATTGGATGGAAACATGGCTACGGAGACACTCTTTAATATCTGATCTCACCCTATTCTGCATACACCCGACGAGGCTTTATAACCAATTTACACTTACTAAATATACCTACACATACCCACACACTAACAAACACCTACTGTACACGTCAACATATTTTAGTCAGGTCTGATGACTGATGACTTTTGACTCATAGCTGACTTGTTTTTACCCACATCATATTAATGTCCACCATGATGGGCTTAAGAACAATGAAGTCATTCTGTAACTACAGTATAGGACTCAAACGTAGTGATGATGGGTAAACACGATGTTGAAAGTGTGTTTATTATCTGTGTGTACGTACCTGAGGGAGTGTATGTCTGTGTAATCTGTATCACCTCTCTCTTCCAGGAGGAGGGTCCAGAGGTGCTGCTGGGGAAGGAGGAGGGTTGTGAGAAGGGTCTGGGGAACCCTGAGGGGACCATGGTCATGGAGGACAACCAGACTACACCACCTCCTGAACCCACAGAGGAAACAGCTGAGCAACACAGGACCACACACAGTCTCACTGAGGTGACCCCACTGTGAACTACTGTCTGAGTGGTATTAGGTCAGGGCCTCTATCCACAAAGCCCTCAGAATAGGAGTGCTGATCTAAGATCAGTTTTGCCTTTTAGATCATAATGAATAAGACTATATAGACAGGCCTGATACTAGATCAGCTATATAGACAGGCCTGATACTAGATCAGCAATCTTACTATTTTACGCTTTGTGGATACGGGCCCAGGTCTTGGCCATGCATTTGAATTATAAAACTATTAAAGAGTGACAAGTGATCAAATTAACTAACATGTTTGCATAGCAATCCCTCATTGCCCAATCAGAAGATGCTCCATAGCAGGGTGCTCATATCAGATTTATTGATCCAACATCCTCTCACTCTGTATCTCTTACAGTCAGTAGACATGGAGGATGGGAAGCCTGATCTGTTGCTGGTCAAAGAGGAGACGATAGAAGACGAACCAGAGAGCATTGATCTGTTGAGTGGACTAAAGATGGGGGAGCAAGGTATGGGATACATACATGGTTCTTTCTATAAATAATGGGGCCAATGTGTGACATTAGGATCAACATTTCTAAATGGTTTGAAGCAAAATCAAAATAATTTTCATGCAGTTCCACATACCTATACTTAGAGGAATATATGCAAATTGTCCCTTAACGCCACCTATACAACAACATAGGCCCAAGACTATACATCCTTTAAGAAGGGTTCATACAGACATTGGAAAGTCAAATTGAAGGACTTTCAGGGATATTTTCAAGCACCCCATTAACACTTTAAGAATAATGGATTTTTAGGCCTTGTCAATGCATTGATATACAAATTATTATTACCTTGTGATGCAGCCACACATAATAAAGCCATGAATAACGGTAGCATTAATCTCACCATTTCTATATCACCATTGCTGTTTTTATAACGAGAAAGCGACCAAAAACCAGGTTCCTTTTGTACTGGAAGGATTTGTATGGAAAGACAAGTTGAAGCCAGAATTAGATGTTGTCATCCTCTTAATAACCACACATGGTTTTACCAAAACAGAGTAGCGCAACACCCTTCAACTGAAGCAGCGGGAAACAAACGAAAGTGGCCACTCACAAAAACGGATCAAAAAAGAAATCGGATAATTATAAGGGAGCAGGAGAACTTATACATTGGTTATAATAATTACAAGGACATTAGTGCCAAGATGTAGCACCACATTCAGGAAATGTCTGATTTTCAAGGTAGGCCAATTCCAATACATTTCTGAGCTTCAAGTTCAACTAGGCTAATCTTCAAGCCTGTTATATTGTTTAAAACTGCAGCAGTAACATGGACACTAAAATGTATTTTTCATTAACAGATCATATTGGGATGAAGCCCACTGAGCTGTGAAATTTGTTGTCATTATATCCAGAATAATTCATAGGAATAGCATTGGGTGTTCCGCAATAGTCTATCCTTCACAATTGCGCACAGTAGACTCGGGTGTCGAATCCGAGGCATGAAAACATGAACTCATTACCTTGATGGTTTCTCTGTTAAATCTAACTTGACCTTGCTGTAAATAAAGCAGAAAACAACTTATGACCAACATCAATTTGGTAAGAATATTGGATCCAACTTGGATCCAGGCACAACTGTCTTCACCGGCGTTTTGAATGAGACATTCTTCGCAAACACCTTTTTTCCAGCACTTGTTTTGTTTCATCGCATGTGCTATTACAACAGCTGTTTCTCACTTGACTGTCATTCAGAAAACTTTTCCCTGGATCAGATGATGATGTGTGAAAATATCACAGCATAATTAAACAGCTCGACATCAAATGCGCATCCAACAAGTATTATGTAATTATTGAAGAACCACGTTAATGACAGTATCGACTTAGGTTTTAAGTATCAAGGTAAGGTGACTCATTCTGTTGGAAGCATTCGATTTTGCAATAGCATACATTTTTGGGGGATTTATGTGCCCATGAAAACAGGTTTCACCCCGTAACATACACTGAGTGTACAAAACATCAGGAACACCTTCCTAATATTGAGTTGCACCCCCTTTTGCCTCAATTCGGGAGGACATGGACTCTACAAGGTGTTGAAATCGTTCCACAGGGATGCTGGCCCATGTTGACTCCAATGCTTCCCACAGTTGTGTCAAGTTGGCTGGATGTCCTTTGGGTCGTGGATCATTGTTGATACACACAGGAAACTTGCAGTTCCTGACACACTCAATCCGGTGCGCCTGGCTAGGGCTGTTACGGTGACCGTATTACCGAGTCATGACCACAGTCAAATTCCATGTGACGGTAACTAGGCTTCTCCAAAACTGCGCTCTGTCGCTGATGGTCATTAGTAGCATACCAAACTTGCTAACTGTCAGTCGCTAATGGTCTGGTACTCAGCGCTCTATGGTCACTCTATTCCAAGGGGTTTCCAACACTGTTCCTGGAGAGCTACCGTCCTGTAGGTTTTTTCTCCAACCCCAGTTAACTAACCTGGTTCAGATTATCAACCAGCTAATTATTAGAATCAGTTGTGGTAGATTAGGGTTGGAGTGAAAATCTACAGGACAGTAGCTCTCCAGGAACAGGGTTGGAGTGAAAACCTACAGGACAGTAGCGCTCCAGGAACAGGGTTGGAGTGAAAACCTACAGGACAGTAGCGCTCCAGGAACAGGGTTGGAGTGAAAATCTATAGGACAGTAGCTCTCCAGGAACAGGGTTAGAGTGAAAATCTACAGGACAGTAGCTCTCCAAGAACAGGGTTGGAGTGCCCTGCTCTAATCACTCTGACATCAATGCAATCAAAAATCAAGAGTTTTGATGGCCTCTATTAAAAAGAGGATCCCATCAGCTTTCTATAGGCTAGGCCTACCATTATTTATTTGTCAACTTTCATAATATTAAGCACATTACTTTGCTTTACAACGGGAGTAGCCTACCTGGCTGGCATGAAAATGAACCACAGGAAAAGCGTCTTCCATTTGCTATTTAAGTGCATAAGATGACATGTATTTTTTTTTCCTTGTTCCAACAGGTGCATGATAATGGCCCATTCTAAATCAAAACTAATTTCACACATATATATTATTTAGTATATGTAAAGATGAGATTAAATTGAGAATAGTCTGATGGGTTACAATATTATAACTTGTCAATGATATATTATCACTTGTGAATGAGGGTCAATGTGTGCAGTCTCATAGTCACACACATCATGTAGCCTAGCCCATAGCCTAGGCCATGCTTTGATAAGGTAAACTGGCCAAATAACTCCAAATGTAGCCTATACACCTAGGGACCCTGGAACACGGTTGGAGAGCACATAGCCTACAGAGCCTAGTGACGGATGTGTTTTTATAAGCCCAGTCAAAATCAAATCAAATACATTTTTGTCACGTGTGCCGAATACAACAGGTAGACAGGTAGACCTTACCGTGAACTGCTTTCTTAAAAGCCCATAACCAACAATGCCGTTTTAAGAAAATAGAGTTAACATAGGTGTTCTTTTGTCCAGGTGGGAAAGGGCAGTGTGGAGTGCGATTGCGTCATCTGTGGATCTGTTGGGGCGGTATGCGAATTGGAATGGGTCTAGGGTTTCTGTGATGATGGTGTTCATGTGAGCCATGACCAGCCTTTCAAAACACTTCATGGCTACCAACGTGAGTGCTATGGGTCGGTAGTCATTTAGGCAGGTTACCTTCGCTTTCTTGGGCACAGGGACTATGGTGGTCTACTTGAAACATGTAGGTATTACAGACTTGATCAGGGAGAGGTTGAAAATGTCAGTGAAGACAGTTGGTCCGCTCATGCTCTGAGTACACGTCCTGGTAATCCGTCTGGCCCCGTTGCCTTGTGAATGTTGACCTGTTTAAAGGTCTTGCTCACATCGGCTGCAGAGAGAGCGTGATCACACAGTCGTCTGGAACAGCTGGTGCTCTCATGCATGCTTCAGTGTTGCTAGCCTTGAAGCAAGCATAAAAGGCATTAAGCCCGTCTGGTAGGCTTACGTCACTGGGCAGCTCGAGGCTGGGTTTCCCTTTTGTAGTCCGTAATAGTTTTCAAGCTCTGCCATATCCGACGAGCGTCGGAGCCGGTGTAGTAGGATTCAATCTTAGTCCTGTAATGACGCTTTGCCTGTTTGATGGTTCGTCTGAGGGCATAGCAGGATTTCTTATAAGCATTCGGATTAGTGTTCCGCTCCTTAAAAGCGGCAGCTCTACCCTTTAGCTCAGTGCGAATGTTGCCTGTAATCCATGGTTTCTGGTTGGGATATGTACTGTATGTACAGTCACTGTGGGGACGACGTCGTCAATGCACTTCTTGATGAAGCCAGTGACTGAGGTGATATACTCCTCAATGCCATTGGATGAATCCCGGAACATATTCCAGTCTGTGCTAGCAAAACAGTCCTGTAGCATCCGCGTCACCTGACCACTTCCGTATTGAGTGAGTCACTGGTACTTCCTGCTTTAGTTTTTTCTTGTAAGCAGGAATTAGGAGGATATAATTATGGTCAAGTTTGCCAAATGGAGGGCAAGGGATAGCTTTGTATGCATCTCTGTGTGTGGAGTAAAGGTGGTCTACAGTTTTTTTCCCCCTCTGGTTGCACATGCTGGTAGAAATGAGGTAAAACCGATTTCAGTTTAACTATCAAAGTCCCCGGGCACTGCGAGTGCCATTTCTGGATGAGCATTTTCTTATTTGCTTATGGCATACAGCTCGTTGAGTGCGGTCTTCGTGCCAAAATCGGTTTGTGGTTGGAAAATAGACGTCTACAGAAAATATAGATAGTGTGGTCTACAGCTTATCATGAGGTACTCTACCTCAGGTGAGCAATATCTCGAGACTTCCTTAATATTAGACATCACGCACCAGCTGTTATTGACAAATAGACACACACCAAAACCCTTCGTCTTACTGGATGTAGCTGTTCTGTCCTGCCGATGCACGGAAAACCCAGCCAACTGTATATTATACCTGTCGTCATTCAGCCATGACTCTGTGAAACATAAGATATTCGTTTTTAATGTCCCG
Source organism: Salvelinus namaycush (assembly GCF_016432855.1). Classification (NCBI taxonomy): domain Eukaryota; kingdom Metazoa; phylum Chordata; class Actinopteri; order Salmoniformes; family Salmonidae; genus Salvelinus; species Salvelinus namaycush. Next base: position 8,468,952 of record NC_052348.1, read on the forward strand.
TTGATAGGATAGTCTCAAACGGAGCTCATCCAGTTTATTCTCCAGCGATTGCACGTTGGCCAATAGAATGGATGTTAGAGGCGGGTTACCTACTCGCCGATGAATTCTCACAAGGCATCCGGATCTGCGGACCCCTGTATCTGCGGACCCCTGTATCTCCGTCTTTTATTCATGTGAATGATGGGATTTGGGCCTGGTCCGGGAGGTCCATTCATCGTAATCGCATGTGAAAACAGAGTTTTGACTGGCAACTATCTAAAAGAGGATCCCAGCTTTCCTGTGCTGCTATATTTATTGCTAAAATCTTCAAATGAAGCACATTAATCAGCTTTACAACCGGTGTAGCCTACCTAGCATACAAAGGCGGTGCGTGAGTGTCAAGTTTGGGAAAGCAAATTTTCACCATAAAAATGCAATCCATGCATCATCACATTTGCAGACTTATGTGAGAGAGCCTACTATTCGTTATGTGATGAGTAGATTGGATAGTCATCATTTAGGCTAACAATATAACTCAATCACTGTTCTCAAGAAAGACCGCTCAATGCATGGCTGAGCGCATAGAGTAGGACTAGACTATAGGCTATATCAGAAACGTTTCTTTCTTTGAGAAAAATATGGCCTTTTTTATTGAAAAAAAGTCATGCAATTCTACTACACTTTATATGACTGGTGACATTAACATCTTTTTAATAGGACAAATTACAGGGTAGCCTATTCTGCCGATACTGACAAACAGATCAAAAACAAAGAATTGTCCATATAATAGGCCTACGAGAAGGGGAGACGCAAAGGAGGAAATTATTGTCCAAAAACAAACTTAAGTAGCACTGACCCAACAATGATAAATAGTGAATATGCGCAGTGCGCACTCACCGGGGATATTGCCGATTCTATCAGTTGGTGCCAATAAGATATACTGGCTATACTGTTCGTTCAATGAAATTGAGAATTTTGATAACTTAAAGACAGATTAGCCTTTTCATTGTCTTCTCTTTACAGCAATAACAATTTGCTTTCTAAACGATGTTTTCCCGCGATTGTATTTTGAAATATTGAGATATGCCTGGCTTGGCCTCTACTTTTCACAGACTCAACAATATATGTAAAGACCAGATTAAATTAAGAATAGTCTGATGGGTGAGAATATTATCAAGTGCTTGTCAAATAGTGAATGAGAGATGATGAAGTGTACAGCCTGCGCAAGAAACGGAGCAGAGCTCATGCCTGTAATGCGACTTTTTTCAAATCGTCATTAGTCACATCATGCGCTAGAATGTATACAATATGTTAACGTATAGCCTAATTTTTGTATCACAACTGAAGTTGCATAAATGTCTCTAAATTAAGCAGATAGGAGGACCTGTTTCTTTGTTAACCACTCAACACAGAAGCCGCATGTGCGCACTCCCTCGGGAATCGTTTGGAGAAAATATCCTTTCTATTTTATTCAGCTTTGTTCAATTGTATTCTTCATACTATTAAATGATATGAAATAATGCCATGGAATTCAAAGCAAATCTTGTCTGCTAAATTAACTAGTGTAGCCCACAGCCATATGGCATAGACCTAACATAAAGACAACTCAGAATATGCTATTCTGTTCTTCTGAAATAGGCTACATTTTCTACATATCATGTTTATTTAGACCCGTCTAAAATAAATAATGGATTTATTGTGGGGTAGGCTATATTAAATGGATCAGTGGAAGCCAGGAAATGCTAAAGGTGTTTATGTTAATTAACTGTCAATTACCGTGAGACCTGCAGTTATTTGCATAACAATCGCAGGCTGACACAATTTCATGACCGCCACAGCCCTACGCCTGGCACCTACTACTATACCCTGTTCAAAGACACTTAAATCTTTTGACTTGCCCATTCACCATCTGAATTGCACACATACACAATCCATGTCCCAATTGTCTCGAGGTTTAAAAATCCTTGTTTAACTTGTTTCCTCTCTTTCATCTACACTGATTGAAGTGGATTTAGCAAGTGACATCAATAAGGGATCATAGCTCTTTCACCTGGATTCACCTGGTCAGTCTGTCATGGAAAGAGCAATGTTCCTAACCCTATACTCAGTGTAAGGAGGCACAAAATGTTATGTAGTTACACTGCATTTCAAAAAAACTGTCCGACAGCTAGATCAAGGTAGATCTTACAGGGTTCAAGTTTAAAGTATAATTGAACTGATTAATGCTTAATATATGATACAACAACTTACACAGCCATAAATGCAAGAACAGAAAAGTAATCCATTAAGACACTCACCATGAGCATGGTTAAACAGGTTTTAAATGAACTTGTGAATTATATTGAATATAGAGCTATGTCCCCCCCCCTTATCTTAATGTAATGACATTTAAAAAATGGTCTGATTATTATCAGTGACTTATCAACAGCTGTAACAAGTAGTTAATAGAAATACCCACATATAGCCTACATACAGTATTAGATCTTCAATGGGAATAGTGGCTATTGGTTTTTCTTTAATGAAATCAATATAACTTATGTTTACATATAAAAACACATTGTAATTGACAAAAAAAAATCCATATGTAGAGTTCTCTCTGCCGTGTTTGTAAAGTCTATTTTCTAAACTCTTCCTGTAGGTGGTTGGCTGGAGGCTAACAGAGGAGACTGGGTGGCCATTTTGGAATCCCAGACCCAGACTGGTGCAGCCAAGGGCCCAGTGAACAACATCACAGAGCAGGCCTGGACCAGAGGTGACATAGTGGAGGTCAGGGGATGGGACAGCATCCTCAACTCTGGGCTGGGGAATAACACTGGTAACTACAACCAGAAACAGACAGTCGAACCCAAAACAACATCTGAACATAATCTCCATGACAACAGACTGGCTGAGACCAGGGCGAGGCGTAGATTTGGTCTGCGGGGACAGGAAAGTGAACATATGCGGCGGGAGAGTACAGACTTGGCTTACGATGCTCCGTCCTGCTCCTATAATTGTGATTCAGAGACATTGGTGGCGCCTCAGGTTAACCCCCTAACAGGTGCTTCCTTCAGTCTGCCTTCTATAGGATCTATCAACTGTAATATGGACCCTGCGATGACACTCCCTGGCCTTCGTTCTCCTCACACTCACCTTATGTTAAACCAGACCTCAGACAGTGCCAGTGCCTCATCACTAAATAGCTACACAAGCCCATTGACAAATGACAGTAGTGGAGACAGAATCAGTAAAGGTGGTGGCGTCAAAGAGAAGCGCTTCCCGTGTTCGTTTTGTGGGAAAGCCTTCAGTTTTCCCCAACAGGTGGAGATTCACCAGAGGGTGCACACGGGGGAGAAACAATTCAGCTGCCACCTGTGCCGGGCCAGTTTCTCTCACTCCTTCAGCCTGAAGAGGCACCTGAGAGTCCACACAGGGGTGAAACCCTTCAGCTGTACCCAGTGTCACATGCGCTTCGCCCAGGCTGGTCACCTGAAGAGGCACCAGAGGGTCCACACAGGGGAGAAACCATACAGCTGCCCCCAGTGTGAGAAGAGGTTCTCCCGCCAGGACCAGCTGAAGATGCACCTGAAGGTCCACACGGGAGAGAGGCCATTCGCCAGTACGCACTGCGGGAAGAGGTTCTCTGAGAGGAGCAACCTCAGGATGCACCAGCAGAAAAAACATTCCACTCTAACATAAAAAGTAACCATTCCCCTGGATAGCTTCTGACATTTAGATCAAACCCAGCATTAAAGACAAATATACATTTTCATTGTTGTCAGCAGAAAATACCCACAGATTTCAGTGTTGAATATTCCTGGGTAGAATATTTCATCCAGACATTGTGTGACATATATGGCTTAAGTCTAAAAAGTATGTTATATATTGAGAGTTTAGGACTATAAGGTTCTATCTGCAAAAAGATGGTTCTGAGATAATTGGCTTTACATTTCTGAACCCTCATTGGTTTGAATGGTGTCATCTATTTTTATCTTGTATTCTTTTTAACTAAAAAACATGAATTGGGTTATTACGAGTACTAAATAGGTAGAGAACATTGAACAGAACAATGCTATATCAATAACACCATTTTTAAGAAACATTCAGATCGAACCAAAGCTCGCGATTTTGTTTGTATCAGGGGCAAATCTGGTGCTTTTAGATAGAATGCAAGCTATATTAGATCAAATCCAGACAGGAACTTTTTTTAGGGCATGTGACCCACATTACAAGTTCGATAAGATTGACAGACATAGTAATAAAAAAGGCAAATTTAGGGAGCCTCCAAAGAGGCTGGAATATCAAATCAAATGTTATTTGTCACATACACATGGTTAGCAGATGTTAATGCGAGTGTAGCGAAATGCTTGTGCTTCTAGTTCCGACAATGCAGTAATAACCAACGAGTAATCTAACCTAACAATTTCACAACAGCTACCTTATACACACAAGTGTAAAGGGATGAAGAATATGTACATAAAAATATATGAATTAGTGATGGTACAGAACGGCATAGGCAAGATGCAGTAGATGGTATCGAGTACAGTATATACATATGAGATGAGTAATGTAGGGTATGTAAACATTATATTAAGTGGCATTGTTTAAAGTGGCTAGTGATTACATTTTTTACATGTATGGCAGCAGCCACTCAATGTTAGTGGTGGCTGTTTAACAGTCTGATGGCCTTGAGATAGAAGCTGTCTCTCGGTCCCTGCTTTGATGCACCTGTACTGACCTCGCCTTCTGGATGATAGCGGGGTGAACAGGCAGTGGCTCGGGTGGTTGGAATATGTCATCGCTACAAATAATTTACAGGACACCTAGAGATTACTATTCCCAACTAAGACTTTTTTTTTTCTCATTTAATTTCTATCTTAGAAAAAGCCCATAGAAGTATTTACAAGGAACACAAGAAAGACATTTCTGAACTTAATTAGGAATACGATCTTTTACTTTTGAAGAGAGCTAACAACTACAGGTTAAACTCAAATAAAGCATACTACTTAATGGCAAATAAATATGGTAACTATCTGGCAGCTCTCACAAAACACTACATTCATGTTTTAAAAGATACAAATGCGGTAATTAGAAACAGTGTGATTAATGACAATTTTAAAAGCTTCTATGAAAATGTAAATAAATCAGAATTAAACAACAGTTGGACGGATCCTATAGCCTTAGACTCAAGAACCCTGAAGCAATTATCAGCATTCAAAACAATCACTAAAAACAGAGATCACCCCAAAATAAATATTGGATACTATTAAAACATTAGCATGGAGAAAAGCACAATTTTAGGACAAAGTACACCTATTTACACAAATGACAACACTCGTCACTCAGTACGTCCTAGTTCCATGTATCAAACTGTTATTTCAGTTATATTAAAACCAGGAAAATCTGGAGAGTCCCCTGCTGATTATAGACCCAAAAGTTCAATAAATTGTGACAATACAATAATAGCAAATGCTTATAAGCATTAGCATGGCAAAAGTCTTACCAAACTTGATACATATCAAACAAACAGGGTTTGTTGAAAATAGACAAACAAATACAAGGACATGTTTAATACAATACGCAAAAAAACTAGATGAAGATTTATCAATAATGGCTGTTGATGCCGAAAAGGCTTTCGACCGTCTTAAATGGCATGTTCTATTCAAAACTTTGGAAGCTTTCAATTTTCCAGCTGAAATAATACATTTAAATAAAAAATTATACATTACCTGATGAAATTGCTTTAAAAAGGGCACAATACAGGGATGTCCTCTCTCCCCCATCCTGTTGACGGAATTAAAAAGAAACTTAAGTTACATATCACAATAATGTTTGGGATATCAGAGAAACCTTGAGGGAATCTTATTTGAGTCAGAAAAGGGTGTTCATATGATAAGATATACAAAACATTGCAGAGAGCATATCCACCTGACAATCTCTTAGAAACAAATATAAACTATTGGAACCAAGACTTAAAAAGAACTGATGTTGGCACAAGATGGAGGTAATGTTGGTGCATAACTAATTCAATTACAGTTAACAAATGTACACTTAATCCAGAATAAACTAATCGATAAAATGTATTATGCAAGAGACAAAATTCACAAATGACTCAATAATCCATGCTTTCTGGGCATGCTATGACGTCCAAAAGTTATGGGCTGAGTTAGAAATTGTGTTAGCTGTGCTAACATAATTGCAAAAGGATTTTCTAATGATAATTTCAATTATGCTAACATAATTGCAAAAGGGTTTTCTAATGATCAATTAGCCTTTTTAAAATGATAAACTTGGATTAGCTAACAACGTGCCATTGGAACACAGGAATGATGGTTGCTAATAATGGGCCTCTGTACGCTTATTTAGATATTCCATAAAAAATCTGCCATTTTCAAGCTACAATAGTTATTCACAACATTAACAATGCATTTATGATCAATTTGATGTTATTTTAATGGACAAAAATGTGCTTTTCTTTCAATAACAAGGACATTTTTAAGTGACCCCAAACTTTTGAACGGTAGTGTATATTATGGGGTATTGTGTGTAGATCAGTGACAAAAATCAGTGACAAAAATCTGTAAATTTAGTCAATTTTAAATTCGGGTTGTAACACAACAACATTTGGAAAAAGTCAATGGGTGTAGTTGAATACTTTCTGAAGGCACTGTAGGTTTGATTGATTTAAAATTCATGAATGAAGAAAAAATAATAGCCAGGTGCATCACTATTCACATTGAAAATCTATTACTGTATGTAGGCTATATGTATTTGTCCCTTACCTTGCTCCCCTATCTTTAGTCCACTCAGCAGATCAACGCTCTCTGGTCCATCTTCTATTGCCTCCTCTTTGACTAGCAGCAGATCAGACGTCCCATCCTCCATGTCTACTGACAGTAAGAGATACAGAGTGAGAGGATGTTGGATTAAGAAATCTGATATGAGCACCCTGCTATGGAGCATCTTCTGATTGGGCAATGAGGGATTGCTATGAGTACTATACAAACATGTTAGTTGATTTGATTACTTGACACTCTTTAACGGTGTGATAATTAGGGCTGTGGTGGTGACAATTTCGTCAGCCGGTGATTATCAAGCACATAACTGTCTGTCTCACGGTAATTAACATAAACACATTTAGCATCTCCTGGCTTCCACACAAGCCACTGATGCAGACCTTTGGAACATCTACATTTTAAAGTCTAATAAATCCATGTAATATAGCCTACACCTTCACAATAAATCCATTATTTATTTTAGACAGGTCTAAAGAAACATGATATGAAGGAAATGTAGTCTATTTCAGAAGAACATAATAGCATGTCCTTATGTTAGGTCCTGAAATAGAAAGGATATTTTCTCCAAACAATTTGCACTATTCTGTGTTGAGCGGTTAACAAAGAAATAGTTCCTCTATGCTTAATTTAGCATTATTAGTGTAACTTTAGTTGTTCTACAAACGTTGGGCTATATACAGTGGGGCAAAAAAGTATTTAGTCAGCCACCAATTGTGCAAGTTCTCCCACTTAAAAAGATGAGAGGCCTGTAATTTTCATCATAGGTACACTTCAACTATGACAGACAAAATGAGATAAAAAAATCCAGAAAATCACATTGTAGGATTTTTAATGAATTTATTTGCAAATTATGGTGGAAAATAAGTATTTGGTCAATAACAAAAGTTTATCTCAATACTTTGTTATATACCCTTTGTTGGCAATGACAGAGGTCAAACGTTTTCTGTAAGTTTTCACAAGGTTTTCACACACTGTTGCTGGTATTTTGGCCCGTTCCTCCATGCAGATCTCCTCTAGAGCAGTGATGTTTTGGGGCTGTTGCTGGGCAACACGGACTTTCAACTCCCTCCAAAGATTTTCTATGGGGTTGAGATCTGGAGACTGGCTAGGCCACTCCAGGACCTTGAAATGCTTCTTACGAAGCCACTCCTTCGTTGCCCGGGTGGTGTGTTTGGGATCATTGTCATGCTGAAAGACCCAGCCACGTTTCATCTTCAATGCCCTTGCTGATGGAAGGAGGTTTTCACTCAAAATCTCAAGATACATGGCCCCATTCATTCTTTCCTTTACACGGATCAGTTGTCCTGGTCCCTTTGCAGAAAAACAGCCCCAAAGCATGATGTTTCCACCCCCATGCTTCACAGTAGGTATGGTGTTCTTTGGATGCAACTCAGCATTCTTTGTCCTCCAAACACGACGAGTTGAGTTTTTACCAAAAAGTTCTATTTTGGTTTCATCTGACCATATGACATTCTCCCAATCTTCTTCTGGATCATCCAAATGCTCTCTAGCAAACTTCAGACGGGCCTGGACATGTACTGGCTTAAGCAGGGGGACACGTCTGGCACTGCAGGATTTGAATCCCTGGCGGCGTAGTGTGTTACTGATGGTAGGCTTTGTTACTTTGGTCCCAGCTCTCTGCAGGTCATTCACTAGGTCCCCCTGTGTGGTTCTGTGATTTTTGCTCACCGTTCTTGTGATCATTTTGACCCCACGGGGTGAGATCTTGCGTGGAGCCCCAGATCGAGGGAGATTATCAGTGTATGTCTTCCATTTCCTAATAATTGCTCCCACAGTTGATTTCTTCAAACCAAGCTGCTTACCTATTGCAGATTCAGTCTTCCCAGCCTGGTGCAGGTCTACAATTTTGTTTCTGGTGTCCTTTGACAGCTCTTTGGTCTTGGCCATAGTGGAGTTTGGAGTGTGACTGTTTGAGGTTGTGGACAGGTGTCTTTTATACTGATAACAAGTTCAAACAGGTGCCATTAATACAGGTAACGAGTGGAGGACAGAGGAGCCTCTTAAAGAAGAAGTTACAGGTCTGTGAGAGCCAGAAATCTTGCTTGTTTGTAGGTGACCAAATACTTATTTTCCACCATAATTTGCAAATTCATTAAAAATCCTACAATGTGATTTTCTGGATTTTTTTTCTTCTCATTTTGTCTGTCATAGTTGAAGTGTACCTATGATGAAAATTACAGGCCTCTCTCATCTTTTTAAGTGGGAGAACTTGCACAATTGGTGGCTGACTAAATACTTTTTTGCCCCACTGTATTTAGATTTTTTAAGGCTGCATGATGTGACTTTAATGATGATTTTTTAAAAGTTGCTTGAAAGCCACGAGCTCTGCTTTGTTCTTTGCACAGGCTGTACACACTACATCAGTCACTCATTCACAATTTGACAATGTTACGTTCCCCAGTTTCTGTGTTGTAGCTTTTGTATTAGAGTGTGTGTGTTTCAGGAGATAGCTTCCTGAGTTCTCCCCAACCAGCTGATTGGTCGACTCAATGGCTAATTGATGATTGGAGAGCTGACCCCGCCCCCTCGTCAAGAAGCAGCTGACTCTAATTACTATTGCCACCTGAAGATAAATGCCAGTGTTCTGTTCAGAAGAGAGATCCTGAGAGAGATAGAGAGAGATATATATCATTATAGGCTGAGATTGAATGTTGGATAGATCATTGCTGAGAGAGAGGTTTATGGCTGAGGGGTTATAGCATGTTGGTTGTGAGTATGCACTGTGTTAGTTGTTGTTGGTAGCAGCTTGGCTATGTTCTGTGTTTGTTGCTTGTTCAAAGCTTCTTTAGTGGCCTGAGTTAGTTTACTCAGTTTTGTTGTAAAGTGTTTGAAATTGTTAATAATTATTCTGTTTCATTTGTTCCCAGGGGGAAAGGGGAAGGCACCTAGGGAGTGCTCAGGCAAGAGGCCCGAGGGCATACATATACCCGTAGTATATTCACTGTCTAGGCACACTAGGTAAGACCTGGGCGGACCACCCCCTGTATTTTGGTTAAGGCACCAGGTAGTGCTAAGTTAGGTAAGTTAAGTGGGTAGGCAGGTTAGATAGGAGAGGGGGAGCTTTGATATTTACTTTCTTTCCTTTGGTTCCGTCCAGCCCCTTTCCCCCATATTACCGTGTAGGAAATAAATCCTAGTAAACGGTAAATTCTGCCTTTGTCGTCCTTTCTCGCACCTACGGTCCATACCTCTTTCGCTTCACGGAGAGTTGAGTTGCAGCAGGGAGTTGCGTTCCCTCTTTTTAGAGGTGTGCGTAACAGACAACCACTTGATAATGCCTAGAAAAATCCTTGCCTTTTGTGGCCAGTGGCCGTTGTGCCCTTCTCCCTGAGTGCTGCGTGCTCCATCACGTGATCGGGTCTTTCTCACAGGCTACAAGTGAAGACCGACACATCGGGGACGCAACTGGGGGCATCCTAATTCAATTCCGAGGTGCATATTGAAGATGTTGGAAGAACTGTCCACATTTACTTTTTGTCAGCCAACAAGATGAGTAGGCCTAACGAACAGCAAAAGCACTAGCCTTTGTCAATCTACTATCCTCCATAGTACAAAAGTCAACCTATTTTATTCTGTGCGAGAAATAAATATTCCAAACATAGTCTGGGACAGTTGTGGGATGCGATAGATCCCAAATTAATACAACCACTAGCATCAAAAAAGCTTTTTTACAATATGTGGCTGACGCAACAGATCAGAACGTTTAGCTTAAAATGTTGATAAACTATTAGGTTATTTCTTCACATTATAAGCGCTGCAATGCACATATGGTATTAGGCTATAAGCACGAATGTTCCATTAGCGGAAAACACCATTATCAAAAGTGAACGCAAATGCAATTATGCATGTAGTGCTATTATTATAAAGGTGCATTTTTATGGTGAAAATTATCATCCCCAAACTTGAAACTCTCGCATTGCTTATGTATGCAAATTAGGCTCTACACCCCTTGTAAAGCAGATTAATGCGCTTAATTTTAAGAAGTTATTTGGCCACTTTAGTTGTGATACAAACCGTATTAGAACATATAGACCTATGGCCTAGGCTACATGAGGTGTGCGACTATGATTCGAAAAAGTCGCAAAAAAAGGCATTGTTTCTTATTCTGGGCATCATTCACAAGTGATAGGCTAATATTGTCACTCATCAGACTATTCTTAATTTAATCTTGTCTTTACATATACTAAATAATATATGGGTGAAATCCGTTTTGATTTAGAATGGACATTATCATGCACCTGTATCAAAACAGGGGCACCGGGGAAAAATACATGTCATCTATGCACTTAAATAGCAAATGGATGCTTTTTCACGTGGTTTATTTTCATGCCAGCCATGTAGGCTATACTCCTGTTGTAAATATAAGCAATGTGCTTAATATTAGGAGAGTTGAGAAATAAATATAGCAGCCTATTGAAAGCTGATGGGATCCTCCTCTTTTTATTAGCGGCCATCATATAGAAATGTTGCGCAACATGAGCTCATGTGCTCTCATGTAGTGTTTGATTAGAGTTTTGAATACATTTGCATTGTTGTCAGAGTGATTAGAGGGACAATAAAGTGCTGAGTACCAGGCAGTTAGCAAGTTTGGTAGGCTACTATTGACCAGCATCAGAACTTGGAGAAGCCTAAATACCGTGACTAAACGGTCATGTGGAATTTGACCGCCTTCATGACCGCCGGTGTGGTGGTAATACGGTCACCGCAACAGCCCTAGTGATAATTGAAAGGAATAGTCCCACACTTAAGACAAAATGAATCAAGACCTGGGCCCGTATCCACAAAGAGTCTCAGGTTCCCACCTGTCTATATAGTCTTATTAATTATGATCTAAAAGACTAAACTGATCCTAGATCAGCACTCCTACTCTGAGAGGCTTTGTGGATACAGGCCCTGACCTAATTCCATTTTACATTTACTGTACTTTTCTCAGCATTTTTCCATTGAGGTACTGAAGCACACTTGTCGTTTTTTGTTTGTAACAGCCCCGCGTCCCCACCATCACACAATTACTGTTGTTTACGCAATCCAAAAATGTTCCATTATAAATTGCAATCTGGGTCAGGTGGGCATCATTTGACAGCTTATTCTATTGTCAACATGACTAGCTAATACAGTGGTAGGCTTTCAAAAGGTACTTCAGACAAACAGACTGTAATTTTGGTGCACATAGAATGGAGTCATGAGTGTATTCAAGTGCGGCTAATGTTCTTCACAGTACGACAAACAGGCTCATTGTGTTCAGGACAACCCAGGGTTTAACGCATGTCATCCTTGTAACTGTGGATCAAACATAGCGATCATAAACGTTGATACTGTAAATGACATGTTTTCAAAAATGGAAATGTTAAGTGCACATTTGGACTCACAGGTGTGTGGTTTGCTAATATGACATCAGTGGTTGTTATAATCCTCAACGTCTCATCTTTCAGAATGCATTGACTCAATTCCCAGCATTCCCCTCACTCAGACAACAACAAATGTGCTAAAGCACAGGTGTCAAACTCATTCCACGGGGGGCCAAGTGTCTGCGGGTTTTCGCTCCTCCCTTGTACTTGATTGATGAATTAACATCACTAATTAGTTAGGAACTCCCCACACCTGGTTGTCTAGGGCTTTATTGAAAGGAAAAACCAAAAACCTGCAGACACTAGGCCCTCCGTGGAATGAGTTTGACACCCCTGTGCTAAAGTAACCCAATTAGCGGGAGGGATGGGGGCATCTTGTCTTGCACGGTGCTTAAATTTATAACGGCTGTCAGTCAAAACCCATACAGTGATGGGAAGCGGAGAACCTGAGCCCTGACGTCATGTATAGCATGTTACTGTATAGCCACCGCGTTCTAATTTAGGCGCGTATCAATGAAAAGAAAATCTGCCATTTTCAATCAGTATATGGGATGACTGGCTGTGAGTGGAAAGGGCTACACCTATCATCATTAAACCCACCATGGTGGACATAAATATGATATTGTGGGTAAATATGAGTCAGCTATGATAGGTCAAAAGTCATCCGACAAACCTGAATAAACAATGTACAGCAAGTGTTAGTGTGTGGTGTATTGGTTATAGAACGCTGTCGGGTGTGTATGCAGAATAGGGTGAGATCAGTGATGTATACTAAAGAGAGTCTCAATGAAAGTCTTAGAATGAAAAGTCCCATTTTGTGTTTTTAAACAAGAACTACCATATGAAAACCACACACCTCAACTAAAAATCTGCATGAACTTGATAAACTGCATTATTTCTCATTAAAAGTGTTGTGAAAAAAATTCAGTAGTTGAATGGATGTAATGAAATAGGCATTTGTGAACATCATATAGCCTACACAGTACAAACACAATATGTAACAGACATTTTACCTTAAATATGCCATATACATCACACAATGCCTGGATCAACACTGAAATCTGTTACTCTCGTTATTCCAAATGCATCTGTAGATATTTTATGTTGACAACAATGAAAATGCACATTTGTCTTTAATGCAAGGTTTGATCTAAATGTCAGAAGACCTTTCTCCCCTGTGTGGTGCCACTTCAGGGTGCCAGCCTGGGCGAAGCGCATGTGACACTGGGTACAGCTGTAGGGTTTCTCCCCTGTGTGGACCCTCTGGTGGATTGCCACCTTCTGGGGGCAGCTGAAGCCTTTGTTACAGAACATGCAGAGGAACCGTTTCTCTTTACTATTGCCTGATGTGGCTCCCCCTCCCTGAGCCTGGGCTCTAGCCCTGTTGTTTGAGTTCAATACCTGATCGAAAAGGACGCGGCCATGTGAATTGGAAGGTGCCATCGACGTGGACACTGGGTCGCGATCCCTGAGACCGTCCTCTTTCTTATCTAGGCGCCCTTCAGAGTATCCACTACTACTGTACTGGTTCCAGTCCCCTAACATTGGATTAGTCTGTATCTACGCCCACAGGCACGTCACCAGGTATCATCTCTGTAGCATATGAACAGGACGATCTTTAACGCGTCACCTGAGTCAAGATGGGACAGAACCGTCCTCGGGCTCAGGTTACCGTAAAGTAAATACTCAGCCCAGTCGCTCCAGCACAATTAAAGTCTCTGTCTGTCTCTGACTTGAGGGTGGCATTCGGCGTTCCACTGACCTCCATCATGCTGCGTCGGGTCCTGGGCTGCGCTGGGGTGGTGGTGTTGTCCTCCGTGGCTGTAGGGGGCGCTCCAGCCCCTCCAGTCTGGATGTCTCTGCTGTGCCGTGGGTCCTCCTCTCCTTCAGACCTCTCCTGCTTGACCCCAGGACCTGCAGCCTCTGCATCTGCAGACTGACACAAGAAGAGAGGAGGTTATTATCAGTGCATGAGTTGAACTGGATAACAATGTCTCACAAGCTCCCCTATGGCAGATAAATGAAGATGTAAGCAAGTGAATAGCTGAGGGTAGCCTTTCTGAAATAAACTGGCAATTTTGATGTAATACTATTACACTAACCTCTATCACTATAACTTGCTGGGTTGAGGTTCCACTCCCCTCATCAACAGTGATTGGTCATCTTTCCATGTATTGTGTCCCGCTGGCTTCACAAATCTCCTGTAGCCTCCAGTGAGGTGTCCTTCACCTGAGAGAGTGATTGGGGGAAAATAGGTGGTTAAGTTAGGTACTGTCAATGCTCAACGCTATATTGTACACTATTGGCAGTTTTGACACTGACTAGAATTGGCAAGGATGTAAAGCAGGGGTGGCAAACCGGCCAATCCGCCCATGGGTGGTTTCAGTAATAAAATAAATGTACAAACTCAATATACTTTACAATTACTAAAACAAAAAAACTGTGGAGAAATGATAATGGTCCCACATTCATAGTTTCATGACTGTGTCCAGCTTGTTAATAATCAAGTCTAATGACTTCCGGCGCCGACAGACATGAACGCCTCGCATTCCTAGGAAACTATGCAGTATTTTGTTTTTTAATGTGTTATTTCTTACATTGTTACCCCAGGTAATCTTAGGTTATATTACATACAGTCGGGAGGAACTATTGGATATAAGAGCAACGTCAACTCACCAACATTACGACCAGGAATACGACTTTCCCGAAGTGGATCCTCTGTTTGGCCTACCACCCAGGACAATGGATCGGATCCCAGCCGGCGACCCAAAACAACGGCGCCGTAGAAGGGGCAGACGGAGCGGTCTTCTGGTCAGGCTCCGTAGACGGGCACATTGCGCACCGCTCCCGAGCATACTACTCGCCAATGTCCAGTCTCTTGACAACAAGGTAGACGAAATCCGAGCAAGGGTAGCATTCCAGAGAGACATCCGAGACTGTAACGTTCTTTGTTTCACGGAAACATGGCTCACTCGAGACACGCTATCTGAGTTGGTACAGCCACCTGGTTTCTTCACGCATCGCGCCGACAGAAACAACCATCTCTCTGGTAAGAAGGGCGGGGGTGTATGCCGTATGATTAACGAAACGTGGTGTGATCATAACAACATACAGGAACTCAAGTCCTTTTGTTCACCTCACTTAGAATTCCTCACAATCAAATGCCGACCACATTATCTACCAAGAAAATTCTCTTCGATCATAATCACAGTCGTGTATATTCCCCCCCAAGCAGACACATCGACGGCCCTGAAAGAACTTCATTGGACTCTATGTAAACTGGAAACCACATATCCCGAGGCTGCATTTATTGTAGCCAGGGATTTTAACAAGGCTAATCTGAAAACAAGGCTCCCCAAATTCTATCAGCATATCGATTGTACTACCAGGGCTGGCAAAACCCTAGACCACTGTTATTCTAACTTCCGCAACGCATATAAGGCCCTCCCTTCGGAAAAGCTGACCACGACTCCATTTTGTTCCTCCCTGCCTATAGACAGAAAATTAAACAGGAAGCTCCCGGGCTCAGGTCTGTTCAACGCTGGTCCGACCAATCGGATTCCACGCTTCAAGATTTCTTCGATCACGTGGACTGGGATATGTTCCGCATTGTGGCGAACAATAACATTGATGAATACGCTGATTCGGTGTGCGAGTTTATTAACAAGTGCATCGGTGATGTTGTACCCACAGCGTCTATTAAAACATTCCCCAACCAGAAACCGTGGATTGATGGCAGCATTCGCGCAAAACTGAACGCGCGAACCACTGCTTTTAATCAGGGCAAGGGACCAGAAACATGACCGAATACAAACAGTGTAGCTATTCCCTCCGCAAGGCAATCAAACAAGCTAAGCGTCAGTATAGAGACAAAGTAGAGTCGCAATTCGCCGGCTCAGACACGAGAGGTATGTGGCAGGGTCTACAGCCAATCATGGACTACAAAAGGAAAACCAGCCCCGTCGCGAATCACAATGCCTTGCTCCCAGACAGATTAAACAACTTTTTTGCTCGCTTTGAGGACAATACAGTGCCACTGACACGGCCCGCTACCAAAACCTGCGGGCTCTCCTTCACTGTAGCCAACGTGAGTAAAACATTTAAACGTGTTAACCCTCGCAAGGCTGCAGGCTCAGACTGCATCCCCGGCCGAGTCCTCAGAGCATGCACAGACCAGCTGGCTGGTGTGTTTACAGACATACTCAATCAATCCTTATCCCAGTCTGCTGTCCCCACATGCTTCAAGAGGGCCACCATTGTTCCTGTTCCCAAGAAAGCTAAGGTAACTGAGCTAAATGACTACCGCCCTGTAGCACTCACTTCCGTCATCATGAAGTGCTTTGAGAGACTAGTCAAGGACCATATCACCTCCAACCTACCTGACACCCTAGACCCACTCCAATTTGCTTACCGCCCCAATAGGTCCACAGACGACGCAATCGCCATCACACTGCACACTGCCCTAACCCATCTGGACAAAAGGAATACCTATGTAAGAATGCTGTTCATCGATTACAGCTCAGCATTTAACACCATAGTACCCTCCAAACTCGTCATTAAGCTCGAGACCCTGGGTCTCGACCCCGCCCTGTGCAATTGGGTCCTGGACTTCCTGACGGGCCGCCCCCAGGTGGTGAGGGTAGTTAACAACATCTCCACCCCGCTGATCCTCAACACTGGGTCCCCACAAGGGTGCGTTCTCAGCCCTCTCCTGTACTCCCTGTTCACCCACGACTGCGTGGCCATGCACACCTCCAACTCAATCATCAAGTTTGCAGACGACACTACAGTGGTAGGCTTGATTACCAACAACGACGAGACGGCCTACAGGGAGGAGGTGAGGGCCCTCGGAGTGTGGTGTCAGGAAAATAACCTCACACTCAACGTCAACAAAACAAAGGAGATGATCGTGGACTTCAGGAAACAGCAGAGGGAGCAGCCCCTTATCTACATTGACGGGACAGTAGTGGAGAGGGTGGAGAGTTTTAAGTTCCTCGGCGTACACATCACGGACAAACTGAAATGGTCCACCCACACAGACAGCGTGTTGAAGAAGGTGCAGCAACGCCTCTTCAACCTCAGGAGGCTGAAGAAATTCGGGTTGTCACCAAAACACTCACAAACTTTTACAGATGCACAATCGAGAGCATCCTGTCGGGCTGTATCGCCGCCTGGTACGGCAGCTGCTCTGCCCATAACCAGAAGGCTCTCCAGAGGGTAGTGAGGTCTGCACAACGCATCACCAGGTGCAAACTACCTGCCCTCCAGGACACCTACACCACCCGATGTCACAGGAAGGCCAAAAAGATCATCAAGGACAACAACCATCCGAGCCACTGCCTGTTCACCCCGCTATCATGGTCAGTACATGTGCATCAAAGCGGGGACCGAGAGACTGAAAAACAGCTATCTCAAGGCCATCAGACTGTTAAACAGCCATCACTAACATTGAGTGGCTGCTGCCAACATACTGACTCAACTCCAGCCACTTGAATAATGGAAAAATTTATGTAATCAACTTATCACTAGCCACTTTATATATAATGTTTACATACCCTACATTACTCATCTCATATGTATATACTGTACGCTATACCATCTACTGCATCTTGCCATCTTGATGTATTGTATCACTAGCCACTTTAAAACAATGCCACTTCATATAATGTTTTCATACCCTACATTACTCATCTCATATGTATATACTGTACTCTGTACCTCCTACTGCATCTTGCCTATGCTGTTCGGCCATCACTCATTTATATATTTTTATGTACATATTCGTATTCATTCCTTTACACTTGTGTGTATAAGGTAGTTGTTGTGGAATTGTTAGGTTATATTACTTGTTAGATATTACTGCATGGTCGGAACTAGAAGCACAAGCATTTCGCTACACTTGCATAAACATCTGCTAACCATGTGTATGTGACATACATTTGATTTGATTTAATTACCGAAATGAAAGATAGTCAGGTTGCATCCAAAAACGATGGATAGAGGACTATTTTTTGTTAATTTTGACAGCAAGGAAATATTTTTTTTTATTCAGTGCGGCCCTCCAGACCTCTTTGAGCACTTCACAACAACTTCTTGATACTGTTTATATATCTTTTCCCCCCGTTTTTTAAACACCAAATACAAACATACACATACGAACAACAACTTACAGACAGACGCACACAAACAAAGACTACATCTCCTCTGCCCAGACCCGCATGCTCACACCACCCCCATTTGCCATGTTTCATTTAGTAAATAATAGGAAATGCAATAAATCAGACTCAGCTAAATGTTCATCTTGCCATTCCTCTGCATCGGACGTGGATCTTGGCACTACAGGGATGACTCGTGAGGACGCGATCTTGCGTTATCCTCTGCGCGCTCCCGAGCCAACTTCAGTTCCAGTAGCTGTAGTTTTCTCCGAAATGCCCTTTTTTCTTTCTGACTTTGATTTATTTCTAAACGTAACATTACATAGTCTTCCTCTACGAGTTTACAGATCTCTGCTACGGTCAACATCCATACAGTTAGCAGCTAGCGTTAACTAGATAATGTCAACAAAGTCATGACTACAACGCGAATTAAAGACTACCGGGGGTAAGTATGTGATACTGTGCTGTTAAATTAGTCATATTTTGAGTTCCAGGGTGTGAATAAATGTCTAAATAAAAACCGATAACGTGGAAATTATTGTTGGTCACTTCACTATTATTCTTTAGTATAATGGCGTTTGCAACAATTATATGTGCATTCCGCCACCTACTGTAGAGGTGGATAATATAGTTACAGTTAATAACTGTAGCTATAAATGCTACAAAATACACCTTATTCACAAGAAGTGTATCCAGATCACTTGATTGACGTATAACATTTGCATCCACTGCCATATCTTCTTCAGAACTGTGGCCTCTTCCCCTTCAACTTTCTTCACCGCCTCCACATAGGAGATTTGCTGTACAGCACTGATCCTTGACACCTCAACCTCTTTCACCCTAACAGGGCACTCAGGGAATTTGGAAATATGATCCCCACCAGAAGGTGTTTAGCTTGTCTGGGAGCAAGACGTTGGTGTCCGCGACGTGGCTGGTTTTCCCTTTGTAATCCGTGATTGTCTGTACACCCTGTCACATACATATCGTGTCTGAGCTCTGACTGTAAACACAAATTCCACAGAAGAGAATATGAAGGTTTATATAAGAAATTCTTTACTGTAAACACGATATTATAACCACAGTCAAGCCAATCACTGTGATTTAAGTACCTAACATTATGGAGCCATTGGAGTTTATTTTCAAGTTAGTATTTTTTAACTCGGGAGAGGCGAAGGTCATTCGTCCTCTGAAACGCAACCCATCCAAGCTGCACTGCTTCTTGACACAATGCCCGCTGAACCCGGAAGCCAGAGGAAACACCTGGCGGGCCGGGCGCACCTGTAGCGGGCCCATGTCAAGAGTCGCTAGTGCGCGATGGGACAAGAACATCTCCCCAAACCCTCCCCTAACACGGACGACGCTGGGCCAATTGTGCGCCGCCCCATGGGTCTCCCAGTCGCGGACGGCTGAGACAG
Source organism: Salvelinus namaycush (assembly GCF_016432855.1). Classification (NCBI taxonomy): domain Eukaryota; kingdom Metazoa; phylum Chordata; class Actinopteri; order Salmoniformes; family Salmonidae; genus Salvelinus; species Salvelinus namaycush. The sequence goes on from NC_052348.1 coordinate 8,488,646, forward strand.
AGCCTGGACTTGAACCAGGATCTCTAGTGGCACACTGCGCCACAACAGAGCCTGGACTTGAACCAGAATCTCTAGTGGCACACTGCGCCATAACCAGGATCTCTTAGACCATTGCGCCACTCAAGGAGACCTATTTTTAAGTTTTGATTCAAGAATTAAGTATAATGTTTTGTTTCGACTGTAATAAGTAAAACTCAGTCCCTGCAATGACACAAACAAAAACCAGTCAGTTAGTACAGAGTCAATTTTGTATTTAATTTAAACAAAATGGTCATATAGTCAACCGTGAACTACATTACTTTTATTGCACAAAACGATAAATGAAAACATTCATTTTAGAATACTTTGGAAAAGGTTCAACATTACATTACACACGACCTCATGTCAAGTAAACATTCATTAAGGCACTGTCATTATCTCAGTATAAAACAGTATCAACCTAAAGGGACAAAGCATTTTTACAGACACCATCACCATAATCATCTACTCTGCCTCATCATCCTCAGTTCACCTCATCCACTTTCCTATACATCCAAATCCAACAGAATTCATTACAATCTAACTAGTTCTACATTATACACGCGCTGTGTGTATTTTCTGCATTTTCAGTGCGTACAGGCAAACAGCCTCTCTCTCGTGTGGACCTTCAGGTGCCTCTTCAGGTGGTGCTGGTGGGAGAACCTCTTATCACACTGGGGGCAGCTGTATGGTTTCTCCCATGTGTGGACTCTCTGGTACCTCTTCAGCTTGGAGGAATGGGAGAAACTGGCCCGACACAGGTGGCAGCCGAATGGTTTCTCCCCTGTGTGCATCATCTGGTGGATCTCCACCTGTTGGGGGAAACTGAAGGCTTTCCCACAGAACGAACACGGGAAGCGCTTCTCTTTGCCACAAGATCTGTTGATAGCGTTACTACTACTGTCATTTGTCAATAGGCTTGTGTAGCCATTTAGTGTTGATGCACTGGCATTGTCTGAAGTTTGGTTTAACATTAGGAGAGTGTGAGGAGGATGAAGGCCAGGGAGTGTCTGTGTTGTTGCAGGGTCCATGTTCCAATTGATAGATCCTATAGAAGGCATGGTGAAGGCAGCACCTGTTAGAGTTAACCTGAGGCGCCATCAGTCTCTCTGAATCACAACTATAGGAGCAGGACAGAGCATCGCTAGCCGAGTCTGTGTCTGTTCTCTCCAGCTGCATACGGACACCTCCCCGCAGATGTTGTTTTGTGTTCAACTGTCTGTTTCTGGTAGTGGTCAACAATGTTGTTCCCCAGTCCAGAGTTGAGGACGCTGTCCCATCCGCTGACCTCCACTATGTCACCTCTGGTCCTTGCCTGCTCAGTGATGTTGTCCACTGGGCCCTTGGCTGCACCAGTCTGGGTCTGGGAATCCAAGATGGCTCCCCAGTCTCCTCTGTTAGCCTCCAGCCAACCACCTGCAGAAAGAGGTTAGAAAAATACTTTACAAACATGGCAGAGAACTTGACATATGAAGTATTTTGTCAATTACCTGCTGAAGTTTATACATTATGTTTGTGTTTTTTTTGTATGTAAACACAAGTTGTTTCATTTTATGAATGAAGAAAAAAGTATAGCCAGGCGCATCACTATTCCCATTGAAAACCATCTTGTCGCCCTCACCAGGGTCTTGACCTGCCTGCAGTTCGTCGTCGTAACCGACTTCAGTGGGCAAATGCTCACCTTGGATGGCCACTGGCCCGCTTGGGAAGTGTGCTCTTCACAAATTAATTCCAGTTTCAACTGTACCGGGCAGATGGCAGACAGTGTGTATGGTGTCTTGTCTGCAAGCGGTTTGCTGACGTCAACACTGTGAACAGAATGCCCCGTGGTGGTGGAGTTATGGTATGGGCAGGCATAAGCTATAGATAATGTACACAATTGCATTTTATTGATGGCAATTTGAATGCACAAAGATACCGTGACGAGATCCTGAGTCCCATTGTTTTACCATTCATCCGCCACCATCACCTCATGTTTCAGCATGATAATGCATAGCCCCATGTCACAAGGATCTGTACACGGTTCCTGGAAGCTGAACATTTCCCACTTCTTTCATGGCCTGCATACTCACCAGACACCATTGAGCATGTTTGGGATGCTCTGGATCGATGTGTAAGACCGCGTGTTCCAGTTCCTGCCAATATCCAGAAACTTTGCACAGCCATTGAAGAGGAGTGGGACAACATTCCACAGGCCACAATCAACAGCCTGATCAACTCTATACGAAGGAGATGTGTCGTACTGCATGAGGCAAATGGTGGTTTTCTCATCCACGCACTTACCTTTTTTTTAAGGTATCTGTGACCAACAGATGCATATCTGTATTCCCAGTCATGTGAAATCCATAGAATGAATTCATTTAAATTGACTGATTTCCTTATAGGAACTGTAACTCAGTAAAATCTTCGAAATTGTTGCGTTTATATTTTTTTTAAAGATATGATCCGTTATTGATGTCACTTATTAAATCCACTTCAAATCAGTGTAGTTGAAGGTGAGGAGACAGGCCTGTTCACCCCACTACCATCTAGACGATGGAGACAATGCTGGGACCGAGAGAATGAAAAACAGCTTCTAGCTCCAGGCCATCAGACTATTAAATAGTCACCACTAGCTGGCCTCCGCTCAGTACCCTGCCCTGAACCTTATTCACTGTTAATAGCCGGCTACCACCTCGTACTCTACCCTTCACCTTCGACTGCTGCCCTATGTACATAGTAATTGAACACGGGTCACTTTAATGTTTATATACTGTTTTACCCACTTCCTATGTATATACTGTATTCTAGTCAAGGCTCGTCATATATAACTAATGCTGGCTGTACACACCTTTTCTATTCATATACTGTCCATAATGTCTATAGACATCTTTATATATACACAAACACACTGAGTATACCAAACATTAGGAACACCTTCCTAATATTGAGTTGTAACCCTCCCTTTTGCCCTCAACAGCCTCAATTCGTCGGGGCATGGACTCCACAGGGTTTCGAAAGCGTTCCACAGGGATGCTGGCCCATGTTGACTCAAAGGCTTCCCATAGTTGTGTCAAGTTGGCTGGATGTAATTTGGGTGGTAGACCATTCTTGATACACACAGGAAAATGTTGAGTGTGAAAAACCCAGCATCATTGCAGTTCTTGATACACACAAACCGGTGCGCCTGGCACCTATTACCATACCCCTTTCAAAGGCACTTAAATATTTTGTCTTGCCCATTCACCCTCTAAATGGCACACATACACTATCCATGTCTCAAGGCTTAAAAATCCTTCTTTAACCTGTCTCCTCCACTTCATCTACACTGATTGAAGTAGATTTAATAAGTGACATCAATAAGGGATCATAGCTTTCACCTGGATTCACCTGGTTAGTCTATTTAATGGAAAGAGCCATGTAAATGGGGGTGGGTTGCGACATTTGGATGTCTCTAAGCTTCCCTGTAGTCTAAGAAGTCACTAGTGTTTCCCTGCGAGTGTCCTCCTCGTAACTGAGTCTCGTCTGAATTCCATGTCAGAAGAGCGTCGCCCTCCACTTTCACAGTCACCTCATCTACGACCAGACCCTCTCCTTTCTTATCTAGGAAGCCTTCAGAGTTTACACTACTACTGTACTGGTTCCAGTCCCCTCTCATTGGATTAGACTACAGTGCCTTCAGAATGTATTCATACCCCTTGACTTATTCCACATGTTGTGTTACAACCTGAATTCCAAATGTATAAAAAAGAAAATGCTTACCCATCTACACGCAATACCCCATAATGACAGTGAAAACATGTTTTTTGAAATTTGATTGAAAATGAGGTACAGAAATGTCTTATTCACACCCGAGACAAAAGTATTCACACCCGAGACAATACTTTGTAGAAACACTTTTGGCAGCGATTAAACCTGTGAATCTTTCTGTGTAAGTCTCCAAGAGCTTTCTAAACCTGCATTTAAACTGCATCAAGCTCGGTCAAATTGCTTGTTAATCAATGCTAGATAACCATTTTCAGGTCTTGCCATAGATTCTCAAGTAGATGTAAGTCAAAACTGTAAAATTCACTGTTTCTTGGTAAGGAAGTGTAGATTTGGCCTTGTGTTTTAGGTTTAGGTTTTCCTCTAGGATTTTGCTTAGCTCCATTCCGTTTCTTTTTTATCCTGAAAAACACTGCAATCCTTAACGATTACAAGCATTCCCATAACATGATGCAGCCACCACTATGCATGAAAATGTGGAGAGTTGTACTCAGTAATGTCTTGTATTGTTTTTGCTCCAAACATAACACTTTGTATTCTGGACAAAAAGTTAATTGCGTTGCCACATTTCTTGCAGTATTACTTTAGTGTATTGATACACCATCCAAAGTGTAATAACTTCACCAAGCTCAAAGGGATATTCAATGTCTGCTTCTTTTTTTACCCATCTACCAATAGATGCCCTTCTTTGAGAGGCATTGGAAAACCTCCCTGGTCTTTGTGGTTGAAATTCATTGCTCGCATGCGGGACCCTTACAGATAATTGTATGTGTGGGGTACAGAGATGGGGTAGTCATTCATGAATCATGTTAAACACTATTATTGCACACAGAGTGAGTCCATACAACTTATTATGTGACTTGTTAAGCTCATTTTTACTCCTGAACATATTTAGGGGTTGAATACTTATTGACTGCTTTTAAATACTTATTTAAAGTATTTAAATACTTACTCATTGGCTTTTAGGCCAGTGACAAAAAAAAAAAAATATCAACATTTTAAATGCAGGCTGGAACACAACAAAATGTGGAAAAAGTCAAGAGGTGTGAATACTTTCTGAAGGCACTGTATATGCCTGACATCACTAAATGTCTGGATACAATATAGACTACCCAGGAATATTCAACACATCTGTTACTCTCGTAATTCCAAATGCATCTGTGTAACACTCACCACTGCATCCTGTATCAAAAGGTTGGCTGGTCCTCATTAACGTCCCTTTTTGTTTACAAGTCTTTACTACACAAGTTTCCAACTTACCTAACTTTGTTGGTTAACTCTTGAGGTTCCTCGGGTCTCCACCGAACTAGGTAAATCCACTTTTAGTTATAAATGCACCTCATTGCTGGAAGCAACTACAAAATACATTACAATTGGATGTTCTGGTGCCGCTCATGCAATTCTTACTGAGGAATGTAACTGTTTTTCTTGAATATTTGTGTTGTGCTGTATTTCTTTGTTTTACATTGTATCTGATTTTATTTTGTCCTATTCATTGTATATGCAGAGCTCCCTTGTGAAAGAGACCCTGGTCTCAATGTTAACTCCCTGTTTAAATAAAGGTAATATTTTCTGCTGACAATAATGACAATTCATCTGTGTCTTTAATGCAGGGTTTAATCTAAACCGCAGACGCTATTAAGTGGAATGGTTACTTTCTATGTTATAGAGTGGAATGTTCTTTCTGCAGGTGTATCTTGAGGTAGCTCCTTTCTGAGAACCTCCTCCTGCAGTGCGAACCACCTCTCTCCCGTGTGGACCTTCAGCTGGTGCTAGCAGGAGAATCCTTTCTCACACTGGGGTCAGCTGTATTGTTTCTCCCCTGTGTGGACCCTCTGGTGTCTCTTCAGGTTGCCAGCATGGGCAAAGCGCATGTTACACTGGGTACAGCTGAAGGGTTTCTCCCCTGTGTGGACTCTTTGGTGCCTATTCAGGCTGGACGATTGGGAGAAAGTGGCCCGGCACAGGTGGCAGCCATATGGTTTCTCCCCCGTGTGCATCCTCTGGTGGATCTCCACCTGTTGGGGAAAACTGAAGGCTTTCCCACAGAATGAACACGTGAAGCGCTTCTCTATGGCGCTGCCACCTTTACTGATTCTGTCTCTACTACTGTCATTTGTCAATGGGCTTGTGTAGCCATTTAGTGTCTGAGGTCTGGCATTGTCTGAGGTCTGATTTAACATTAGGAGAGTGTGAGGAGGACGAAGGCCAGGGAGTGTCTGTGTTGTCACAGGGTCAATGTTCCAGTTGATAGATCCTATAGAAGGCAGGCTGAAGGCAGCACCTGTTAGGGGGGTAACCTGAGGCGCCATCAGTCTCTCTGCCTCACAACTATAGGAGCAGGACGGAGCATCGCTAGCCGAGTCTGTGTGTGTTCTATCCCGCGGCATTCCGACACCTCCCCGTCCCCGCAGACCAAAGTTATGCCTCGCCCTGTTGTCATGGAGACTATGTTCAGATGTTGTTTTTGGTTCGACTGTCTGTTTCTGGTTGTGGTTAACAGTGGTGTTCCCCGGCCCAGAGTTGAGGAGGCTGTCCCATCCACTGACCTCCACTATGTCACCTCTAGTCCTGGCCTGCTCTGTGATGTTGTCCCTTAGGCCCCTGGCTGCACCCGTCTGGGTCTGGTAATCCAAGATGGTCGCCCAGTCTTCTCTGTTAGCCTCCAGCCAACTAACTGCCGGAAGAGGTTAGAAAATAGACGTAAACATTTTTTTTGAGTCAAGTTCAGACATTATAATGTGTTTTTCTATGCAAACATAAGTTCTATTGATTTCATTTGATGTATTGAATGAAGAAAAAAAATGGGCATATCACTTCAATGTGCTGTATGTATTACTATTCCATTGAAGATCTATTACTGTATGTAGGCTATATGTATTTCTCCCTTACCTTGCTCCCCCATCTTTAATCCAGTCAGCAGATCAATGCTCTCTGATCCGTCTTCTATTGTCTCCTCTTTGACAACCAGCAGATCAGGCTTCCCATCCTCCATGTCTACTGACTGTAAGAGATACAGAGTGAGAGGATGTTGGATCAAGAAATCTGATATCAGCACCCTGCTATGGAGCATCTTCTGATTGGGCAATGAGGGATTGCTATGAGTACTATGCAAACATGTTAGTTAATTTGATCACTTGTCACTCTTTAATAGTTTTATAATTCAAATGCATGGTCAAGACCTGGGCCCGTATCCACAAAGCGTAAAATAGTAAGATTGCTGATCTAGTATCAGGCCTGTCTATATAGTCTTATTCATTATTATCTAAAAGGAAAACTGATCCTAAATCAGCACTCCTACTCTGAGGCTTTGTGGATATAGACCCTGACCTAATACCATACAGACAGTAGTTTATAGTGGGCTCACCTCAGTGAGACTGTGTGTGGTCCTGTGCTGCTTAGCTGGTTCCTCTGTGGGTTCAGGAGGAGGTGTAGTCTGGTTGTCCTCCATGACCATGGTCCCCTCAGGGTTCCCCAGACCCTCCTCAAACCCCTCCTCCTTCACCAGCAGCACCTCTGGACCTTGATCCTCCTGGAAGAGACAGATGATACAGATTACAGACATATAGGTACGTACACACACACAGGTACGTACACACACACACAGAGATAATGAACACACTTTCAACATGGAGTGTTTACCCATCCCCAATACGTTTGAGGCCTATACTGTTGTTGTTAAGCCCATCATGGTGGACATAAATAGGTTGTTGGTAAATATGAGTCGCCTATTATAATTCAAAAGTTGTCATCAGCCAAACCCAACTAAACTATACTATACAAAAATAAACGCAACACAAAACATTTTCAAAGATTTCACAGAGTTACAGTTCATTTAAGGGAATCAATCAATTGAAATAAATTCATTAGGCCCTAATCTATGGATTTCAAATGACTGGGCAGGGGTGGAGCCATGGGTGGGCCTTGGAGGGCATAGGCCCACCCACTTGGCAGCCAGGCCCAGCCAATCATAATGAGTTTTTCTCCCACAAAAGGGCTTTATTACAGACAGAAATACTCCTGGGCTGACGTGGTCTATAGTTGTGAGGCCAATTGGACATACTACCAAGTTCCGAGAAGTTGGAGTCGGTTTATGGTAGAGAAATTAACATTAGATTCTCTAGCAACAGCTATGGTGGACATTCCTGCAGTCAGCATGCCAATTGCACGCTCCCTCAAAACTTGAGACATCTGTGGCATTGTGTTGTGACAAAACGTCACATTTTATAGTGGCCTTTTATTGCCCCCAGCACAAGGTGCACCTGTGTAATGGCCATGCTGTTTATTCAGCTTCTTGATATGCCACACCTGTCAGGTGGATGGATTATCTTGGCAAATGAGAAATGTTCACTAACAGGGATGTAAGCAAATTTGTGCATATGGAAAACGTCTGGGATTTTTCTTTCAGCTCATGAAACATGGGACCAACACTTTACATTATATTTTTGTTCAGTGTGTTTTGACTTGTACAGTAGGTGTTTATTAGTGTAGGTATATTTAGTAAGTCTATAATGGTTATAAAGCACCGTTGTGTGTATTTATTTATTTTTCCAGGTAAATTGACTGAGAACACGTTCTCACTTACAGCAACGACCTGGGGAATAGTTAGAGGTGGATGAAAGAGCCAATTGTAAACTGGGGATTATTAGGTGACCGTAATGGTTTGAGAGACAGATTGGGAATATAGCCACGACGCCGAGGTTAACACCCCTACTCTTACGATAAGTGCCATGGGATCTTTAATGACCTCAGAGAGTTAGGACACCCGTTTAACATCCCATCCGAAAAACAGCACCCTACACAGGGCAGTGTCCCCAATCACTGCCCTGGGGCATTTGGATACTTTTTAGACCAGAGGAAAGAGTACCTCCTACTGGCCCTCCAACACCACTTCCATCAGCATCTGGTCTCCCATCCAGGGACTGACCAGGACCAACCCTGCTTAGCTTCAGAAGCAAGCCAGCAGTGGTATGCTGCTGGCATATAAATGTATGTGTGCAGAACAGGGTGAGACCAGATGTGATGTGTATTAAAGAAAGTCTCAATGAAAGTCTTAAAAACAAAAAGGGACTTTTTATTCTATTAAACATAAACAAGTTTTAAAGCTGCAATATGTAACTTTTTGTGCAACCTGACCAAATACCCATAGAAATGTGAGTTATAGGTCTGTCTATAAGTCTAAAAAGTGGTAGATCTGTTCTATGTGTGGTAAATCTGTTCCATGCTTCCCCTTAAGTTTAATTTTTGCGTCTTTTACTTTCGGTTTTGTACACCAGCTTTAAACAGCTGAAAATACAACATTTGGAAAACATATTTCACAGCAGTTTAGATGGTACAATGATTCTCTACACAATGACTGCTTGTTTTGTCACAAACTGAAAATAGGCATATTAGAAACCAGGAAATGGCAGAGTGATTTCTGCATATTGCATCTTTAAAATACACCATATGAAAACCACACATACAAAAATCTGCATGTACTTGATCAACTGCATTAACTTACTTATTAAAAGTGTCTTAATTTTTTTTTTAAGCAATTGAACGGAAGTAATGAAAATAGGCATTTGGGAACATCATATAGCTTACGCAGTACAAACACAATAGCTAACAGTATTATTAGGGTTATATATACCTTAAAGTGCCTGCTGAAAGTCTCCACACCTCTTGCACAGTGTATACACACAGTATTAAATTGAACGTTTTTCCTAGCGATCTACACAAGCTACTTCACATTTTCAAAGTGAATGAAAGATTATAGATCATAGTGTGACAGCGTTATGTTATGGGTATGCTTGTCACTGGCAGGGACTTTGTCAGGATCAAAATAAATATGAAAGGAGCAAAGCCCAGCTAAAAAGTTCGAGGAAATCTCCCCTCGGTCTTCTAAAAATCCTGGGATAATGTTTTATTTTTCAGCATTACAATTACACACATGTAATGCAAAAGACACACCAGAATAGCTTTCCAAGAGGTGTTGAGTATTTGAGTAGTCCAGTCTTGAAAATCAGAGACAAGGTTTGAATATTGCTCCCAACCAAATTTACTGAGCTACAGCAATTTTGACAAAAACAATGGATATATGTTGCCCTAAGAGTTGTGCAAAGTTGGTAGAATCTTATTCAAAATTATTTACAGCTGTACTGGCTGCCAAAAGTGCTTCCGCCAAGTATTAACTCTGGGTTGTGAAGACATACGCAATCAAGACATGGTCGTTTTACATTTTTTTTATACATTTGGAAAATGATCTATAATTTTTCTTTCACTTTGAAAATGTGGAGTAGGTTGTGTAGATAGGTCGGGAAAAAACGAATTGAATCCCTTTTTAGATTTAATTTGAAGGCAGCAAAATGTGAAGACTGTGCAAGGGGTGTGTAGACTTTCATTAGAGACTGTATATCCCACAATGTCTAGATGCAATATTCCACCCAGGTATATTCAACAATGAAATCTGTTAAACTCAGTTCAGATACATAAGATGAGACACGACGGTCTTAAGGAGCTAGCTTTGCAGAGAACTAGCTAGCTATTTTGCTGATATTTATCTGACAAGTTTCTAAGGCTCCGATTCTGACCCGATTTAAGCGTGCATAAATGGAACGTAATTCACTTTTTATGCGCTTTTCTCTCTATTTGTATTCTGACCTTGAACTTAAGCATTTGAATAGCATACTATTCACCCACTATTTGTTTGAGGTTGAGCTAGAATAAATGAAGGTGTGGCGGAGCTGTGTCCAGATACGCCGTATTCCAATTTTGACTTAATTCCCCTCATAATTCCAACACCTTTACGCGCGAGGAAACCATGCACAAGGTCGAGCCAATCTGCCATATTCCAAGTGGAAAAAGTATCTACTTTATTTTTACTGATATAAATGACAGCATTCTCCATGCACTGTAATTTATAAATTAATAAGAGCTATGTAAATTAGTAATCTGTTTGGAAAAGGGGATTGTAAATACACATGGCAATTGTTTTAGATTATTTTTCCTTATGATCCCTGGAGGCAAAGGTGAAACCAGTCATATGGAAGCAAACCGAAAATCATATCAACATGACATGTATTGCGGCCCCTTTTCCACAGTGAAATAAAATGTAAATAGCGCTGCCGTTATTCCGAATTTTAATTGTGTGCCCTCATAATTTGCGTGGATGAAATTTGGAGACCCAAACTATAGGCTTCTGTAGGGCTGAACCTGCCGAGTTGATGTATGCACTTTAGAATGTTTTGATTATATGCCCGGGCTTTTCTTCGTTTTATTTTAAAATGTGTATCATGTTAAATATTAGCCAATATCGAGAGCCAACGTCAGTAATACCCACACACATTTATTTTGCGTCATTCCATTCTGTTTACCTTTCTTTCCTCTGTCAGATTTGTCACACACTTGTTGTATTCGGCGCATGTGACAAATAAATGTTGATTTGATTTGTAAATTGTTCCTAAGTGAGGGTGGCTAGCATTAGTGGCTCATAACAGCCTAACGTTGTGCAATAATTTGGGACATGTAGCCTAATTGAATCATTATGGAACTCAGGCCCCACGTAGCAGTTTAAACCTGGAGCCTGGCGCACGGTTCACGATGACTGGACTGTTGTCATACAGCTCCACGATTAGTAAGAAATTAGGGTAGATTTATAGGATTACTGTTCAATCCCTATTGTACACTTTTTTCCACCTTCCAATATTTTAAGGCTTGAACCTGAATATGACAACTTTCAGGATGAATCGAACCACCATTTTTTATTCATCATTATATTTTGTGCGTAAAGGCTGTCCAAAACGTTTATTTTTATTTATACATACTTTCCTAACCCAAAAATGGGCCTACATAATCAACAAGAGTATTTGTAAATCTACCAGTTGGTGCTGAAACAGAAACGAATAGGCATAGATGGCTTTCTTTCAATGATCCCTATATTCTGACCCGTTCTCTCGATGTATTCTATTGAGTCTGTCGACATAATTCTAATTCAAAAGGTACACCGTATTTAAAGGGATGGTTTAAGAGGAATAAAGTCCTGTGTGGCTCAGTTGGTAGAGCATGGCACTTGCAACGCCAGGGTCGTGAATTCGATTCCCGTGGGGGACCAGTAAGAAAAAGTATCAAAATGTATGCACTCACTACTCACTGTAAGTCCCTCTGGGTAAGAGTGTCTGCTAAATGACATGTAAGATGAATGTGCTGAAAACACCATTGAATGAAAACTCCACGAGAAAATTTGGAGCAAGTGGGAAGGTTTTCAGCAGTTGAATTAAATGTATTCAGAGCGTGCAAGGTAGCCACACCTGCAGAGAGCATTATGCGACTGAATAAGGTAAGTCTGAATACCAAATACTGAGAAGTGCGTAGGAAAGGCATAAATTCCTAAATCGGGATTGGGCCCAAAGTGTACCCTGTTTCTGGTGCATGTATTGTTGAAGTCGTAAGTTTACATACACCTTATCCAAATACATTTAAACTCAGTTTTTCACAATTCCTGACATTTCATCCTAGTAAAAATTTGGTCAGTTAGGATCACCACTTTATTTTAAGAATGTGAAATGTCAGAATAATAGTAGAGAGAATGATTTATTTCAGCTTTTATTTCTTTCATCACATTCCCAGTGGGTCAGAAGTTTACATACACTCAATTAGTATTTGGTTAAATTGTTTAACTTGGGTCAAACGTTTCGGGTAGCCTTCCACAAGCTTCCCACAATAAGTTGGGTGAATTTTGGCCCATTCCTCCTGACAGAGCTGGTGTAACTGAGTCAGGTTTGTAGGCCTCCTTGCTTGCACACCCTTTTTCAGTTCTGCCCACAGATTTTCTATAGGATTGAGGTCAGGGCTTTGTGATGGCCACTCCAATACCTTGACTTTGTTGTCCTTAAGCCATTTTGCCACAACTTTGGAAGTATGCTTGGGGTCATTGTCCATGTGGAAGACCCATTTGCGACCAAGCTTTAACTTCCTGACTGATGTCTTGAGATGTTGCTTCAATATATCCACATAATTTTCCCTGCCTCATGATGCCATCTATTTTGTGAAGTGCACCAGTCCCTCCTGCAGCAAAGCCCCCCCACAACATGATGCTGCCACGTGGAAACGATCTCAACTGCACGTCTCGTCTTCTTGATCTGAATACCCCGTCTTTAGTCAGCTGTTGTACAACATAACATTCTAAAACTAGATAGTTTTATCTTGTCTCATGTCGGCTGTTGTGTCTGAATTGGGCTTAACTCTCGTTATTCCAAATGCATCTGTGGATCTTTTCTGCTGACAACAATAAAAAAAGAATCTTTGTCTTTAATGCAAGGTTTTGTTCTATAAGCTATCCAGTGGAATGGTTCATTTCTATGTTATAGAGTGGAATGGTTTTTCTGCTGGTGTATCCTGAGGTATCTCCTCTCTGAGAACCTCTTCCCGCAGTGCGTACAGGCGAACGGCCTCTCTCCTGTGTGGACCTTCAGGTGCATTTTCAGATGGTCCTGGCGGGAGAACCTCTTCTCACAATGGGGGCAGCTATAGGGTTTCACCCCTGTGTGGACCCTCTGGTGCCTCTTCAGGTCACGAGCCTGGGCGAAGCGCATATGACACTGGGTACAGCTGAAGGGTTTTCCCCCTGTGTGGACCCTCTGGTGGATCTCCACCTTCTGGGGGCAGCTGAAGCCTTTGTTACAGAACATGCAGAAGAACCATTTATCTTTACTATCACCTGATGTGGCTCCCCCTCCCTGAGACTGGGCTCTAGCCCTGTCGTTTGAATTCAATGCCTGACTGAAAAGGACGTGGCCGTGTGAATCGGAAGGTGCCATTGATGTGGACACTGGGTCAAGATCCCTGAACACGTGCATAGGGGAGTGGGTCGCAACATTTACATTTGTCTCTATGCTTTCCCTGTAGTCTAAAAAGTCACTGGTGTTGCCCTGAGAGTGTCCTTCCCCTACGTGAGTCTCGTCTACATTCCATGTCAGAGGAGCGTCGCTCTCCACTTTCACAGTCACCTCATCTACGACTATAACCTCCCCTTTCTTATCTAGGGACCCTTCAGCGTATAGACTACTACTGTACCGGTTCCAGTCCCCTTTAGACAGATCAGTCTGTGTCTCTAAACCCAAGGGCATGTTGCCAGGGTCCATCTCTGTAGTGTAAGAGCAAGACGGCTCATCACCGCCAGCGTCTAACGCGTCACAATAGCCATCCCTACCGGAATGAACCATCCTCTGGCTCTGGTGAAATACCGGTAAATACTCTGAGCCAGGAGCAGGAGGACAGACCAGTCTTTCCAGCACCAGCCTCTCTGGGTCTGATCCTGTGTGTAAGAGCCTGTGTGTTACAGTTAAAGCCTTGGTGTCTGTCTCTGACTTGAGGACGGAGTCGGGCCTTCCACTGACCTCCGTGACGCTACGTCGGGTCCTGGGCTGGGGCGCAGAGGTGGTGGGGTCCTCCATGGCTTCATAGGGCGCTCCAACCACTCCAGTCTGGATGTCTCCGCTTTGCCTTGGGCCCTCTTCTCCTTCAGACCTGTGCTGCTTGACCCCAAGACCTGCAGCATCTGCATCTGCAGACTGACACAAGCATTGGATAACATTGTTGTAGGGAAGTCTCACAAGCTCCCCTACGGCAGATCAATTAAAATGTAAGCAAATTAATAGCTGAGGGGAGCCTTTCTGAAATAAACTGGTCACATTTGATGTACTGTAATTTTAATGTAACACTATTACACTAACCTCTATCACGATAACATGCTGGGTTGACTCTCCATTTCCCTCATCAACAGTATCTGGTTGGTTATCTCTCCATGTATTGTGTCCTGCTGGCTTCACAAAGCTCCTATTGCCTCCAGTGAGCTGTCCTTCACCCGAGAGAGTAATTGGGGTAAAAGAGGTGTTTATGTTAGCTACTGTCAATGCTCAAAGCTATACTGTACACTATTGACAGTTTGAAAAAAGTATAGAATTGACAAGGATGTAAGGTAACAATTCGCATAACTTCTTGATATACTATTTACAGACTGATTGATTATGTTCCAGGCATCACATTGTTTTTATTGCGTAAATAATAGGACATGCAGTAAATCAAGAACATGGTTAGAATATGATAGTGTCATTGTGCAATATAGCTAAGTAATTAGGGGAATTATTGTATATTATCCAAAAACTGACCATGACCCAATTCTGGGTAACACATCTGAACATATGTGCAGAAGGTAAGGGAAGACAGGCACTTAGCTATATATGAACAGCGACAGGCCGCTCGGCCTTGGCCTTCTGCTAAATGTACCTCTTGCCATTCCTCTGTATCGGTCGAGGATCTTGACACTACTAGGGCGACAAGCGAGGACGCGCTCCCGTGCCACCTTCAGTTCGAATAGCTGTAGTTTCCTTCGCAATGCCCTGTTTTCTTTCTGGCTTTGAGAAATTTCCAAACGAAACACTGCATAGTCGTCGTCTACGAGTTTACAGATGTCAGCCACGGCTGCATTCGCTAGCACCTCCATAATGGAGGCTATTTGAGTGTGAAAAACCATACAGTTAGCCATTGTTAGCAACTAGCTAGCGTTACCTAGATAACATCTATCAAACATGCCCTGTCTTCAACGCGAATTAAACACTACCTGGGGTAAGTATGTGATGCTGTGTAGTTCAATTAGTCATAGTTTGAGTTCCAGGTTTTTAATAAACGTCTAAATAACAACAATAAAAACGCTAACGTGGTAATTGTTCTAGGTCACTTTTCATTTCCGTTAACACTGAAGAGAAAGGATGTTATTGGGTGGAGTCATAGCTCATAGGTTGTGGTTAAATGAAAAACTATGCGCGCTGTTTTTTGAAATACGGTACTATCAGTCAGTATTTTTTAAATCTGAGAGCAGACTTGTTTAGAAATAAGTGTGTTAGCAAGAACAGAGTAGAATCAAATACAATACAATTCCATCTACATCACCTCAGTAAGGTAAATAGTAAACTGTCTTAGCTTTAGATTACCCAGAAATTGCTACATTGCTGAATTTCTACACAATCTAATATGACCCTTTGTGTCACTTATTGTAAATAAGAATAACATGTTTCTAAACACTTTTATACATGAATGTGGATGCTACCATGCTTACGGATAATTATGAATGAATCGTGAATAATGATGAGTGAGAAAGTTATAGACTCACAAATGTCATACCCCCCCAAAATGCTAACCTCTCCTGTTATTGTAATGTGTCTTGGGGTATGATATTTGTGCGTCTAACTTTCTCACTCATCATTATTCACGATTCATTCAGGATTATCCGTAATCATGGTAGCATCCACATTCATATAGAAGTGTTTAGAAACATTCTATTCTTATTTACAATAAAAGTGACTCAATTGACACAATATTATTTACCATTCATTTCTATTGGGAAAAAACATTTCTGAAACACAACCAAAACAAACAGCAAATGCATCCAACAAATGTGTATAGTCACAAGCTTTAGTCATTGCGTGCAATGAATGTGGGACCAAATACTTTAACACACAAGTGCATTTGTCCCAATAATTTTCTCGCCTAAAATGGGGGGTCTATGTACAAAAAGTGCTGTAATTTCTAAATGGTTTACCCGATATGAATGAAAATACCCTCAAATTATAGCTGACAGTCTGCACTTTGACTTTATCAATCATTGTTTGATTTCAAATCCACACTGAGTATAGAGCCAAAAGAAGAAAAAATGCTTCACTGTCCAAATAATTATGGAGGTCACTGTAATTCATATCATACGCATAATAGTACTGTAGAGCTCTCTTTACTTGCACACAATAAGGCTGGATCTCCCCATCCTGCCCCTAAGGGTACACAACCCAACACACCCCACTCAGCTTTAGGATCTTAGTGAAACATTCATTATTGGTTTCAGGTGTGTTAGGCAAAGGCCAGAGTGACAAACAACACTAAGGCAGACCCCCAGGGCCAGGACTGAGCAGCCCAGCATCTAGGGATTACATAAATATGTATCTCCCCTGACTTGGGCATGTTTTCAATACAGACTCCTTTTGTCGTACAGTATTCCATATAAGGCATCCAAACATTATAAAAGTTGCAGTATACCTTTAAACTTCTAACAAATCAAATGATACATAACTTGACATTTCTGCCATCATTGGGACATTGTGGGAGGATAACCAACCTTCCAAATAATGGCAATGGATTTCTTAGCCGCCATAAATGCTAGGTTACACAGTTTCTTATGATAAGTCTCTAGTATCTATAAAACAGTGAGAAGGGAGAATCTGTAGGCATGCTGAGATAAAAGAACATACTCTTTGTCAGAATTCAGCCGGCCTTCACAAGATCATAACATATGCAAATATGTCCCCTTTTGTGTTTTACATGTCTGAGTGCATGATATTCAGTTTCTCTGGCATATAGTACGTTCTATGGAAGATCTTAAACTGCAGAAGTTTATCTGAACATGACTGGGCATTCAAACATATCTGTATCCATTCATCATCCTCAATAGTCTCCCAGGTCTGCCTCACATTGTTGTTTTACATGTTTTGTGTCATCGGGAAAAGCCAATATCAACCCTTGATACAGTTTGGAAATCAACTGAGGTTTGTCAGCCTGCCTTAAAATATAGTATACAAAAATAAACAACGTAAAAGTGCAATATGTGCCATGTAAAAAGCTAACGTTTAAGTTCCTTGCTCAGAACATAAGAAAGCTGGTGGTTCCTTTTAACATGAGTCTTCAATATTCCCAGTTAAGAAGTTTTAGGTTGTCATTATTATTGGCATTATGACGCGTCGACTATTTCTCTCGATACCATTTGTATTTCACATACCTTGGATATGAATGGATGTTCTTATAGGCACTTTAGTATTGCCAGCCTAATCTCAGGAGTTGATAGGCTTTATGTCATAAACAGCGCTGTGCTTCAAGCATTGCTAAGTGCTGTTGGCTAACACAGGAAAGTGCTGTTGGAATGAATGCTTACGAGCCTGCTGCTGCTTACCACTGCTCAGTCAGACTGCTATATTAAGTCATAGACTTAATTATAATATAATAAACGCACAGAAATACGAGCCTTTGGTCATTTATATGGTCAAATCCGGAAACTAGCATTTAGAAAACAAAACATTTATTTTTCCATTGAAATACAGAACCCTTCTGTATTTTACTGAACAGGTGGCAACCCAAAGTCTAAATATTGCTGTTACATTGCACAACCCAACCAAACAATGTTATGTTATAATTGTACAATTCTGGCAAATTAATTACGGTCTTTGTTAGGAAGAAATGGTCTTCACACAGTTCGCCAGGTGGCCCAAACTGCTGTATATATCCTGACTCCGCGTGCACTGTATGCAAGAGAAGTGACAATTTCTCTAGTTAATATTGCCTGCTAACATGCATTTCTTTTAACTAAATATGCAGGTAAAAAATATATATACTTCTGTGTATTGATTTTAAGGCATTGATGTTTATGGTTAGGTACATTTGTGCAACAATTGTGCTTTTTTTGCAAATGCACTTTTGTTACATCATCATGGCGAAGTTGAAGTAAGCTGTGATTCGATGATAAATTAACAGGCACTGCATTGATTATATGCAACGCAGGACAAGCTAGTTAACCTAGTAATATCATCAATTATGTGTAGTTAACTAGTGATTTAAGATTTATTGTTTTTTATAAGATAAGTTTAATGCTAGCTAGCAACTTACCTTGGCTCCTTGCAGCCACAGGTCCTTTTGATGCTGCACTCGCGTAACAGGTGGTCAGCATGCCACGCAGTCTCCTCGTGGATTGCAATGTAATCGGCCATAATCGGCATCCAAAAAGTCCAATTACCAATTGTTATGAAAACCTGAAATCGGCCCTAATTAAATCGGCCATGCCGATTAATCGGTCAACCTCTACTGCAGTGGAGCAGGTTGAGAGCTTCAAGTTCCTTGGTTTCCACATCACCAACAAACTAACATGGTCCAAGCACACCAAGACAGTTGTGAAGAGGGCACGACAAAACCTATTCCCCCTCAGGAGACTGAAAAGATATGGCATGGGTCCTCAGATCCTCAAAAGGTTCTACAGCTGCACCATTGAGAGCATCCTGACTGATTTCATCATTGCCTGGTATGGCAACTGCTCAGCCTCCAACCGCAGGGCACTACAGAGGGTAGTGCGAATGGCCCAGTACATCCAGGATCTCTATACCAGGCGGTGTCAAATTGTCAAAGACTCCAGCCACTCACAGATGAAGCAATCGCATTCCACACTGCCGTCCACCTGGACAAAAGGATCACCTATGTTAGAATGCTGTTCATTAACTATAGCTTAGCGTTCAACACCATAGCGCCCACAAAGCTCATCACTAAGCTAAGGACCCTGGGACTAAACACCTCCCTCTGCAACTGGATCCTGGACTTCCTGACAGGTCGCCCCCAGGTGCTAAGGGTAGGCAACAACACATCTGCCACGCTGATCCTCAACATGGGGGCCCCACAGGTGTGTGCTTAGTCCCCTCCTGTACTCCCTGTTCACCCATAACTGCGTCGCCAAACACGACTCCAACACCCTCATTAAGTTTGCTGACCACAACAGTGGTAGGCCTGATCACCTACAAGAATGAGACAGCCTGTAGTGAGGAGGTCAGAGACCTTGCATAGTGCAAAGTCACTTTACCCCTCCCTACATGTACAAATTACCTCGACTAACCTGTACCCCCACACATTGACACGGTACCGTTACCCCCTCTATATAGCCTCAGTAGCCTTTTCTTAGCTCTATTTCTTGAACTGCATTGTTGGTAAAGGGTTTGTAAAGTAAGTATTTCAAGGAAAGGTCTACACCTGTTGTATTTGGCACGTGACAAATACAATTTGAACAGCTCTGGTAGGCATTCCTGCAGTCAGCATGCCAATTGCACGCTGCCTAAAAAATAAAAAATTGAGCCATCTGTGGCATTGTGTTGTGACAAAACTGCACATTTTAGAGTGGCTTTTTATTGCCACCAGCACAAGGTTTACCTGTGTAATGATCATGTTGTTTAATCAGCTTCTTGATATGCCACACCTGTCAGGTGGATGGATTATTGCCAAAGGAGAAATGCTCACTAATAGGGATGTAAACAAATGTGTGCACAAAATTTGAGAGAAATACGCTTTTTGTGCGTATGGAACATTTCTGGGATCTTGTATTTCAGCTCATGAAACCAACGCTTTACATGTTGGGTTTATATTTTTGTTCAGTATAGTTTCAATCTTTGAAGCTTCTGGCTTGTCTAGTGTTTGCTGCACAGAGAGAATAGTGTTGCATCAGCAAAAGTTCACCTTAGTACCATCACAGACTGGTCTTCACTGGCTCTCTGACCCTGCTGAGACCGCTGTCACCATCTGACCCTGTTCAGATGAGGTATGATAAAGAATTACCTTGGTGTGCATGTATACATCCAAGAAAATAATCAATGGTTCAATAATTGAAATTACCATTATTCCCAGATCCCAAACTGTAGTCTACCCATCAACTCAAGATGGAACTTTCTATCCATTCACTGGTTGTTATAATATACTACAAAATTCACCGGAGCTCTGTAGACTGGTCTTTCCTGGCTGTCTGACCCTGCTGGGACGCCTGTCACCAACTTATCCCGCTAAGAGACATGGTGAGCATAGTGTTGTGTACTGACTGTGCACCATGACAGTGAAGCCTGTAGAGCTGTTTATACTGTGTCAGTGTGAAAAGTAGGGAATTAGTTAGGGAAACTAACAGATCAATAACGTTACATTGCTATACTGACTAATAAAAACACATTACACTTTAGAAACGTCAGAATAGATTGGTCTTTAATCATTTGGCCGCTGGTTTCATCATTTGATTCAGGTCTAGTGTGATTGAGGCAAAAATAATAGCTAAAGTTAGTGAGCTAGCTAGCTAACGTTAGCCAACTTTTGGCTAGCTCTAGCTTATGGTACATCAAATTTACTTTTGAAATGGGACAAAACAACGGCTTCAAAACATTTCCATACACACAACAACCGTTAAATACTGCTAGCTAGAGCTGAACTGGCTACTAGCTAGCTAACTAGGTGCTAGTAGTTCATTTATTTCAGTCGAGTGGGGATGGAACGTTGGCTAACGTAACATGTCAGTTATATTACTAGCTCAGCACTGGGAGTAAATACATACCTTGCCAGCTAGATCAGTCAACTAAAGAGTAGCCGGTTTCTGCTCTGCTTGCTTTTATAACTCTGAGAAAAAGTGCAACACAGACAGCAGCTGCCTCTGATCATCTCTCCCATCCTTGTCCTATACGCAATGACTTCTCACATCCTGTCCGCATGCTCTGTGGTGTCCTTGTGCCCTAAATCCAGCCGGCTGAAACCGGAAAACATCCTGCACGACCGCTCTGAGCTGTCCACATGGTCCTAAAACACACCGGTGCTGTGTTTTGTATCACAGTGCGATTATAAAACTGGGGGGGACAGAAATGCAATGTCAGAATGTGGGGGGTCCCCAGTGAAAGTTGCACCCCTGGTCCTACCCTAAGTTTACTGTCTCTCTAAAAAGGTATTTACAAGCCTTTTTCAAATGACATGTTAATGAGGGGTACAGTTGAAGTCGGAGGTTTACATACACTTAGTTTGGAGTCATTAAAACTTGTTTTTCAACCACTCCACAAATTTCTTATTAACAAACTATAGTTTTGGCAAGTCGGTGAGGACATCTACTTTGTGCATGACAAGTAATATTTCCAACAATTGTTTTCAGATTATTTCACTTATATTTTACTTATCACAATTCCAGTGGGTCAGAAGTTTACATACACTAAGTTGACTGTGCCTTTAAACAGCTTGGAAAATTCCAGAAAATGATGGCATGGCTTTAGAAGCTTCTGATAGGCTAATTGACATCATTTGAGTCAATTTGAGGTGTACCTGTGGATGTATTTCAAGGCCTACCTTCAAACTCAGTGCCTCTTTGCTTGACATCAAGGGAAAATCAAAAGAAATCAGCCAAGACCTCAGAATAAAATGTGTAGACCTCCACAAGTCTGGTTCATCCTTGGGAGCAATTTCCAAATGCCTGAAGGTACGACGTTCATCTGTACAAACAATAGTACGCAAGTATAAACACCATGGGACCACACAGCCGTCATACTGCTCAGGAAGGAGACGTGTTCTGTCTCCTAGAGATGAACATACTTTGGTGCGAAAAGTGCAAATCAATCCCAGAACAACAGCAAAGGACCTTGTGAAGATGCAGGAGGAAACAGGTACAAAAGTATCTATATCCACAGTAAAATGAGTCCTATATCGACATAACCTGAAAGGCCGCTCAGCAAGGAAGAAGCCACTGCTCCAAAACCGCTATAAAAAAGACAGACTACGGTTTGCAACTGCACAACTGCACAAAGATTGTACTTTTTGGAGAAATGTCCTCGGGTCCGATGAAAAAAAATAGAACTGTTTGGCCATAATGACCATCGTTATGTTTGGAGGAAAAAGGGGCAGGCTTGCAAGCCAAAGAACACCATCCCAACCGTGAAGCATGGGGGTGGCAGCATCATGTTGTGGGGGTGCTTTGCTGCAGGAGGAACTGGTGCACTTCACAAAATAGATGGCATCATGAGGCAGGGAAATTATGTGGATATATTGAAGCAACATTTCAAGATATCAGTCAGGAAGTTAAAGCTTGGTCGCAAATTGGTCTTCCAAATGGACAATGACCCCAAGCATACTTTAAAGTTGTGGCAAAATGGCTTAAGGACAACAAAGTCAAGGTATTGGAGTGGCCATTACAAAGCCCTGACCTCAATCCTATAGAAGATTTGTGGGCAGAACTGAAAAAGCGTGTGCGAGTAGGGAGGCCTACACACCTGACTCAGTTACACCAGCTCTGCTAGGAGGAATGTGCCAAAATTTACCCAACTTATTGTGGGAAGCTTGTGGAAGGCTACCCAAAATGTTTGACTCAAGTTAAACAATTTAAAGGCAATGCTACTAAATACTAATTGAGTGTATGTAAACTTCTGACCCACTGGGAATGTGATGAAAGAAATAAAAGCTGAAATAAATCATTCTCTCTACAATTATTCTGACATTTCACATTCTTAAAATAAAGTGGTGATCCTAACTGACCTAAGACAGGGAAGGTTTTACTGGGATTAAATGTCAGGAATTGTGAAAAACTGAGTTGAAATGTATTTGGCTAAGGTGTATGTAAACTTCTGACTTCAACTATATTTCATAAACAAAGTTATGCAACATACAATGCTTCTATGTAAAAAAGTAATTGCCCCTTTACACTCAACTGGTTGTGGCACCTTTAGCTGCAAAGACTTTAACCAAACGCTTCCTGTAGTTGTTGATCAGTCTCATGTCGCTGTAGAGGAATGTTGTCCCATTATTGCATGCAGAACTGCTGTAACTCAGCGACATTTGTGGGTTTTCAAGCCTGAACTGCTCGTTTCAAGTCCTTCCTCAACATCTCAATTGGGATTAGGTCTGGACTTTGACTTGGCCATTCCAAAACTTCACATTTGTTGCTTTTTAACCATTTTCATGTAGACTTGTGTGTTTTGGATCATTGTCTTGCTGCATGCTTCAGCTCACAGACAGATGCCCTGACATTCTTCTGTAGAATTCTCTGATAGAGAGCAGAATTCATGGTTCCTTCTATTATGGCAAGTCGTTCAGGTCCTGAGGCAGCAAAGCATCCCCAAACCATCACACTTCCACCACCATGCTTGACCGTTGGTATGAGGTTCTTACTGTGGAATGCAGTGTTTGGTTTTCACAAGTCATAATGGGACCTATTTAGTCCAAAAAGTAATACTTTTGAATCATCTGTCCATAGAACATTCTTCCAAAAGTCTTGATGATCATCAAGGTGCTTTTTGGCAAACTTGAGTACAGTTTTGTCCTGAATACAAAGTGTTATGTTTGGGGCAAATCCAACACGTCACTGAGTACCACTCGCCACATTTTCAAGCATAGTGGTGGCTGCATCATATTATAGGTATGCTTGTAATCGCTAAGGACTGGGGAGTTTTTCAGGATAAAAAATAAACGGAATGGAGCTAAGCACAGGCAAAATCCTCGATGAAAACCTGGTTCAGACTGCTTTTCACCAGACACTGGGAGATTAATTCACCTTTCAGCAGGTCAATAACCTAAAAAACAAGGCCAAATCTACACTGGAGTTGCTGAACAAGATAACAGTGAATGTGGCCGAGTTACAGTTTTGACTTACATCTACGGAAAGACCTGAAAATGGTTGTCTAGCAATGATCAACAACCAATTTGACAGAACTTGAAGAATTTTGAAAATAACAAGACAAATTTTGAACAATACAAGTGTGAAAAGCTCTTACAGGCTTACCTAGAAAGACTCACAGCTGTAATTGCTGCCAAAGGTGCCGCTACAAAGTATTGACTCAGGGTTGTGAATACTTACGTAAGTTAGATTTTGTGTATTTAATTTTCAATATATTTGCAAACATTTATAAAAACATGTTTTCACTTTGTCATTATGGGGTATTGTGTGTAGATGGGTGAAAAAGGAAGAAGGGGGTAGCTGCATCTCAATATGGCGACTGGAGTATGGGCGAGTGGGTGTGTTGAGATTGGGGTCCTTAGTGGTAATTTCCACGACAAAGTCAAGCTTAAATTAATTTGTTTATTCCCGCCAGCAAAGAGATTACAGACAAACAGCACAAGTTAGTCAGAAGCTCTGAGGAGGTACTTCCCCCTCAGCATATTTATACTATCAGTACGGATCATGCACTTGGCTATCTCAGCAAAGTCTGAGCTTTGATTGAGCAGTGTTTTTTCTTACATTTACATTTAAGTCATTTAGCAGACGCTCTTATCCAGAGCGACTTACAAATTGGTGCATTCACCTTATGATATCCAGTGGAACAGCCACTTTACAATAGTGCATCTAAATCTTTTAAGGGGGGGGGGGGGGGGTTAGAAGGATTACTTTATCCTATCCTAGGTATTCCTTAAAGAGGTGGGGTTTCAGGTGTCTCCGGAAGGTGGTGATTGACTCCGCTGACCTGGCGTCGTGAGGGAGTTTGTTCCACCATTGGGGTGCCAGAGCAGCGAACAGTTTTGACTGGGCTGAGCGGGAACTGTACTTCCTCAGAGGTAGGGAGGCGAGCAGGCCAGAGGTGGATGAACGCAGTGCCCTTGTTTGGGTGTAGGGCCTGATCAGAGCCTGAAGGTACGGAGGTGCCGTTCCACTCACAGCTCCGTAGGCAAGCACCATGGTCTTGTAGCGGATGCGAGCTTCAACTGGAAGCCAGTGGAGAGAGCGGAGGAGCGGGGTAACGTGAGAGAACTTGGGAAGGTTGAACACCAGACGGGCTGCAGCGTTCTGGATGAGTTGTAGGGGTTTAATGGCACAGGCAGGGAGCCCAGCCAACAGCGAGTTGCAGTAATCCAGACGGGAGATGACAAGTGCCTGGATTAGGACCTGCGCCGCTTCCTGTGTGAGGCAGGGTCGTACTCTGCGAATGTTGTAGAGCATGAACCTACAGGAACGGGCCACCGCCTTGATGTTAGTTGAGAACGACAGGGTGTTGTCCAGGATCACGCCAAGGTTCTTAGCGCTCTGGGAGGAGGACACAATGGAGTTGTCAACCGTGATGGCGAGATCATGGAACGGGCAGTCCTTCCCCGGGAGGAAGAGCAGCTCCGTCTTGCCGAGGTTCAGCTTGAGGTGGTGATCCGTCATCCACACTGATATGTCTGCCAGACATGCAGAGATGCGATTCGCCACCTGGTTATCAGAAGGGGGAAAGGAGAAGATTAATTGTGTGTCGTCTGCATAGCAATGATAGGAGAGACCATGTGAGGTTATGACAGAGCCAAGTGACTTGGTGTATAGCGAGAATAGGAGAGGGCCTAGAACAGAGCCCTGGGGGACACCAGTGGTGAGAGCACGTGGTGAGGAGACAGATTCTCGCCACGCCACCTGGTAGGAGCGACCTGTCAGGTAGGACGCAATCCAAGCGTGGGCCGCGCCGGAGATGCCCAACTTGGAGAGGGTGGAGAGGAGGATCTGATGGTTCACAGTATCAAAGGCAGCCGATAGGTCTAGAAGGATGAGAGCAGAGGAGAGAGAGTTAGCTTTAGCAGTGCGGAGCGCCTCCGTGACACAGAGAAGAGCAGTCTCAGTTGAATGACTAGTCTTGAAACCTGACTGATTTGGATCAAGAAGGTCATTCTGAGAGAGATAGCAGGAGAGCTGGCCAAGGACGGCACGTTCAAGAGTTTTGGAGAGAAAAGAAAGAAGGGATACTGGTCTGTAGTTGTTGACATCGGAGGGATCGAGTGTAGGTTTTTTCAGAAGGGGTGCAACTCTCGCTCTCTTGAAGACAGAAGGGACGTAGCCAGCGGTCAAGGATGAGTTGATGAGCGAGGTGAGGTAAGGGAGAAGGTCTCCGGAAATGGTCTGGAGAAGAGAGGAGGGGATAGGGTCAAGCGGGCAGGTTGTTGGGCGGCCGGCCGTCACAAGACGCGAGATTTCATCTGGGGAGAGAGGGGAGAAAGAGGTCAAAGCACAGGGTAGGGCAGTGTGAGCAGAACCAGCGGTGTCGTTTGACTTAGCAAACGAGGATCGGATGTCGTCAACCTTCTTTTCAAAATGGTTGACGAAGTCATCCGCAGAGAGGGGGGAGGGGGAGGAGGATTCAGGAGGGAGGAGAAGGTGGCAAAGAGCTTCCTAGGGTTAGAGGCAGATGCTTGGAATTTAGAGTGGTAGAAAGTGGCTTTAGCAGCAGAGACAGAAGAGGAAAATGTAGAGAGGAGGGAGTGAAAGGATGCCAGGTCCGCAGGGAGGCGAGTTCTCCTCCATTTCCGCTCGGCTGCCCGGAGCCCTGTTCTGTGAGCTCGCAATGAGTCGTCGAGCCACGGAGCAGGAGGGGAGGACCGAGCCGGCCTGGAGGATAGGGGACATAGAGAGTCAAAGGATGCAGAAAGGGAGGAGAGGAGGGTTGAGGAGGCAGAATCAGGAGATAGGTTGGAGAAGGTTTGAGCAGAGGGAAGAGATGATAGGATGGAAGAGGAGAGAGTAGCGGGGGAGAGAGAGCGAAGGTTGGGACGGCGCGATACCATCCGAGTAGGGGCAGAGTGGGAAGTGTTGGATGAGAGCGAGAGGGAAAAGGATACAAGGTAGTGGTCGGAGACTTGGAGGGGAGTTGCAATGAGATTAGTGGAAGAACAGCATCTAGTAAAGATGAGGTCAAGCGTATTGCCTGCCTTGTGAGTAGGGGGGGAAGGTGAGAGGGTGAGGTCAAAAGAGGAGAGGAGTGGAAAGAGGGAGGCAGAGAGGAATGAGTCAAAGGTAGACGTGGGGAGGTTAAAGTCACCCAGAACTGTGAGAGGTGAGCCATCCTCAGGTGAGCCATCCTCAGGGAAGGAACTTATCAAGGCGTCAAGCTCATTGATGAACTCTCCAAGGGAACCTGGAGGGCGATAAATGATAAGGATGTTAAGCTTGAAAGGGCTGGTAACTGTGACAGCATGGAATTCAAAGGAGGCGATAGACAGATGGGTCAGGGGAGAAAGAGAGAATGTCCACTTGGGAGAGATGAGGATCCCAGTGCCACCACCCCGCTGACCAGAAGCTCTCGGGGTGTGCGAGAACACGTGGGCAGACGAGGAGAGAGCAGTAGGAGTAGCAGTGTTATCTGTGGTAATCCATGTTTCCGTCAGTGCCAAGAAGTCGAGGGACTGGAGGGAAGCATAGGCTGAGATGAACTCTGCCTTGTTGGCCGCAGATCGGCAGTTCCAGAGGCTGCCGGAGACCTGGAACTCCACGTGGGTCGTGCGCGCTGGGACCACCAGGTTAGGGTGGCAGCGGCCACGCGGTGTGAAGCGTTTGTATGGTCTGTGCAGAGAGGAGAGAACAGGGATAGACAGACACATAGTTGACAGGCTACAGAAGAGGCTACGCTGATGCAAAGGAGATTGGAATGACAAGTGGACTACACGTCTCGAATGTTCAGAAAGTGAAGCTTACGTTGCAAAAATCTTATTGACTAAAATGATTAAAATGATGCAGTACTGCTGGCTGGTGAAGTAGGCTAGCTAGCAGTGGCTGCGTTGTTGACTTTGTTTGAAAGTGTTGCTAGGTAGCCTCGATAACTGGCTAGGTAACCTCGATAACTGGCTAGATAATTACTCTAAACTACACAATTATCTTAGATACAAAGACAGCAAAGACAACTATGTAGCTAGCTAACACTACACTAATCAAATCGTTCCGTTGTACTGTTTCGGTAGAAGTTGGCTAGCTGGCTAGCTAGCAGTGTTGACAACGTTAGGACAGCTAAAATAGCTGGCTAGCTGACTTTGTTTGAAAGTGGAGCTGGCTAGGTAACCTCGATAACTGGCTAGATAATTACTCTAAACTACACAATTATCTTAGATACAAAGACAGCAAAGACAACTATGTAGCTAGCTTACACTTCTTCTGTTTCTTACCATGCAACTACCGTACAATGAGCTACTGTACCGTGATAGTTTGGTCTTCTGTTTTGAAGCCAGAGAATGAGTTGTATTTCACTGTTAGTTTTACACAAATAATTTTTAAATGTTAAGTTATAAAACTGATGATTGATGGGTGTACTGTTACTTCATGCGTTGTATGTGTGTACTACTAGGTAGCTACTTCCCACAGTTTCCGGACAGTAGTGCTTGTCAAGCAGGAGAGAAGGGCATTGTGTCCCGGTGTTGTTGCAGTTCGCTGCCATTTAAGATTAGGGAGGACAATTTTCTTTTATGACCATGGCCTTATTTCTATTACAGCATATTGGATGACTGTCATTCATCTTCCATTCACCTAGCTCAATGTAACATCGATAGGTTTAGGCTACTACAGGAAACTAGACATTTTCCCTATACCCATCATGGAGGTTGCTACAACCTAGCCTACGAATAAAAGTTTATAACGTAGGTGCACAGGTTGAGAGACAAATTGTTGTAATCAAGGTGACCCAGTGCCACATTCAATACCACCGTGCACACTCTTGCCTACATCTAGCTGATCTAGGTTGTAACCATTAGTCCAACCATTTTTTTTCTTCATTAGTCCAAACAGTTGGAAACAAGTTTCTATTGGACAAATTCAGGTAGGTTTATCCCTGTTTCGTTCTGTTTAAGAAATGTTTTTCAACAAAATTGGCAGAATGAATACACCCCTGATCACCTGCACACACAGTTCACCTTCATAGCAGCCACATACAAACAGCGTAATCATTTTGGTCATTGTATAATTCCTTCTCACATCTACATGCTCTCCTCCTCTCACCTTTTCCCTTCACTTGTGGACTTTAGTGCACAACACAACAGCTGTCTGTGACCAGATGAAAAAACCTTTCCAAGCCAAACCATCATACCATAACCGCTACACACAGCCCACATTGTTGTCAATGTCACAATATTAGCTAACGTCATAGTCAACATAGCTACTAGAACTAACGCGTTAGTAAACCCGCAACAATCACGCATTACAGTGTACAGCAAGCAGTTTCACCGGCGGGCTGCGTGGCAATAAATTACTTAAACCGAAGCTTACCTTGACTTGGAAGAGTTCTGTTGGATAGCCTTAGCCAGCTAGCTAACATAATAGCATTCTTCTCGGTTTGAGTAGGCTAAGTTAGTAAAAGTGGAAAAAAAGACAACGAAATATAGCCAGCTCTCGCTCTGCTGCTTCTCCTTAATTTAAGAGATTTATTTGTTCAAAACGGTTCAACTATTGTCTTTGAATCAACTACTCACAACATTTTATGCACTGCAGCACTAGCTAGCTGTAGCTTATGCTTTCAGTACTAGATTCATTCTCTGATCCTTTGATTGGGTCGACAACATGTCAGTTCATCCTGCAAAAGCTCTGGTAGGTTGGAGGACGTCCTCCGGAAGTCGTTATAATTACTGTGTAAGTCTATGGAAAGGGGTGAGAACCATGAGCCTCCAAGGTTTTGTATTGTAGTCAATGCACCCAGAGGAGGGTGAAAAATTGCTGTCCTCCGGCTACACCATGGTGCTACCCCAGAGTGTGCTGTTGAGGTTACCGTAGACCTTCACTGCAAAACAGTGCGTTTTAATCAGTTATTTGGTGACGTTAATATATTTAGCATAGTTTAATCTAAAAAGGACAACTTTTTAAATGTTTCCCTATTTTTTAAATGAAATTGACCGAGTAGGATGGTCCTTCCCTGAGGAGCCCCCACTGGACTGTACGTATGTATGTATCACGATGACATGTAGATGGTTATCAGTATTGGTTATATATTTTGTAGGCTGCTATCCTATGTTGAAATAAAGTAATGGGAGGGATATTGAGCATTACATATGCAAAGATTTGGTCATATTTTCCTAGTTTAAAAAAAATATCAATACCAAGTTCAGTATGGTTTATCTTAGGGACATCCATGATAGTGATTACAAGTCAAGTTATTAGGCCACTGTGGAGTGGATTTACAGTGGTTTACATAGACACGTAAAATCAGATTAGCATATGTGCATCTACTGGTATAGTGTGGCCATCTTTGAATGCGTCAACATTTTCTCAAACTATAGGAACCAAATTTGGAGTGAATCTGGCTTTTAGTTCATGAGAATATTATTTTAGGCATTAGCGTTATAGTAAAAAAAGATATCAATGCCAAACTTAACATGGTTCATCATGGTAAAAAGTTGATAAACTATTGTGGAGTAGATTTACAAATAATTTAAAAAGACATGTCAAATCTGATTTCCTGATTTATTAATAATTCAGCCATTTCTTAACAAATCCTTTAGCTTTTGTTATGGTTCATGAGAAGACGTTTTCCAAAATGTCTAAGATGGAGGAAAATCTATCCTGACAGATCTTATGGATCCTTGAGGCAAATTTGTTCAGCATCAGGAAAGACACCTACATACAAAGTATCAAGTCTCAAGGTCAAACGGGGCGACGGATGAGGTTCTAAAATCCTTAAGAGTCTAAGCTGGTTCTTACATAAAAGCTGTGAAAAAATCAATCAATCAAAAGGAAGTTTGTTTTAAAGTGTGTCTGAGGTATATATCTGAGGATATGCCTTTTTCCACATTTTGTTAGGTTACAGCCTTATTCTAAAATGTATTAGAACATTTTGCTAATTAATTAAAAAACAGAAAGATCACATTTACATAAGTACTCTGACCCTTTACTCAGTACTTTGTTGAAGCACCTTTGGCAGCAATTACAGCTTCGAGTCTTCTTGGGTATACTGTAACGCTACAAGCTTGGCACACCTGTATTTGGGGGATTTCTCCCATTCTTCTCAAGCTCTGTCAGGTTGGATGGGGAGCGTCACTGCACAGCTATTTTTAGGTCTCTCCAGAGATGTTTGATCGGGTTCAAGTCTGGGCTCTGGCTGGACCACTCAAGGACATTCGGAGACTTGTCCCGAGCCACTCCTGCGTTGTCTTGGCTGTGTGCTTAGGGTCATTGTCCTGTTGGAAGGTGAATCTTCACCCCAGTCTGAGGTCCTGAGCAGGCTTTCATCAAGGATCTCACCGTACTTTGCTTCGTTCATCTTTACCTCGATCCTGACTAGTATCCAAGTCCCTGCCGCTGAAAAACATACCCACTAGCATGATGCTGCCACCACCATGCTTCACTGTAGGGATGATGCCAGGTTTCCTCCAGATGTGACGCTTGGTATTCAGGCTAAAGAGCTCAATCTTGGTTTCATCATACCAGAGACCATCTTTTTTCCTCATGGTCTGAGAGTCTTTAGGTGCCTTTGTAGAAACATCAAGGATGATCAATGGAAACAGGATTTATCTGAGCTCAATTTCTAGTCCCATAGGAAAGGGTCTGAATACTTATTTACATAAGGTATGTTTTTTTATTTGTAATAAATTAGCAAAAATGTCCAAATACCTCTTTTCGCTTCGTCATTATTGGGTATTGTGTGTAGATTGCTGAGGAATTTGTTTTATTTAATCCATTTTAGAATACGGCTGTAACGTAACAAAATGTGGAAAAAGTCAAAGGGTCTGAATACTTTCCGAATGCACTGTATTTGCCCATTAAGCACATGTTTTAAATCAGCAAGGGATTCCTGCATAGCTATAAAGTTTGACCTTAGTTTTGACACAGCCATCAACAGTTGGGGCAATAGCATAAACAATAGTATCATCTGCATATAGATGAAGTTGACAACTTAACAGATTGACCAATGGTGTTTATATAAATAGTGAAGAATACAGGTCCCAAAATCGACTCCTGTGGTACGTACACCTTATGTACCTCAAGAAATTCAGACTTAACCTCATCAATCACGATGGCCTGAGTTCTGTCACTAAGATAGGCCTGAGTTCTGACGCCTGGTTATCGATGACAACTTATTCAATAAAATGGCATAATCAACAGTGTCAAAAGCTTTTGACAGGTCCACAAACAAAGCAGCACATTCATTTGTGTCTAAAGCATTGACAAGATCCATAACTAAAGTGGTTGCTGTAATAGTGCTCTGCCCAGGCCTAAACCCTGATTGGTTTACATTCAAAATACATTTCTCAGATAGAAAATAGCAAAGTTGTACATTTACCAAGGATTCAAGAATCTTAGCTAGACAAGGAAGCTTGAAATGGGGTGATATTAAGATAACTACTATCCTGGCACAAGAGCTGATTTACATACTTGTGTAATATTTCCCGATAAACGTTAAATAAAAACTGTCGGTTATTGAGCCAACAATGATGGGCGCTGCAAACCTAAGTAGACCTGGATCCAATTGGTTGGCCCCTGTGGATTTCTTGTTGTCGATTGCCAGCAAAGCACCCAGGACTTATTTTTCTGTAAATAGTCTAAAAGAAAAGCTTTGACTATCCTTTCTCTGATCATTCAGCAAGTTTCCCCTATCAGCATTCAGCCCAATATTATTGTGAATAGGCTGAGAAGTTATTTCAAAGAGATAGCCCGCTGAAATAAAATTGTGATTAAATGCAACAAAGGCACTTTTTACTCCATACATTTTCCTTGACACCCAAAAGTACTCGTTACATTTTGAATGCTTAGCAGGACAGGAAAATAGTCGGTCAAATTCACGCACTTATCAACTGAACATCCCTGGTCATCCCTACTGCCTCTGATCTGGCGGACTCACTAAACACACATGGTTTGTTTGTAAACTATGTCTGAATGTGTGAGTGTTCCTGTGGCTTTCCGTATTTAAATTAAAAACAAGAATTGTGCCATCTGTTTAGCTTAATATAAGGAATTTGAAATGATTTATACTTAAGTATATTTTAAACCAAATACCTTTATACTTTCACTCAAGTAGAATTTTACTGGGTGCCTTTTACTTGAGTCATTTTCTATTAAGGTATCTTTACTTTTACTCAAGTATAATTTTTGGGTACTTTTTCCACCACTGATTACACATAAAATCTCCTATGATTAGTATCTTTGAAGCTGAGAGCAGATTTGTTTAGAACGAACAGTGTGTTAGCAAGAATAGAGTAGAATGACTATTCTATCTACATCACCTCAGTAAGGTAAATATGCAACTGTCCTTGTTCTAGCCTAGGTTTACAATCACTAAAAACAGGTATTTACACAAGCACGTTTCATTTAAAAAAAAAAATATTATAATTTATTGAACTAGGCAAGTCAGTTAAGAACAAATTATTATTTCCAATGACGGCCTAACCCGGCCAAACCCGGACAACGCTTGGCCAATTGTGCGCCGCCCTATGGGACTCCCAATCACGGCCGGATGTGAAACAGCCTGGATATGTTCCAAGAAGAACCGCAAAATGGTCGGACCCCCCAAGAGGCCGGACCGTCCCCCTGAGAACAGAGACGCTGGATACGGAGGGGCAGGGGTGAGCACCAGTCCAATAGGTCCCCCTCAGCTGGCCCTCGTCTCCCCCTCAGCAGAGGAAAAGACCCCGCAGCTCCGAGAGCGAGTGACATCAACGATCTCCTCCCGAGGCTGCCCATTGGTTCTCTCATGCATGTAACTAACACTTCCTGCCAGTCTTTCACAGTTGACTTCACGTTTCCTTCAGGCAACTTCAACACGTTGCTTCAGAACATGACATGTTAATAAAGGGTTAATGAGGGGTATGTGGTTAACTACCTTCTTATCCCAAGACACTTCACATGATAACTATAATATGTCAGCTGAAGAATAATTCCCAGACATCCCCTGTGTACACCTCAAACCACACAGCTACACATTTTTCCCGTTGTGGACACTCTTATGTCTGGTAAGGTTAGTCAGGAAGGAGAAGCTCTTGCAACATAGTTTGCACTTGAAGGGCCTCTCCTTGGTGTGAACGGTCTGGTGCTCCTTCAAATAGTTTGCCCTAGCGAAGCACTTCCCACACGTGGGGCAGGAGTAGGGCTTGTCGGCGTCGGTACTAATGCTCGGCCTCTCACGTTGTGACCCAATGACACCAGAGGAGATAGAAGCAAGAGCCACCGCCCTCAGGTGGTTAGTCTTTGAGCTCCCTCCTTGACCTCTAGCCATTGTTTGGGTGTTGAGATTGTTTGCCGTGTTATAGGCTAGGTACCTCTTGTGATGAACGCCCATCCTGACCCTGTCTGTATTTGTGGGGTAACCATCACCAGGAAGGCTGGACCCAGGTCCAGGCTGTCTATGAATCCAGTCACCAGGCATTAGATGAGACCCTGAAGGAGAAGACAGACTTGCTGATAGACTACCACCAGGGGCGTCTCCCACTGCTCTCTGTGAAGGCTGAAGCCCAGGGTAACCTGCTCTGTTCATCATGGATACAGTGGTGTTTGTATCATAGGAACAGGAGGGTCTATCTCTATCAGCCCCAGGCCCTGCTTCATCCCTGCACTGAGACTGTGAAGAGAAGGGTCTGGGCTGCAGACTGGATCCCTGACTGGAGCCTCTGTCTCTCTGATGACCACCAGGACTGAGGTTGTTCAGTCCACTTGTCCACTGGTTGTGTTCTGTGTGGTGGTGGAGGAGTCTCTGTCCCTCGCGGTTGGGACCTGGTTCCGACTCAAGAAGAAACTGTGACGGCTCCTGATCCAGTGTCCTGATCCGGGGCCAGGGTTTGTGTCCAGCCACCTCAGAGATCCAGTCTCTCCTTCCAGCAACACCGGAAATCAGCAGGTCCTCATGGACTGTAGACTGTAAACACAAATTGAACAGAAGAGCATATAAAAGTTTATATAACAAACTCTTTGCTGTACACACAGAAACATGACATAAAAATGTTAACCACAGTCAAGCCCATCTCTAACACTGTGATTCAAGTACCTAACAATATGGAGTCATTGGAGTGTATTATTTTATTGTGTGTTGATTTGGTATTTTATTAGGATCCCCATTAGCTGTTGCAAAAGCAGCAGCTACTCTTCCTGGGGTCCACACAAAACATGTAAAAATGACTTATTTTTACAAAAGGCACACAAACTGTCTAGGTCAAATACGGGAGAGGCGTTGTGCCATGAGGTGTTTCATTATCTGTTTTTTGAAACTAGGTTTGCTGTTCACTTGAGCAATATGAGATGGAACGGAGTTCCATGCAGTAATGCCTCTATATAATACCGTACAATTTCTTGAATTTGTTCTGGATTTGGGGACTGTGAAAAGCCCCTTTTGGCATGTCTGGTGTGGTAAGTGTGTGTGTCAGAGCTGTGTGTAAGTTGACAAGGCAAACTATTTGGGATTTAACACATTGTTTCTTATTAAAAGAAGTAATGCAGTCAGTCTCTCCTCAACTCTTAACCACTGGCATGCATAGTAGTTATATCAGCCCTCTGATTACAATGAAGAGCAAGAAGTGCCGCTCTGTTCTGGGCCAGCTGCAGCTTAACTAGGTCTTTCCTTGCAGGACACGACCACACAACTGGACAATAATCAAGATAAGACAAAACTAGAGCCTGCAGGACTTGCTTTTTGAATTGTGTCAAAAAAGCAGAGCATCACTTTATTACAGACAGACCTCTCCCCATCTTTACAACCATTGAATCTACATATATGTTTTGACCATGACAGTTTACAAATCTAAGGTGGCGCCAAGTCATTTAGTCTCCTGAACTTGTTCAACAGCCATACCATTCATTACCAGATTCAGCTGAGGACTATAACTTATGGAATGATTTATACCAAATACAATGCTCTTAGTTTTAGAGATGTTCAGGACCAGTTTATTACTGGCCACCCATCCAAAACAGACTGCATCTCTTTGTTATGGGTTTCATTAGCTGTGGTTGCTGATACGTATATGGTTGAATCATCAGAATACATGGACACACATGCTTTGTGTTAATGCCAGTGGCAGATCATTGGTAAAAATAGAAGAGAGGGCCTAGAGAGCTGCCCTGCGGTACACCCCACTTTACATGTTTGACATTAGAGAAGCTTTCATTAAAGAAAAACCTTCGATTTCTATTAGATAGATAGCTTTGAATCCACAATATGGCAGTGGTTGAAAAGCCATAACACATACGTTTTTCAACAACAGCTTTTGGTCAATAATATCAAAGGCTGCACTGAAATATAACAGTACAGCTCCCACAATCTTCTTATTATCAATTTCTTTCAACCAATCATCAGTCATTTGTGTCAGTGCAGTACATGTTGAGTGCCCTCTGCTATAAGCATGCTGAAAGTCTGTTTTTAATTTGTTTAAAGATAAATAGCATTGTATTTGGTCAAACACAATGTCTTCCAACAGTTTGCTAAGAGCTGGCAGAAAGCTTATAGGTCTGCTGTTAGAACCAGTAAAGGCCGCTTTACCACTCTTGGGTAGCGGAATTACCTTGGTTTCCCTCCAGGCCTGAGGACAAAGACTTTCCTCTAGGCTTAAAGATATGATTACATCTAAGTTGTCAAAGTTGTCAACCAAACAGTTTGCAATTTCTCATCAATCCATGGAGCCTAAACAGATCTAACAGTCAGTTTAACAGGTGCATGTTTATCAATAATTGGAAGAAGCAATTTCATAAATTCATCAAATGCACCGTCTGGATGCTCCTCATTAATCACATCAGACCAACAAATATTTTTAACATCATCCACAATCTTTTGTATGATCTCTTATACACTATTTGAGGCCCAGCTTTTGGAACTTTGGCATTCCTGGATATAGCCACTATATTGTGATCACTGCATCCAATGGGTACGGATACAGCTTTAGAATAAAGTTCTACAGTATTAGTAAAAATGTTAGGTTACAGTGAGAAGCTTCCTCTTGAGCAGACAGCTTACTGAAAACCAGTCAATATTAAGGTCCCCAATAAAGCAGACCTCTCTGTTTACATCATACACTATCAAGCATTTCACACATA
Organism: Salvelinus namaycush; assembly: GCF_016432855.1. NCBI lineage: Eukaryota > Metazoa > Chordata > Actinopteri > Salmoniformes > Salmonidae > Salvelinus > Salvelinus namaycush. The sequence continues at coordinate 8,525,685 of NC_052348.1, forward strand.
TTATTTAGATACTGACTGTTAGCACTTGGTGGCCTATAGCAACACACCAAACATTCAAGAACTAAGTATAATGTTTTGGTTTGACTGAAATACAGGAAACTTAGTCCCTGCAATGATACAAAAATAACCAAGTCAGCACAGAGTCAATTTTGTATTTAAGATCGACCAAATGGTCATACACTCACATAGCGTGAAGTACAGTACTTTTATTGTACAACACAATATGTGGCAAGTAGAATAACGTTTCTGACTATGGTAACACTTTACAATTTCTGTAAATCTGGTGCCCTCGCTTTGGAAAAGGTTGAACACTACACATCTTCACTACTTCCTGTCAAGTAAACATGAATTAAGGCACTATAATTTCCTCATTATCAAACACCAGCATCAAACCACAGAAGTTTTCCCACTTTTCATCAGTGAAGCATTTTGCAGACACATCACACAAATCACCATATCATCTACTCTGCCTCATCATACTCATTCTTTCCTCAGTTCACCTCACCCAGTTCCCTACTACATCCAAAACCAACAGAATGAACTACAAACAAACAAACTAGTATTACATTACACTATACAAAGGCCGTGTACACTTTCTGCTGGTGTATCCTGAGTTTGATTCTCTCTGAGAAACTCTTCCAGCAGTGAGTACAAGCAAACAGTCATTATCCCGTGTGGACCTTCAGGTGCATCTTCAGATGGTGCTGGTGAGAGAACCTCTTCTCACATTGAGGGCAGCTGTAGGGTTTCTCCCGTGTGGACCCTCTGGTGCCTCTTCAGGCTGGATGAGTGGGAAAAACAGGCCCAGCACAGGTGGCAGCCGAATGGTTTCACCCATATGTGACTCCTTTGGTGATCTCCATCTGTTAAGGTAAACTTAAGGCTTTCCCACAAAACGAACACTGCCACCATTCTTATTCCCACTGTATCTGCTGATAGCGTTACAACTACTGTCATTTGTAGCCATTTAATGTTGAGGCACTGGCATTGTGTGAGGTCTGGTTTAACATTAATGTCTGTCTCGTCGCAGGGTTCATGTTCCAGTTGATAGATCCGATAGAAGGCTTGCCTGGCTTCCCAGACTCCTTACTCCGGCCAAACACTATGCCACGCCCACGGACACAATTTTCTTCTCCGCAATGAGTACCTCCCTTACCCTTCACCGAATGCTAACACATTCGGGGCCGTCTGATTGATCCAGAAACCAATGGGTTGGGCCAGAGCCAGAACACACGTGGGTAAAGCGGAGGTTTGAAAATTCTTCATTGGCTTTGATACTCTAAACTTCAACTAAATATTGTAATGAATAATGTGGAAAGTTGAGGTGAATAAACTGCTTGGAGTAACCCTGGATTGTAAACTGTCATGGTCAAAACATGTTGATGCAACAGTAGCTAAGATGGGGAGAAGTCTGTCCATAATAAAGCGCTGCTCTGCCTTCTTAACAACACTATCATCAAGGCAGGGCCCACAGGCCATAGTTTTGTCACACCTGGACTACTTTTCAGGTGCCACAAATAGGAAAATTACAATTGGCTCACAACAGGGCAGCATGGCTGGCCCTTAAATGTACAAGGAGAGCTAACATTAATAATATGCATGTCAATCTCTCATGGCTCAAAGTAGAGAAGGGATTGACTTCATCACTACTTGTTTTTGTAAGAAGTGTTGACATGTTGAACGCACCGAGCTGTCGGTTTCAACCACTAGCAAACAGCTCGGACACCCATGCACACTTCCCTCCCCCCCCCCCCCAGAGTTGAGGACACTATCCCATCCACTGACCTCCACCAAGTCACCTCTGGTTGTGGCCTGCTCAGTGATGATGTTCCCTGGGCCCTTGGCTGCATCTGTCTGGGAATCCAAGATGGTCGCCCAGTCTCCTCTATTAGCCTCTAGCCAACCACCTGCAGGAAGATGTTACAAAATAAACTTTCCAAAAATGGCAGAGAACTCTACATATTGAGTTTTTTTGTCTATAACCTGGTGAAGTTCATACATTATAATGTGTGTTTTTATATGTAAACATAAGTTGTAATGATTTAATTTTATGAATGAAGAAAAAACAACAGCCAGGAGTATCACTATTCCCATTTAAGATATATTACTGTATGTAGGTTATATGTATTTCTCCCTTACCTTGCTCCCCCATCTTTAGTCCACTCAGCAGATCAATGCCCTCTGGTCCGTCTTCTATTGTCTCTTCTTTGACCAACAGCAGATCAGGCTTCCCATCCTCCATGTCTACTGACTGTAAGAGATACAGAGTGAGAAGATGTTGGATCAAGAAATGTGATATCAGCACCCTGCTATGGAGCATCTTCTGGTTAGGAAATGAGGGATCGCTATGAGTACAATGCAAACACGTTAGTTGATTTGATTGACACTCTTTAATGGTTTGATAATTTAAAGGCATGGTCCCACACTTAACACAAAATGTATCAAGACCTGGGCCCGTATCCACGAAGAGTCTCAGAGTAAAAGTGCTGATCAAGTATCAGGTCTCCACCTGTCTATATAGTCTTATTCATTATTATCTAAAAGGCAAAACTGATCCTATATCAGCACTCCTACTCTGAGAGGCTTTGTGGATACGGCCCCTAATACCACAGTAGTTTACATTGGGCTCACCTCAGTTAGACTGTGTGTGGTCCTGTGCTGCTCAGCTGGTTCCTCTGTGGGTTCAGGAGGAGGTGTAGTCTGGTTGTCCTCCATGTCCATTGTTCCATCAGGGTTCTCCAGACCCTCCTCATACCCCTCCTCCTTCACCAGCAGCACCTCTGGACCCTCCTCCTCTTGGAAGAGACAGGTGATACAGATCACACAGACACACTCCCTCAGAGAGTATACCCATCCTCACTACATTTGATTCCTATACTGTAGTTACAGAATTACTTAATCGTTACAGCCATCATGGTGGACATGATTGATTGATTTTTTTACTGACAAATACACACACACATCAAAATCTTTGTACCATATATATGTATATATACACTGCTCAAAAAAATAAAGGGAACACTTAAACAACACAATGTAACTCCAAGTCAATCACACTTCTGTGAAATCAAACTGTCCACTTAGGAAGCAACACTGATTGACAATAAATTTCACATGCTGTTGTGCAAATGGAATAGACAACAGGTGGAAATTATAGGCAATTAGCAAGACACCCCCAATAAAGGAGTGGTTCTGCAGGTGGTGACCACAGACCACTTCTCAGTTCCTATGCTTCCTGGCTGATGTTTTGGTCACTTTTGAATGCTGGCGGTGCTTTCACTCTAGTGATAGCATGAGACGGAGTCTACAACCCACACAAGTGGCTCAGGTAGTGCAGCTCATCCAGGATGGCACATCAATGCGAGCTGTGGCAAGAAGGTTTGCTGTGTCTGTCAGCGTAGTGTCCAGAGCATGGAGGCGCTATCAGGAGACAGGCCAGTACATCAGGAGACGTGGAGGAGGCCGTAGGAGGGCAACAACCCAGCAGCAGGACCGCTACCTCCGCCTTTGTGCAAGAATGAGCAGGAGGAGCACTGCCAGAGCCCTGCAAAATGACCTCCAGCAGGCCACAAATGTGCATGTGTCTGCTCAAACGGTCAGAAACAGACTCCATGAGGATGGTATGAGGGCCCGACGTCCACAGGTGGGGGTTGTGCTTACAGCCCAACACCGTGCAGGACGTTTGGCATTTGCCAGAGAACACCAAGACTGGCAAATTCGCCACTGGCGCCCTGTGCTCTTCACAGATGAAAGCAGGTTCACACTGAGCACGTGACAGACGTGACAGTCTGGAGACGCCGTGGAGAACGTTCTGCTGCCTGCAACATCCTCCAGCATGACCGGTTTGGCGGTGGGTCAGTCATGGTGTGGGGTGGCATTTCTTTGGGGGGGCCGCACAGCCCTCCATGTGCTCGCCAGAGGTAGCCTGACTGCCATTAGGTACCGAGATGAGATACTCAGACCCCTTGTGAGACCATATGCTGGTGCGGTTGGCCCTGGGTTCCTCCTAATGCAAGACAATGCTAGACCTCATGTGGCTGGAGTGTGTCAGCAGTTCCTGCAAGAGGAAGGCATTGATGCTATGGACTGGCCCGCCCGTTCCCCAGACCTGAATCCAATTGAGCACATCTGGGACATCATGTCTCGCTCCATCCACCAACGCCACGTTGCACCACAGACTGTCCAGGAGTTGGCGGATGCTTTAGTCCAGGTCTGGGAGGAGATCCCTCAGGAGACCATCCGCCACCTCATCAGGAGCATGCCCAGGCGTTGTAGGGAGGTCATACAGGCACGTGGAAGCCACACACACTACTGAGCCTCATTTTGACTTGTTTTAAGGACATTACATCAAAGTTGGATCAGCCTGTAGTGTGGTTTTCCACTTTAATTTTGAGTGTGACTCCAAATCCAGACCTCCATGGGTTGATACATTTGATTTCCATTGATAATTTTTGTGTGATTTTGTTGTCAGCACATTCAACTATGTAAAGAAAAAAGTATTTAATAAGAATAGTTCATTCATTCAGATCTAGGATGTGTTATTTTAGTGTTCCCTTTATTTTTTTGAGCAGTGTATATACACGTGTATATATGTATATATATATATATATATATATATATATATATATATATATATATATATATATATATATAAAAAACAAAGATTTTGGTTTATTATTTTTTTCTCTGAAATATCACATTTACTTAAGTATTCAGACCCTTTACGCAGTCAAAGCACCTTTGGGAGCTTTTACAGCCTGGAGTCTTCTTGGGTATGACGCTACAAGTTTGGCACACCTGTATGTGGGGAGTTTCTCCTATTTTCTCTGCAGATCCCTCAAGCTCTGTCAGGTTGGATGGGGAGCGTCGCTGCACAGCTATTTTCATGTTCGATCGGGTTCAAGTCCGGGCTCTGGCTGGGCCACTCAAGGACATTCAGAGACTTGTCCCAAAGACACTCCTGCGTTGTCTTGGCTGTGTGCTTAGGACCATTGTCCTGTTGGGAGGTGAACCCCAGTCTGAGGTCCTGAGCCATCTGGAGGTTTTCATCAACGATCTCTCTGTACTTTGCTCGGTTCATCTTTCCCTTGATCCTGACACATTTCCCAGTCCCTGCCGCTGAACAACATCTTTACAGCATGTTGCCACCACCATGCTTCACCGTAGGGACGGTGCCAGGTTTCCTCCATACGTGACGCTTTGCATTCAGGCCATAGAGTTCAATCTTGGTTTCATCAGACCAGAGAATCTTGTTTCTCAGTCAGTCTTTTGGGTGCCTTTTGGCATACTCCAAGCGGGCTGATATGTGCCTGTTTTACTGAGGAGCGGCTTCCGTCTGGCTACTCTTCCATAAAGGCCTGATTGGTGAAGTGCTGCAGAGATGGTTGTCCTTCTGGAAGGTTCTCCCATCTCTACAGAGGAACTCTGGAGCTCTCTCAGAGTGACCATTGGGATCTTGGTCACCTCCCTGACCAAGGCCCTTCTCCCCTGATTGCTCAGTTTGGCCGGACGGCCAGCTCTTGGAAGAGTCTTGGGGGTTCCAAACTTTTTCCATTAAAGAATGATGGAGGCCACTGTGTTCTTGGGGACCGTCAATGGTTGGGTTCCATGGCTGAGCAGCCGCACAAGCCTAAGATCACTATGTGCAATGCCAAGCGTCGGCTGGAGTGGTGTAAAGCTCGCCGCCATTGGACTCTGGAGCAGCGGAAACGGTCTGGGGCTGTTTTTCATGGTTCAGGCTAGGCCCCCTAGTTCCAGTGAAGGGAAATCTAAACGCTACAGCATACACATTCTGTGCTTACAACTTTGTGGCAACAGTTTGGGGAAGGACTTTTCCTGTTTCAGCATGACAATTCCCCAGTGCACAAAGCGAGGATCATACAGAAATGGTGTGTGGAAGAACTTGACTGGCCTGCACAGAGCCCTGACCTCAACCTCATTGAACACCTGTGGGATTAATTGGAATGCCGAATGCAAGCCAGGCCTAATCGCACCAACATCAGTGCAAGACCTCACTAACGCTCGTGGCTGAATGGAAGCAAGTCCCCGCAGCAATGTTCCAACATCTAGTGGAAAGCCTTCCCAAAATAGGGGAAGCTGTTATAGCAGCAAAGTGGGGACTAACTCCATATTAATGTTCATGATTGTGGAATGAGATGTTCGACGAGCAGGTGTCCACATACTTTTGGCCATACAGTGTAAGTCTCAACTACGCATGATAAACTACACTGTACAAAAATATAAAAGCATCATGTAACGTGTTGGTCCCATTTTTCATGAGCTGAAATAAAGGATGGCAGAAATTGTCCATATGCACAAAAAGCTTATTTCCCTAAAATTTTGAGCACAAATTTGTTTATATCCCTGTTAGTGAGCATTTCTCCTTTGCCAAGATAATCCATCCAACTGACAGGTGTGGCATATCACATAGGTGCACCTTGTGCTGGTGACAATAAAAGGCCACTAAAATGTGCAGTTGTCAGACAACACAATGCCACAGATGTCACACGTTTTGTGGGAGCATGTAATTGGCATGCTGACTGCAAGCATGTCCACCAGAGCTGTTGCCAGATAATTTAATGTTCTTTTCTCTACCATAAGCCGCCTCCAACGTCGCTTTAGAAAATTTGGCAGTACGTCCAACAGGCCTCATAACCGCAGACCACATGTAACCAAGCCAGCCCAGGACCTCCACATCCGCCTTCTTCACCTTCAGCATCATCTAAGACCAGCCAACCGGACAGCTAATGAAACATTGGGTTTGCACAACTGAAGAAGTTCTGCACAAACTGTCTCCGGGAAGCTCATCTGCGTGCTCGTCGTCCTCACCAGGGTCTTGACCTGACTGCATGTTGCGTTTATATTTTTATTCAATGTACAATGCTTTTCTCATAAAAAGTGTCTTGGGGAACAAAATTAAGTAGTTGAATGGAAGTAATGAAATAGGCATTTCCGAATATCATATAGCCTACACAGTACAAACAATATATAACAGTCGTTTTATGTCTGGATGCAAAAATATGCGATTAAATAGATTTCACCTGCGTTCTAAAGAAACAAACTGACATTTAATACATGAGTCCACTCAGGCGGCCTAGTGGTTAGAGCATTGAGCCACTAACTGAAAGGTTGCTGTTTTGAATCCCCGAGCTGACAAGGTAAAAATCTGTCATTCTGCACCTGAGCAAGGCAGTTAACCCACTGTTCCCCGGGCGCCAAAGACGTGGATGTCAATTAAGGCAGCCCCCCGCACCGCTCTGATTCAGAGGGGTTGGGTTAAATGCGGAAGACACATTTCAGTTGAAGGCATTCAGTTGTATAACTGACTAGGTATTTCCCTTTCCCCTAGTCTAGAATGCAGGAAAATATGGGTCAGTTCAAGAGGATGATAAGATAAAGAGAATTATGTTTTAACATATGTCACTATAAATCACATACAATTACTATATTAATCTGAACAACAGCATAGCCTTAATTAATATGCTTGTACTGAACAGTGTTGATGAAATACGAACGCAATAATAGGTGTGTTGGATAAATGACGAGCTCTTGACACGCAATTCATCCTGAATCAAATTTATTTTATTTCATTCTTCATTAGTGTAACCACAATGTTCAGTTGAAATGACAGATGCACTCGCATATGAAATATGGATTTGGGCTAATTCACCATCTGAGGAAAAGGAAACCCAAAATGCATTAGCAAGAACGCGAATAAAATATGCTGCTAGTTAGCAGTGTATTGGTCAATGTAACAGTTAACCCCTGTAAGTCTATGCCGTTGTTGGGGGAGGGTTCTAAGCTGACATATTGAATTATTTTAAGATGTCAGTTTTGGAGTAGCCTAGATACCGTGACTCAGCGGTCATGTGGAATTTGACTGCGGTCCGCCGGTAACAAGATCACCGTAACAGCCCTATATACAGGCGTTACAACCTCTCTCCCGTGTGGACCTTCAGGTGCATCTTCAGCTGGTGGGAGAACCTCTTCTCACACTGGGGCCAGCTGTAGAATCTCTCCCCTATGTGGACCCTCTGGTGCCTCTTCAGGTTGCAAGCCTGGGCGAAGCGCATGTGACACTGAGTACTGCAGGATTTCTCCCGTGTGGACCTTCTGGTGAATCTCAACCTTCTGGGGGCTGCTGAAGCCTTTGTTACAGAACATGCAGAGGAACTGTTTCTCTTTACTATTGCCTGATGTGGCTCTCCCTCCCTGAGACGTGGCTCTAATACCTGATCAAAAAGGACACGGGCGTGTGAATCGGAAGGTGCCATAGTCATGGACACTGGGTCGCGATCCCTAAGCATGTGTAAAGCGACATTTGTATTTGTCGCTAAGCATTCCCTGTAATCCCAGAAGTCACTGGTGTTGACCTGCGAGTGTCCTCCTAAGTTAGACTCTGCATTCCATGTCAGAGGAGTGTGGCCCTCCACTTTCACAGTCACCTTATCGACAACCAGGCCCCTCTCCTTTCTTATCTAGGCACCCTTCAGAATATACACTAGTACTGTACCGGTTCCAATCCCCTCTCATTGGATTAGTCTGTGTATCTAAACCCACAGGCATGTCACCATGTATCATCTCGGTCTTTGTAGCATTTCAACAGGACAGATAATTTACAGTCAGTAATGAGTCACCTAAATCCCGATGGGACAGAACCGCACTCGGGCTACTGTAAAGTAAATACTCTGAGCGGGGAGCATGAGCATAGCCCAGTTGCCTCAGCCCCGTTATTGTCTCTGTCTTGAGGACGGCGTTCAGCGTTCCACTGACCTCCGTGATGCTGTGTCGAGTCCTGGGCGGTGCTGGGGTGGTGACAGGGTCTTCTGTGGCTACAGGGGGCGCTTCAGTCTGGATATCTCTGCAGTACCGTGGGTCCTCCTCTCCTGCAGATCTCTCCTGCTTGACCCCAGGACCTGCAGCCTCTGCATCTGCAGACTGACACAAGAGAGGTTATTATCAGTACATGAGTTGAATTGGATAACAATGTTGTATGGAAGTCTCACAAATTCCACTATGGCAGATAGACGAGGATGTACAAGTAAGCAAGTAAATATCTGAGGGGAGCCTTCCTGAAATAAACAAGCCACATTAGATGTACTGTAATTTATTTGTTACACTATGACACTAACCTCTATCACCATAACATGCTGGGATGAGGTTCCACTTCCCTCAACAACCGTGATTGGTTGGTCATCTCTCCATGTATTGCATCCCGCTGGCTTCACAAAACTTCTGTGGCCTCCAGTGAGATGTCCTTCACCTGAGAGAATGGTTGGGGTAAAATAGGTGGTTAGGTTAGGTACTGTGTTGTCAATGCTCAACACTATATTGTAAAGTATTTGACACTGTCTACAATTGGCAAGGATATAAGGTAACATGTCACACAACTATTCATAGATAGTTTTCAATTAGTAAGTGATAGGAAATGCAGTAAGTCAAGAATATGATAGTGTCTTTGTGCAAGATTGCTAAGTAATCAGGGGAATTATTGCATACAATCCAAAAACTAACCAAGACACAACTCTGGTTAACCATACAATATGTGCTTAACACATGCGTAGAGGGGAACGGGCCTTCTGCAAAATGTACCTCTTGCTATTCCTCTGTATCGGTCGAGGATCTTGACACCACTGGGACGACTGGCAAGTGCGCGCTCCCGTGATACCTTCAGTTCTTGTAGCTGTAGTTTCCTCCGCAAAGCCCTGTTTTCTTTCTGACTTTGAGAAATTTCCAAACGAAACACTGCATAGTCGTCGTCTACGAGTTTACAGATCTCTGTCACGGCTGCATTCGCTAGTACCTCCATGATGGAGGCTATTTGAGTGTGAAAAACCATTACATTACAGTTAGCCATTCTTAGCGGCTAGCCTGTTAGCATTAATTAGATAACATCTATCAACCAAGTCTTGTCTCCAACGCGAATTAAACACTACATGGAGGAAGTATGTGATATTTTGAGTTACAGGGTTATAATTTACGTCTAAATGAAAACAAAACGCAAACGTAACTGTTCTTGGTCACGGTTCACTTCCGTTTACTACTTTGTGAATTTCCGGCAGACGAGACGACGTTGCCCATTGCTGCCTTTCACAGGTCGGAATGCGGATTGCACATTTTTGGTCACAAAAAAAAGTGAAATAGTAATGGACCAACCCTGCACCTACACACTATCCCCCAAAACCATCACCCCATCCCACTACTTTGGCCCTGAACGATCCTACACCAGGCCAGGGAGGATCGAACCCCTTCTCTCAAAACTCCCTATAGATCTATAGCACTAAAATCTCTAACACCCAAATATTTCTCTGCTGCTGCGACTATCACATCTATCTAATGTGATTTCTGCTCCATCGGGGCAGTTGAACACCATGGCCATAAACGCAAGAAATCCAACATTAGTAAAAACTCATCCTCTCTGGATCAATCTTCAGGCCTACTCACTGGGTGGCTCCCAGTCGAATCCCTCCCCTTTGGGCTATTGAAGCGTTATGGGTTCTAGGTGCGCAACGATTAGCCGCTCAGATCAGAGAGAAGACAGAGCGCCTATTAAGTTTGAATAACTGGGCCTGCTTGGAGCATATGTGGTCACATTATTATAGGATGACGTGGGAGAATGATGATCCGCAACAGAGGCTGGCATTGAAGAGGTGGCATGTTTCACCAGCGCTGCTCTCCACATCACTCAAGCGTTGGCGGTCTGCGCCGGCCAAGTGATGGCTGTGTTGGTCATGACGCAGACACACCTCTGGCTCTCCATGACTTCCATCAAGGAGACAGACAAGACCCCTTTGCTCAATGCACTCATCTCTGAAAAGGGCCTCTTCGGAGACACCATGAGAAAGACAGCGGGGCATCTCGTGAAGTTAGGGGAGGAAAAGAAGCAGCTGCCTCTTTCCTGTGGTGCGTCGGCTCCCAAACAGCCGACCTCCGCCTTCTTCATGCCGGCTGGAAGGAGCAGCTCGTGGCCGAAAGCGTGGCGAGCAGGTCCAAGAAGCTCCTAGCTCCCCTGTGGAAGCCCCGGCCGCCCAGCAGCCTCTCTTGAACCCTAGATGGGTGCCTGCGCCAACTTGTCAGAACACTCTCGGAAGCGCCGCCAAACCTGATTGGCGGAAAGGTGACCTGATTACAAACCTTTTAAAAGAGAGAAACGGACAACTTGTAAATCTCCCTGTTGTGGACACTCCTATGTCTAAGGCTACTCAGGAAGGAAAAGCTTGTAACATAGTTTGCACTTAAATGGCCTTTCCTTGGTATGAACGGTCTGGTGCTCCTTCAAATTGTTTGCGTTGGCGAACCGGTTCCCACACGTAGGGCAAGCGTACGACTTGTCGCCATCCGTCCTAACACTCGCCCTCCTACGTTGTGACCCAATGACACTAGAGGAGGTAGAAGCAGGAGCCACCACCCTCAGGTGGTTAATCTTTGAGCTCCCTCCTTGACCTCTAGCTGTTGTTGGGATTGTGTGCTGTGTTATAGGCTAGGCACCTCTCGTGGTGAAAGCCCATCCTGACTCATCTGTATTGGTGGGGTAACCATGAGGTAACTGTGGAAGGCTAGACCCAGGTCCAGACCTTCAATGAACCCAGTCACCAGGCATTAGACGAGATCCTGAGGAAGAAGACAGACTTCCTGTTAGACTCCCACCAGGGGCTTTCCCACCTCTCCCGGTGAAGGCTGAAGCTCAGTGTGACCTGCTCTCTATCAGACTCAGGATCTGCTTCATCCCTACACTGAGACTGTGAAGAGAAGAGTCTGGGCTGCAGACTGGATCCCTGACTGGAGCCTCTGTCCCTCTGATGACCACCAGGACCGGGGTTGTTCAGTCCACCTGTCCACTGGTTGTGTTCTGTGTGGTGGAGTCTCTGTCCCTCCCGGTTCGGTCCTGGTTACGATTCGGGAAGGAAAAGCGATGGCTACTGATCCATGGTCCTGATCCGGGACAGGATATGTGACCAGCCATCTCAGAGGTCCAGTCTCTCCTGCCAGTAACACTGGATATCAGCAGGCCTTGATGGACTGCAGACTGCAAACAAAGATTGTACAGAAAAGCATAAAGGTTTATATAAGAAACGCTTTACTGTTCACACAGAAACATGACTTTATAAAATGTTAACCACACTCAAGCCCATCTCTAACACTGTGATTCAAGTACATAACAATATGGAGCCATTGGAGTTTATTTAAAAAAAATCCATGTTGGTTGATTCAAGAATTAAGTATAATGTTTTGGTTTGACTGAGAAGGGAAACTTAGTCCCTTGCAACAACAATAACCAAGTCAGTCAGCACAGACTCAATTTTATATTTAATTTCAATAAAACGGTCAAACACTCACATAGTGAAGTACAGAACTTTTATTGCACAAAACGATACGTGACAAGTAGAATAACTGGTAACACTTGACCTTTTCTGTAAATCTGCCACCCTCGCTTTGATAAATGATTTTAGAATACTTTGGAAAAGGTTCATTACATTAAAACAGCTTCACTATTTTATATCAAGTAAACATGAATCAAGGCACTATCCTTACCTCACTATAAAACACCAGCATCAACCAAAAGGGACGAAGTTGGTCACTCTTCATCAGTGAAGCATGTTTACAGACACCATCACACTAACCATCACCATATCATCTACTCTGCCTCATCATACTTATTATTTTGTCAGTTTCCTTTACATCCAAAACCAACAGAATTAACTCCAAACTAACTAGTACTACATTACATGTCACTATACATGGGCCGTGTGCATTTTCTGCTGGTGTATTCTGAGGTAGCTCCTTTCTGAGAACCTCTTCCCACAGTGTGTACAGGCGAATGGCCTCTCTCCCGTGTGCATCTTCAGGTGCATCTTCAGCTGGTGCTTGTGGGAGAACCTCTTCTCACACTGGGGGCAGTTGTAGGGTTTCTCCCCTGTGTGGACCCTCTGGTGCCTCTTCAGCTTGGACGAGTGGGAGAAACTTGCCCGGCACAGGTGGCAGCCGAATAGTTTCTCCTCCGTGTGTATCCTCTGGTGGATCTCCACCTGTTTGGGGAAACTGAAGGCTTTCCCACAGAATGAACACAGGAAGCGCTTTTCTTTGCCACCGGAGGTACTGACAGCGTTACTACTACTATCATTTGTCAATGGGCTTATGTAGCCATTTAGTGTTGAGGCACTGGCATTGTCTGATGTCTGGTTTAACATTAGGATAGTGTGAGGAGGACGAAGGCCAGGGAGCATCTGTGTTGTCGCAGGGTCCATGTTCCAGTTGATAGATCCTATAGAAGGCAGGCTGAAGGCAGCATCTGTTAGGGGGTTAACCTGAGGCGCCATCAGTCTCTCTGAATCACAACTATAGGAGCAGGATGGAGCCTCGCTAGCCGAGACTGTGCCTATTCGTTCCTGCTGCATACGAACCTGGCCTCCACGTCCCCGCAGACCAAATCTACACCTCGCCCTGGTCTCAGACATTCTGTTGTCTTGGAGACTAAATTCAGTTGTTGTTTTGTGTTCCACTGTCTGTTTCTGGTTGTGGTTAACATTGTTGTTCCCCAGCCCAGAGTTGAGGACGCTGTCCCATCCACTGACCTCCACTATGTCACCTCTGGTCCTGACCTGCTCAGTGATGATGTCCCCTGGGCACTTGTCTGCACCCATCTGGGATTGGGAATCCAAGATGGCCACCCAGTCTCCACTGTTAGCCTCCAGCCAACAACCTGCAGGAAGACTTTAGACTTTAAAAACACGGCAGAAAACTCTACATATGGAGTTTTTTTTGTCCATTACCTGGTGAAGTTGATACATTGTGTTTTTGTATGTAAAAATAAGTTGCTGTAGGCTATATGTATTTATCTCTTACCTTGCTCCCCCATCTTTAGTCCACTCAGCAGATCAATGCTCTCTGGTCTGTCTTCTATTGTCTCCTCTTTGACTAGCAGCAGATCAGGCTTCCCAACCTCCATGTCTACTGACTAAGATATACAGAGTGAGAGGATGTTGGATCTGATATGAGCACCCTTCTATGGAGAATCTTCTGATTGGGCAATGAGAGATTGCTATGAGTACTATACACTATTTAATGGTGTGATAATTGAAAGGCATGGTCCCACACTTAAGACAAAATTCATCAAGACCTGGGCCCGTATCCACAAAGAGTCAAAGTGCTGATAGAGGATCAGGTCTGTACTTGTCTACATGGTCTCATTATGATCTAAAAGGTAAATAGATCTTAGATCAGCACTCCTACTTTGGAGACTTTGTGGATACGGGCTCTGACCTAATACCATTCAATCAATAGTTTACAGTGGGCTCACCTCAGTGAGACTGTGTGTGGTCCTGTGCTGCTCAGATGGTTCCTCTGTGGGTTCAGGAGGTGTAGTCTGGTTGTCCTCCATGACCATGGTCCCCTCAGGGTTCCCCAGACCCTCCTCCTTCACCAGCATCATCTCCAGACCCTCCTCCTCCTGGAAAAGAGAGATGTTACAGATTACAGACATACACTCCCTCAGGTACGTACACACAGATAATAAACACACTTTCAACATGGAGTGTTTACTCATCCCCACTACGTTTGAGTCCGATACTGTAGTTACAGAATGACTTCATTGTTGTTAAACCCATCATGGCGGACATAAATATGTTGTGCGTAAAGATGTGTTAGCTATGATAAATCAAGTCATCAGACAAACCTGACTAAACTAGTTTGACAGGTACAGTAGGTGTTTGTTAGTGTGTAGGTATATTTAGTAAGTGTATAATGGTTATAACGTTCAGTAAGGTGTATGCAGAATAGGGTGTAATCAGATGGATGTATACTAAAGAAGAGTTTCAATGAAAGTCTTAGAATGAAAAGTCAAATGTTGGTGTTTATTAAACATAAACAAGTTCTAAATACGCCATATGAAAACCACACATTCTCAACAAAAATCTGCATGAACTAGATGAACTGCAATAATATTCTCAGGAAAAATGTCTTGGGGGGGAAAGAATTAAGTAGTTTAATGGAGGTAATGAAATAGGCATTTGTGAACATCATATAGCCTACACAGTACAAACACAATATGTAACAGACTTTAGGCTTATATATACATTATAAATCACACGTCTGGATGGAAAAATTCTACCCAGGAATATTCAACACAGAAATCTGTTACTCTCATTATTCCAAATTCATCTGTGGATATTTTCTACTGACAACAATTAAAATGAATCTTTGACTTTAATGCAGGGTTTGATCTAAACATCAGAAGTGATCGAGTGGAATGTTTACTTCCTATGTTATAGAGTGGAATGGTTTTTCTGCAGGTGTATCCTGAGGTAGCTCCTTTCTGAGAACCTCTTCCTACAGTGCGTACAGGCGAAAGGCCTCTCTCCCGTGTGGACCTTCATGTGCATCTTCAGGTTGCCAGACTGGGCGAAACGCATGTGACACTGTGGGCAGCTGTAGGGTTTCTCACCTGTGTGGACCCTCTGGTGCCTCTTCAGGTTGCCAGCCTCAGCGAATCGCATGTGACACTGGGAGCAGCTGAAGGGTTTCTCCCCTGTGTGGACCCTCTGGTGGATCTCCACCTTCTGGATGCAGCTGAAGCCTTTGTTACAGAACATGCAGAGGAACCGTTTCACTTTACTACCGCCTGATTTTGGTCCCCCTCTCTGAGCCTTTGCCCTTTGGTCGTTTGAGTTCAATACCTGGTCGGAAAGCCCAATCGATGTGTTCACTGGTTCGTGATCCCTGAGATTGTGTAAAGGGGAGTGGGTCATAACATCTGGATTAGTCTCTAAGCTTTCCTTGTAATCTAAGAAATCTCTGCCTTGTGAGTGTCCTTCTCCTAAGTGAGTCTCATTCCATATCAGAGGAGCATCGCCCTCAACTTTCACAGTCACCTCATCTACGACAATGACCTCCTCTTTCTTATCTAGGCACCCTTCAGCGTATAGACTACTACTGTACTGGTTCCAGTCCCCTCTAGACAGATCAGTCTGTGTCTCTAAACCCAATGGCATGTTGCCAGGGTCCATCTCTGTAGTGTAAGAACAAGACGGATAATTGGCAGTCTCTAACACATCACCTGAGTCCTGATGGGAATGAACCGTCCTCGGGCTACCATAAAGAAAATACTCTGAGCCGGGAGCAGGAGGACAGCCCAGTTTCTCTGGGTCTGACCTGTGGTCAGATCCTGTGTGTAAGAGCCTTTGTGTTACAGTTAAAGTCTCTGACTTGAGGACGGCGTTCGGCGTTCCACTGACCTCCGTGATGCTGCATCGGGTCCTGTGCTGAGGCGCCGTGGCGTTGGCGAGGTCTGCTGTGGCTACAGGGGGTGCCACTCCAGCCGCTGCTCCAGTCTGGATGTCTCTGCTGTGTTGTGGGTCGTCTCCTTCAGTCCTCTCCTGCTTGACCAGAGACGATCCTCCAGGACCTGCCGCCTCTGCATCTGCAGACTGACAAGAAGACACTAGGTTATTATCGGTACATTAGTTTAATTGGATAACAATCAGGGAATATATTCTATGTACTTTAATTTTGAATGTTACACAATGACACTAACCTCTATCACAATAACATGCTGGGTTGAGGTTCCACTCCCCTCATCTATAGCTATGGGTTGGTCATCTCTCCACGCATTGTGTCCCGCTGGCTTCACAAAGCTCCTGTGGCCTCCAGTGAAATGTCCTTCACCTGAGAGTGATTGGGGGAAAAGTGGTGGTTAAGTTAGTTACTGTCAATGCTATATTGTACACTATTGACACTGTCTACAATTGGCAAAAAGTAAGGTAACACTTCTTAAATTCTAGATATACCATTTATTGATCAATGTATTGTATTCCATGTATTCACATTGTTTTCATTGAGTAGATAATAGGAAATTCAGTAAATAAAGAATCTGGTTAGAATATGATAGTGTCTTTGCACAAGTGCTTGCTATCCAAAAATGGACCAAGACCCAATTCTGGTTAACACATCTGAACACATGTACATAAGGTAACGGAGCGACAGGCACTGAGCTATTAAATGAACCACGACAAGTCGCGCAGCCTCAGCCTTCTGGGAAATGTACCTCTTGCCATTCCTCTGTATCGGTCGACGACCTTGACACTACTGGGACGACTGGCGGGAACGCGCTCTCGTATTGTTCTCTCTGCGCGCTCCCGTGCCACCTTCAAGTCCATTAGTTGTAGTTTCCTCCGCAACCCCCTGTTTTCTTTCTGGCTTTGAGAGATTTCCAAACGAAACACAGCATAGTCGTTGTCTACGACTTTACAGATCTCTGCAACGGCTGCATTCGCTAGCACCTCCATAATGGAGGCTATTTGAGTGTGAAAAACCATACAGTTAGCCATTGTTAGCAACTAGCTAGCGTTACGTAGCTCTATCAACCAAGTCCTGTCTCCAACGTGAATTAAAGACCACCTGCGGTAAGTATGTGATGCTGTACAGTTAAATTAGTCATATTTTGAGTTCCGTGGTGTTAATAAACGTCTAAATTACAACAATAAAACCGCTAACGTGGAAATTGAAAACATGCACGATTACTGTTCACTTCCGTTTTCTACTTCTTCTTTGGTAACATGGTGTACGCACATTTTATTTGTGCATGCCGCCACCTACTGTGTGATCGGCCACGTTACATTTTGTGATACAAAAATAAACAACGGGCAAAAGGGAGGAGAAGAAAACACCACCAACTAACCCAGCACATATATAACACTATTTCATAACACAAATAAAAATCACCACTCAATTCCACTACTTTAACTGTTTGGGTTGATGGGACTCTTTCGTTCAGCAGACCTTGTAACTCTTCTCCAGTAAAACCTGGTAAATCCAAGTACTTACCGTAGCAGCTGCCACCACAACATATATTTTCTGTGATTTACATTCCATTTCTGCGGTACAGTTGATAACCATGGCAATGAATGCTAAGAAGCCAATCTTACTGAAGCATACATTCGTATCACTCTATTGGCCAAGGCCCTTGACCCATCATCCTCTGCTCTCCCTGGCAACCTCAACCTGTCTCTTGCACCGGGCACTTCTGATCCCCAGCAACATGGGCACCCCCACAATTTACACAATGTTTTTTTCCACCTATACTACACATTCCTTTGTCCCATGCCCTCCTGCACACTTTTCACATTTTGGAATCTCCCTCCTACAACATGACCATAAGCTTGGCTTCTGAAACCCCTTAGTGGGTTCGGCACAAAAGCTCTCACGGGATAACTGACATATCCCAACCTGACTATCAGGAAAAGACTGCTTCAAAACTCAAAAGGACAGACAGTTTCTAATCAGTTTCACGACGCTCGCCACCGGGTCTGCTTCGCACCAAAACGGCGGGCGTCACAGACACAGGGAATATTCCATTTTAGTTGCTCAACCTCAACACTTAACAGCAACCCAGTAATCACTCCTTTCAAAGGCAAGTCATCCAAGTCTTTTCCCTAGGCACATAACGCAAAGAAACACAGACAGAAGAAACACAGAAAATCATCACAAGTCCATTTCGAGCTACCAACACCAATTTATTTTCTACCCAGCCTGAGACTACATATGAATCAGCCAAAAGGCAGGGATCCACTTTCTCCAAAAATATCACTCCCACTGCACCCAAATCATCCTTTGCTTGGACTTGGAGGTCTTCACCACACCTGCCACCAGAGGTAATTCATCCTCACTCTCGTCAGGTAAAATTCCTGAGCCATCAGACAGCAGAATATGGTTTGTACTTGGAACCATTCTTCCTCAACACACATCTTCCCATTGCACTTCGCTCTTCTACTTCTTCCTTGCTATCCATAACCAAGTCTTTCCGTTTACCACGCTCATGCCGTGCCTAAATCCGCTGTACTGCTTGCAGCAGACACACTGATGGCCTTTGTCCAATACCTACCTTCTGTTCCTTATCCCAATTTATCTCTGCCCTCTCCATGCTCCCAAAACTTGCCACAGTCGTCAGTCAGGTTTCCTCCTCATCATCCATCTTAACTTCTTCTTCTGTGGGTTTTATGGCGGATTACATCCCAAAAAGGTGTATTGCTGCCACCAACTAAACGGGGTTGAAAAAACAATGTAAATAGTAAATTCATACGTGTTGTAGACAAACTTAATCCACACAACTAAAAATAATACATTTACAATACTCCCAATTCTTCTGTCCTTCAAAGCTCCATATCTCCCTTCTTAGGCTCGGGCCTGAGAGGGTAGTACGGCTCGTGACAATACTCGATGCAACTCCTCCGCTGAGAAGTCTTCCAGTCCCAGGAACCAAAATACTAGTCTGTATCATGTGAGAATGTGAGCATACTGCATACCTAGATGCTCAAATGGGGGACTTAGTAATACAAAAAAAAATAAACTCTTACCCCAGGACACTTCACAGGATGATAATAAAATAATCAGCTAAAGAATCATTCCCCTGCGTACATCTCAAGCCACAATTTCTCCCTGTTGTGGACATTCATATGTCTGATAAGGTAACTCAGGAATGAGAAGCTCTTGTAACACAGCTTACACTTGAAGGGCCTCTCCTTGATGTGAATGGTCTGGTGCTTCGTCACATAGTTCGCCTTAGAAAAGTGCTTTCCACACGTGGGGCAGTCGTACTGCTTGACTGCGTCTGTCCTAACGCTCGCCCTCCCACTTTGTGACCCAATGACACTGGAGGAGGTAGAAACAGGAGCCAACACCCTAACTAAGGTGGTTAGTCTTTGAGCTCCCTCCTCTAGCCATTGTTTGGATTGTGTGCTGTCTTCACCACTTCTCGTGGTGACACCCATCCTGACCCATCTGTATTGGTGGGGTAACCATGAGGTAACTGAGAAAGGCTAGACCCAGGTCCAGGCTTTCTATGAACCCAGTCACCAGGCATTTGACAAGACTCTGAAGGAGAAGACAGACTTACTGAAAGACTCCCACCAGGGTAGTCTCCCACACACTCTCTGTGAAGGCTGAAGCCCAGGGTGACCTGCTCTGTTCATCATGGACACTGTGGTGTTTGTTTGTTCGTATCATAGGAACAGGAGGGACTATTTCTAGCGAACTGTTACTGTAGGACCTAAGCCTTCAGAGGGACCAAAAATCTTCCAAACGCCTACATTGTATCTTTTGTAGCCGGACCATTCAATTTATAGCGAAGGAGGAGCAATGCATTTTGGTGACATTATGAATGAATCAAACAGCCCTGGCCGCGCTTCGGGCTGCCGCTTACACAGAGACAGAAACAGCACAGACACAAATGTAACATACAGCATAAAATAATGCAACCAACAAAACAAAAACCACTGTTTACACAACCTACTGTAGCCTAACACCACTATCACACCATCACCAAAAGTAACAACAGTGACACATCAAAAGTGAGGCTCGTGGTGCTGAAAGGACAGCGACCGTAATACATGCGCACTCCATGGCTAAAAGAGAGCGCGGTTTTGGTCAAACACAGACACGGCAGATAGACAGCATCAAATAGTGTCAAAGAATAAGCAGCCTATTCACAAAAACATTCAAATCAATCTATATATCCTCTCTGAAGGCTTAGAAGGCCTTCAAGGTTCGCCACTGGTTCCCAGGATGACATGCTCTGATCATCATGGATATTGTGGTGTTTGTATCATAGGAACAGGAGGGTCTATCTCTATCAGCCCCAGGCCCTGCTTCATCCCTGCACTGAGACTGTGAAGAGAAGGGTCTGTTCTGCAGACTGGAGCCTCTGCCCCTTTGATGATGACCAAGACTGAAGATGTTCGGTCTACCTGTCCACTGGTTGTGTTCTGTGTGGTGGTGGTGGAGAGTCTCTGTATCTCGTAGTTCGGTCCTGGTTCCGACTCGGGAAGGAACAGCAACGACTCCTGATCCAGGCTCCTGATCCGGGGCCATGGTTTGTCACCAGCCACTTCAGAGATCCTGTCCCTGCCCTAAAAACAAATAGTACAGAAGAGCATATAAAGGTTTCTAAGTCTTTGCTGAACATGACATATTATAAAATGTTAACCACAGTAAGGCCCATCTCTAACAATGTGATTAAAGTACCTAACAATATGGAGTCATTGGAGTTTATTATAAAAAAATGTCCATATGTGTTGATTCAGGAATTAAGTATAACGTTTAGGTTCGACTGAGATAATGGAAACTCAGTACCTGCAATGATACAAAAATATCCAAGTCAGTCAGCACAGTGTCAATTTTGTATTTGATTTGAACAAAATGGTCATACATTCACGTAACCTGGTGTACAGTACTTTTATTGTACAAAACAATACATGACAAGTAGTAACTTTTCTTAGTATGGTAACACTTGACTTTTTAAGTAAATCTCGCTTTGATCAAAAACATTTTAGAATAGTTTTTGAAAAGATTCAACATTACACACATCTTCACTACTTTATGTCAAGTAAACATGAATTAAGGCACAATCACTTCCTCATAAAACACCAACATCAAACATGACAGGTTGTCACTTTTGATCAGTGAAGCATTTTTACAGACACCATCACCACCAACCATCACCTTATCATCTACTCTGCCTCATCATACTCATTCTTTCCTCAGTTCACCTCATCCAGTTCCCTACTACATCCAAAACCAACAGAATTAACTACAAACAAAGTAAAAAGTACTACAGTGCCTTCAGAAAGTATTCACACACCTTGAATTTTTCCACATTGTTGTGTTACAAAGTGGGATTAAAATGGATTTGTAATTTTTTGTCAATGATCTACTAAAAATACTGTCAAACATCAGTAAAAAAGAAAATAATTAGAAAACACTAATATACTGTTTCTACATTATATAAGTATTCAACCCCCTGAGTCAATACATGTTAGAATCACTTTTGGCAGCGATTACAGCTGTGAGTTTTTCTGGGTAAGTCTCTAAGAGCTTTCCACACCTGGATTGTGCAACATTTGCCCATTATTATTATTTTTTTATTCTTCAAGCTCTGTCAAATTGATTGTTGATCATTGCGAGACAACCATTTTCAGGTCTTGCCATAGATTTAAGCAGATTTAAGTCAAAACTGTAACTCGGCCACTCAGGAACATTTATTTTTTTCTTGGTAAGCAACTCCAGTGTAGATTTGGCCTTGTGTTTTAGGTTATTGTCCTAGTGAAAGGTGAATTAATCTCCAAGTGTCTGGTGGAAAGCAGACTGAGCCAGGTTTTCCTCTAGGATTTTGTCTGTGCTTAGCTCCATTCCGTTTCTTTTTTTATCCTGAAAAACTCCCCGTTCCTTAACAATTACAAGCATACCCATAACATGATGTAGCCAGCACTATGCTTGAAAATATAGAGAGTGGTACTCAGTAATGTGTTTTATTGGATTTGCCCCAAACATAACACTTCGTTTTCAAGACAAAAAGTTAATTGCTTTGTCAATTTATTTGAAAACAGTATGTATGTTTTGGAATGTTTAGGCTTCCTTCTTTTCACTCTGTCAGTCAGGTTAGTATTGTGGAGTAACTACAATGTTGTTGATCCATCCTCAGTTCTCACATCACAACCATTAAACTCTAACTATTTTAAAGTCACCATTGGCCTCATGGTGAAATCCCTGAGTGGTTTCCTTCCTCTCCGGAAACTGAGTTAGGAAGGACGCCTGTATCTTTGTAGTGACTGGGTGTATTGATACATCATTCAATGTGTAATTCATAACTTCACCATGCTCAGAAGGATATTCAATGTCTGCTTTTTTTATTTGTACCCATCTACCAATAGGTGCCCTTCTTTGCGAAGCATTGGAAAACCTCCCTAGTCTTTGTGGTTGAATCTGTTTGAAATTCACTGCTCGATTGAAGGACCTTAAAGATAATTGTATGTGTGGGGTACAGAGATGAGGTAGTCATAAAAAATGATGTTAAACACTATCACTGCACACAGAGTGAGTCCATGAAATTTATTATGAGACTTGTTAAGCACATGTTTACTCCTGATCTTATTTAGGCTTGCCATAACAAAGGGGTTGAATACTTACTCAAGATATTTCAGCTTTTCATTTTTTATTAATTTGTAAACATTTCTAAAAACATAATTACACTTTGAAATTATGGGATATTGTGTGTAGGCCAGTAACCAAAAAATCTAAATGTAATCAATTTTAAATACAGGCTGTAACAACAAAATGTGGAAAAATCAAGGGGTGTGAAAACCTTCTGAAGGCACTGTACATATTACTATACATGCGCTGTGTGCATTTTCTGTTGTGTCCTCAGGTAGCTCCTCTCTGAGAACCTCTTCCTGCAGTGCGTACAGGCGAACGACATCTATCCCGTATGGACCTTCAGGTGCATCTTCATATTGTGCTGGCGGGAGAACCTCTTCTCACACTGGGGGCAGCTGTACGGTTTCTCCCCTGTGTGGACCCTCAGGTGCCTCTTCAGGTTGGACGAGTCTGAAAAACTGACCCGGCACAGGTGGCAGCCGAAAGGTTTCCCCCCTGTGTGCATTCTCTGGTGGAGCTCCACCTGTTCGGGGAAACTGAAGACTTTCCCACAGAACGAAGACGGGAAGCACTTCTCTTTGGTGCTGACACCTTTACTGATTCCGTCTCTATTACCATCATTTGTCAATGGGCTTGTGTAGCCATTTAGTGTTTTGGCATTGTCCGAGGTCTGGTTTAACATTAGGAGAGTGTGAGGAGGACGAAGGCCAGGGAGTGTCTGTGTTGTCGCAGGGTCCATGTTCCAGTTTATAGATCCTATAGAAGGCAGGCTGAAGGCAGCACCTGTTAGGGGGTTAACCTGAGGCCCCGTCAGTCTCTCTGAATCACAACTATAGGAGCAGGACGGAGAATCACTCGCGGAGTCTGTGTCTGTTCTCTCCCGCTGCATACCGACATCTCCCTGTCCCCGCAGACAAAATCTACGCCTCGCCCTGGTCTCAGCCAGTCTGTTGTCATGAAGACTATGTTCGGTTGTTGTTTTGTGTTCGACTGTCTGTTTCTGGTTGTGGTAAACAGTGTTGTTCCCCAGTCCAGTGTTGAAGATGCTGTCCCATCCACTGACCTCCACTATGTCGCCTCTGGTCCGGGCCTGCTCAGTGATGTCATCCACTGGGCCCTTGGCACCCGTCTGGGTCTGGGAATCCAAGATGGCCGACCAGTCTTCTCTGTTATCCTCCTGCCAACCACCTGCAGGAAGCGTTTAGAAAATAGACTTTAAAAACATGGCAGAGTTTTTTTGAGTTAGTTACCTGGACCCGGTTTCCCAAAAGCATCAAAAGCACCAAATTCTTTTTCAATCTTCAATATAGAAATGCTACCAAAAAAAATGTATTAAAACTTGTTACAAATGATGGAGTCACGCATGATTCACCAAATGATATTTTGAAAGAGGAAGTAAAGTACTTTAAGAATATGTTTTCGTTTCAGGCTCCTCCATCTCCACTAACTGAAACTAATTGTATGGATTTTTTTCCTATTAATAATGTAAAATTAACATCTGTACAGAAAGACTCATGTGAAGGCCAAATTACAGAGGAGGAACTGCTTGATGCAATTGGGGCCTTTAAGGATGGGAAAACTCCAGGGCTGGATGGCATACCAGTGGAAGTATACAAAACTTTTTTTGATATACTCAAAGGACCATTATTAGCTTGTTTTAACCACTCCTATATAAATGGTAGATTATCAGACACGCAACAAGAAGGTCTGATATCGTTATTACTGAAACAGGACCCAAGTGGTATATATAAAGATCCAGTCCAATTAAAAAATTGGAGACCTCTTACACTTCAGTGTTGTGATGCAAAAATCCTAGCAAAATGCTTGGCGCATAGAATAAAAAAAGTTTTGTCAGATATTATTCATCCTAATCAGACAGGTTTTTTACATGGACGATACATTGGAGATAATATAAGGCAAGTACTGGAAACAATAGAACACTATGAAATATCGGGGACACCAGGTCTGGTTTTCATAGCTGATTTTGAAAAGGCTTTTGATAAAGTACGACTGGAGTTTATATATAAATGCCTAGAATATTTCAATTTTGGGGAATCTCTTATAAAATGGGTTAAAATTATGTATAGTAACCCTAGGTGTAAAATAGTAAATAATGGCTACATCTCAGAAAGTTTTAAACTATCTAGAGGAGTAAAACAAGGTTGTCCACTATCGGCATATCTATTTATTATTGCCATCGAAATGTTAGCTGTTAAAATTAGATCAAACATTAATATTAATGGATTAGAAATCCGTGGCTTAAAAACTAAGGTGTCATTGTACGCTGATGATTCATGTTTTCTTTTAAAACCACAACTAGAGTCTCTCCACGGCCTCATAGAGGATCTAGATACCTTTGCTATCCTCTCTGGATTAAAACCAAATTATGATAAATGTACCATATTACGTATTGGATCACTAAAAAATACACATTTTATATTGCCATGTAGTTTACCAATTAAATGGTCTGACGGAGATGTGGACATACTCGGTATAAAAATCCCAAAAGAAAGAAATGATCTCACTCCAATAAATTTTTATAGAAAGTTAGCAAAAATAGATAAGATCTTGCTACCATGGAAAGGAAAATACTTGTCTATTTGTGGAAAAATCACCCTGATTAACTCTTTAGTCATATCACAGTTTACCTATTTGCTTATGGTTTTGCCTACACCTAGTGACCTGCTTTTTAAATTATATGAACAAAAAATATTCCATTTTATTTGGAACGGCAAGCCAGATAAAATTAAAAGGGCCTATTTATATAACGAATATGAATTCGGAGGGCAGAAATTATTAAATATTAAAGCATTAGACCTCTCACTAAAGGCATCAGTCATACAAAAGTTATACTTAAATCCAAACTGGTTCTCTAGTAAATTGGTACGAATGTCTCATCCTATGTTCAAGAAGGGCCTTTTTCCCTTTATTCAGATTACACCTGCTCACTTTCGGTTGTTTGAAAAGGAAATAATCTCCAAAATATCCTTATTTTTTAAACAAGCCTTAGAAAGTTGGTTGCAGTTTCAGTTTAATCCACCTGAAGGGACGGAACAAATGGTACAACAAATGTTGTGGTTGAATTCAAATATAGTAATTGATAAAAAAACTGTGTTTATCGAGGAAATGTTTAGAAAAGGTATAATTTTTGTGAATGATATCATAAATAGGACTGGTGGAGTTATGTCACACATGCAGCTAACACAGACATATGGAAATGTCTGCTCTACCCAAAATTACAACCAATTAATTGCAGCATTACCACAAAAATGGAAGAGGCAAGTAGAAGGGGAAAAAAGTAAGGAACTTGTATGTCGGCCCTGTATTAAAGAACATAAATGGTTAAAGAAAAGTGTGATAAATAAAAACATATACCAATTTCATTTAAGGACCAAAAAACTGACAGCTGTGCCATATAAATTGCAAAATAGTTGGGAAGAGATTTTCGATGTACCCATTCCATGGCACATGGTTTATGAATTGATACGCAAAACAACGCCGGATTCAAAACTTCGAATTTTTCAATTTAAATTACTGTACAAAATTCTTGCAACTAATAGAATGTTATATATATGGGGTATACAATCTTCCCAGCTCTGCAGATTCTGTTGTGAGGAGGCAGAGTCATTAGATCATTTATTTTGGTATTGTCCATATGTAGCTCGTTTTTGGTCACAGGTCCAGGAATGGCTGAAGAATTGCAACATTTGCCTAGAACTAACGCTACAGATAGCAATACTGGGGGATTTGAAAAGCCATAGTCAATCAATCAATAATATAATAATTATTTTAGCAAAAATGTTTATTTTTAATTTACAATCTGTAGAAGCTATGAGAATAGGAAGGTTCAAATCTTTTGTGAAGCATCACAGCACAGTTGAAAAATATATGGCAAATAAAAATCCGAAATGGATGATGTTGGAAGATAGATGGGAAGGGTTGAGTGGAACTGAAGGGTGGGACTAATAACAAGATAAACAATGTAGGGCATACGGGATCTGTGAAATGTGTATAGGTGCGGAGCTTTTGTGAAATAGCACAGTTACAAGTGGAAATAAAATTGGATGGACAACAGAAATAGAGGAAGGACTAAGAACAAACAAGAGAGAACTATTATAAAGTAGTCTGTGTCTGTAAAATAGGTATAAGATGTATAAATTGAAGGTAAAAGCAGAAGTGTTTATTAGTTTACTCCAATTGGGGGAGCGGTGGTAGGGTTGCGGGGAATAATAATAAAGGTATATTCTTTAAAAAAGTATGTATGTCTATATAGGTATGTGTATGTATATATGTATATATGTATGCATGCGTGTATGGATATATATATTTACCCAAAAAAATATGGGGGATTGGAAATGATGCAGACAATTACATTGGAAGCAACATTCTTTCCGCAATATTAAGCTGATCCACCCCAAAAAAAAAAAAAAAAGGCTACGTTCACCGTTAGAACCTTCGTATGAGCATCGTTAATCTGTTTCCCGAAACCATCATTACTAAAGTTGCTCTTGAAAACGCTCGTTATTTAACGACTGCCTCAGACCACTTGTAGAACAGCTAAGTACGTCGCTTTTTTTGCCCATCCGCATCACTTTATACACAGAATCAAGATGTTTATCGGTCTTTCTGTGACAGCCGATAACTTCAGAACGAATGTGACAGTGACTACAAAACTACAAATACAAAGTTGCTCATTTCTTTGCATAACAAGCGAAGGATATAAAGATGCTTCAAATGAAAACCCAGATGACTGTATTAAAATAAATACAGTAGGCCTATAGGCTACAGAGACCTGTATTTTGAATGTTTAGTTTTATTTAGCTATTTGTATACTACTGTCTGTCATTTTTGCCTCAATATATTTCATGATGTGTAACATGTGCGCAACGATGTTCCAAACCTTGATCTAGTGCATTATTATAGGGTACGCATTAGAATAAGCCACCTCAATATTTGTAGCCATAGTTGATACTATCTCTAGGAGCTGATCCGTCGTCAGTATTGTGGAATAATTCAAATGTTAAAGGTAAGATTGGAAAGGGAGAACAAAAAACTTGTAAGCCTAAGTTCCATCGCTATAGGGAAATCAGGTCATGTTCATTCATTATAATGTGTGTTTTTGTATGTAAACATGTTGCATTAACTTCATTATCAAGAATTTAAAAAATAATAATAATAGCCAGGTGCATCACTATTCCCATTGAAGATCTATTACTGTATGTAGGTTATATGTATGTCCCCCTCACCTTGCTCCCCCATCTTTAGTCCACTCAGCAGGTCAATGCTCTCTGGTCCGTCTTCTATTGTCTCCTCTTTGACCAGCAGCAGATCAGGCTTCCCATCCTCCTTGTCTACTGACTGTAAGAGATACAGAGTGAGAGGATGTTGGATCAAGACATCTGATATGAGCACCCTGCTATGACCATCTTCTGATTGGGCAATGAGGGATTGCTATGAGTACTACGCAAACATGTTAGTTGATTTGATACTATACAAATGTACACTGAACAAAAATATAAAAACGCAACATGGAACCATTTCAAAGATTTTACGTTGTTACAGTTCAAATAAGGAAATCAGTCAATTGAAATAAATTCATTAGGCCCTAATCTATGGATTTCACATGGCTGGTAATACAGATATGCATATGTTGGTCACAGATACCTTAAAAACATGTAGGGGCATGGATAAGAAAACCAGTCAGTATCTGGTGTGACCACCATTTGCCTCGTGCAGCGCGACATCTCCTTCACATAGAGTTGATCAGGCTGTTGATTGTGGCCTATGGAATGTTGTCCCACTCCTTTTCAATGGCTGTGCAAAGTTGCTGGATATTGGCGGGAACTGGAACACATTTTCATACACGTCGATCCAGAGCATCACAACCATGCTAAATGGGTGACATGTCTGGTGAGTATGCAGGCCATGGAAGAACTGGGAAAGAACAGGAACTGTGTACAGTTCCTTGTGACATGGGGTTGCGTATTATCATGCTGAAACATGAGGTGATGGAGGCGGATGAATGGCACGACAATGGGCCTCAGGATCTCGTCACGGCATCTCTGTGCATTCAAATTGCCATTGATAAAATGCAATTGTGTTCATTGTATGTAGCTTATGCCTGCCCACACCATAACTATCATGAGGCACTCCGTTCAGAACGTTGACATCAGCAAACCGCTCGCCCACACGATGCCATCTGCCCAGTACAGTTGAAACCGGGATTCGTGCGTGAAGAGCAAACTTCTCCAGCGTGCCAGTGGCCATCAAAGAAGAGCATTTGCCCACTAAAGTTGGTTATGACGCCGAACTGCAGTCAGATTAAGACCCTGGTGAGGACGATGAGCAGATGAGCTTCCCTGAAACAGTTTGACAGTTTTTGCAGAAACACTGGTGCAAACCCAGTTTCATCAGTTGTCCAGGTGGCTGGTCTCAGACGATCCTTCAGGTGAAGAAGCCAGATGTGGAGGTCCTGGGCTGGCGTGGTTACACATGGTCTGCGGTTGTGAGGCCGGTTGGACGTAGTGGCAAATTTTCTCAAATGGAGGTGGCTGATAGTAGAGAAATGAACATTCAATTATCTGGCAACAGCTCTAATGGACATTCCTGCAATCACATTTAAGAGTGGCCTTTTGTCCCCAGCACAAGGTGCACCTGTGTAATGAACATGCTGTTTAATCAGCTTATTGATATGCCACACCTGTCAGGTGGATGGAATATCTTGGCAAGGGAGAAATGCTCACTAACAGGGATGTAAAGAAATGTATGCACATTTGAGAGAATGACGTTTTTTTGTGCATATGGAAAATTTCAGGGATCTTTTATTTCAGCTCATTAAAACATGGCATCAACACGAAGCTTACTTAGGTCCCCAGCACAGTTGAGCCAGTCACGTGTTTGTTTGTAAATAGCACAACAGGAGAAAGCGGGAGCAGGTAAGTCCAGCTGTGTATTGACATGGGTCGCGTTTTATATTTAAAGGTAACTGGGAGTTTTTTTGTTGCATCAAGAGAGTGATCAGGGACGTGCAATTATAGTTTTTCTAAACAGAAAATACATTAGAGCAAGACATTCGGCAGAAAATAGCTTAATTTTCATCAGATGACAACAGAAGTGCAACACTATTTGACTGGCAGCCACACAAGTAAATGGACTTTAAATTGACTTTTTTTCTACCAAAAACGATGGATGGCCAATATCTTTCTAATGTTTAGACCTATCATAGAAAGAATGTAGCTAGCTACATGTCTTAATATTTTGCTTAAAGTGAATCTAGCATTTTACCACCAAGAAATGTACCGGAGAAAAAAAAGCTACACATCAGTCTGAGTACTGTCTGCCTGTTCGTGAATTCTCATTCAAGAGGAGTTGCAACTGAAGTACAAAATTGCTCTGATGCCGAGCACAAATTACAATAAGAAGCATTTTAGATCTGCGTTTACAAAACGCAGCAAGATATTTCTTATGCGTTGTTTTTTTCCCTGCGTAAAAAAAAACTGCATTTTGCGTTAACACGACCCCTAGTTTAACTTGCTAAATCAGTGTCTGTTTTAATAAGGTGGTGGGGCATCATATTGTGTTAGCTTTCTGTCGTGTTTGAGAAGTCAAAGCCATTTGGATTAGTTATCTGTACAGATGCCACTGTTATCTTGATTTCCTTGCATTTCTCTCTTCTCATAGCAGGCAGGCCCGTTAGACTCCACACATACACAGTTGTAGACATGCTGCTTGAGAGCCAGTACTGTATGTATCAAAACTTTGTTCATTTGCATAATGTCTCTCATTCACATTTACTTGTAAATGTCCAAACTCAAAACAAAAAAACTAAAAAATCGGTATGTTTAACTTCATGAGCTGGATTGCCTGTCTTTGCAATTCGTTTATTTTCGTTTGCGCTTGTTAGCTAATGTTATCAGCCTCCATGGAAATTCGCTATTAATTGTGACAATTTTGTGAGAATTCTGGTAATAGACACCCAATGGGCTTTTATTTGTTTGTTTCCTGGGTTGAGAGGACAGTATGACAATATGAACATGTGGATACCGCCCAACCCTATCTAAGTGTAGGGAATCGTTGTACCATCTAAACCGCTGTGAAATATCTTGTCAATAACCAAAAAGTATTTCCAGCTGGTGTACAAAACCGAAAGTTAAAGACGCAAAAATTTAACTTTTGAACGCGAAGCATAAAATTAGTGCACATAGAAAAGATCTACCGCTTATTAGACTTGCTTTCAATAAGAATGACAGATCTATAACTGTCATTTCTATGTGAATTTGGTGGGGTCGCCCAAAAATGTACATAATGCAGTATTGATGGTTTGATGATTGAAAGGCATTGTCACACCCTGGCCTTAGTTATCTTTGTTTTCATTATTATTTTAGTTAGGTCAGGGTGTGACATGGGGAAGTATGTGTTTTTGTATTGTCTAGGGCACAGGTGTCAAACTCATTCCACGGAGGGCCGAGTGTCTGCGGGTTTTCGCTCCTCCCTTGTACTTGATTGATGAATTAACATCACTAATTAGTTAGGAACTCCCCACACCTGGTTGTCTAGGGCTTTATTGAAAGGAAAAACCAAAAACCTGCAGACACTAGGCCCTCCGTGGAATGAGTTTGACACCCCTGGTCTAGGGTGTTGTTTGGTTTAGGGGGTTAAGTAGAGTAGATGGTTTAGTGTTCAGTGTAGGTGTCTAGGAAAGTCTATGGTTGCCTGAATTGGTTCTCAATTAGAGACAGCTGGTTATTGTTGTCTCTGATTGGGAGCCATATTTAAGGCAGCCATAGGCTTTAGCTGGTTGTGGGTAATTGTCTATGTGTAGTGTTTGTGTCAGCACTATTTATATGTATGGCTTCACGGTCGTCAGTTTGTTATTTTGTTAGTTTTTGTATAGTTGTTCGTTTCTTGTTTTTTCTCTCTTCTATAATAAAAGAAGATGTATTTTGCACACGCTGCGCCTTGGTCCTCTCTCTCTTGTCAAGACGATCGTGACAGGCATGGACTTTCAACATGGTGTGTTTACCCATCCCCACTGTAGTTACAGAATTACTTAATTGTTGTTAAACCCATCATGGTGTAAATAAATATGATGTGGGCAATAACAAGTCAGCTATGATAAACAAAAAAAATCAGACAAACCTGACTAAACTATTTTGACAAGTACAGTAGGTGTTTGTTAGTGTGTGGGTATGTGTAGGTATATTTAGTAAGTGTATATTGGTTATAAAGCGCTGTCAGGTGTTTGCAGAATAGGGTGAGATCAGATGTGATGTATACTAAAGAGTCTCACTGAAAGTCTTAGAATGAAAAGTCCCATTTTGTGTTTATTAACCCTTTCCACTCACAGCCCGTCATTCCGTGTACGGGTTGAAAATACATGATTTTGTCATTGATAAACACCTAAATTGGAATGCAGTGGCTGTACAGTAACATGCTATATATGACGTCAGAGCTCCGCTTCCCATCACTGTATGAGATTTGACTGACATCCGTTATAAACTTGAGCACTGCGCAACAAGATGTCCCCATCCCACCTGTTAATTGGGTTACTTTAGCACATTTGTTGTTGTCTGAGTGAGGGGGATGCTGGGAATTGAGTCAATGTGTTCAGAAAGATGAGACGTTGAGGATTATAATAACTACCACTGATGTTATACGAGCAAACCACACACCTGTGTCCAAATGTGTACTTCACATTTCCATTTTTGAAAACATGTCATTTACAGTATCAACGTTTATGATCGCTATGTTTGATCCACAGTTACAAGGATGACATGCGTTAAACCCTGGGTTGTCCTGAACACAATGAGCCTGTGTTTGTCGTATTGTGAAGAACATTAGCCGCGGAACACGCACTTGAATACACTCATGACTCCATTCTATGTGCATTCACAGATTGACATTTCAGAGCCATAAGGTTCTATCAGGGTTCAGCCATATCAGGCATAGCATGTTACAAATATTTCATTTGAAAAGTACATATATGTAATGACTAAATTAAGAGAATATCATTCTTTCTAATCCCATCAATATATGAATTCATGTTCATCACACATTTTGTTAAAGCGATAGTTTACTAAAGTGACAAATACACCATATCCTATGGAGAACGAGCAAAAGCTAAAGCTTAGCTCTGGATGAGAAACTGATGTTTTTTGGGTCTGACACCCACAATCAAACTACAGTCAAACTATCAATACATTTCGTAACTTTGCAATTTTTGTGAAATACCCCTTCCATGGAGGTTTTCGTATTGAAAAACAGCAATGCCTCTAATGGGCCTTAACAACCTCTTAAAGATCCTCCCCCTTTTTTCAATTTTCACCTAAAATGACATACCCAAATCTAACTGCCTGTAGCTCAGGCCCTGAAGCAAGGATATGCATATTCTTGGTACCATTTGAAAGGAAACACTTTGAAGTTTGTGGAAATGTTAAAGGAATGGAACACAATAGATCTGGTAAAAGAAAAAAGTTATTTTGTATTTTTTTGTACCATCATCTTTGAAATGCAAGACAAAGGCCATAATGTATTAGTCCAGCCCAGGTGCAATTTAGATTTTGGCCACTCAATGGCAGCAGTGTATGTGCAAAGTTTCAGACTGATCCAATTAACCATTTGATTTCTGTTAAAAATGTATAAAGACTGCCCAAATGTGCCTCATTTGTTTATTAATAACTTCGTTCAAAATGGTGCACTCTCAAACAATAGCACGGTATTCTTTCACTTTAATAGCTACTGTAATTTGGACAGTGCAGTAGGATGAACAAGAATTTAAGCTTTCTGACAATATCAGATATGTCTATGTCCTGGGGGAAATGTATTGTCACTTACAATCTCATGAGCCTACGTTAGCTCAATCGTCCCGTAGACAGGACACCGATCCCGAAGTTAAACATGCTCTAAGGCACCTGTATTTATTTGTAAACAGCTTAAATTATGGCCATTCTTCTGAAAAAGCCTAAGTAATTAATTGAAAAAGAGGACCAGAACCTATGATATGAATAATCAATGACTTGGCCCTATAAGGTTCTATCTGCAAAATGTTTGGATTATTTTTCATAAATCCCAGAACTGTTTTTTGGTGTCTTTCATGACCTAATAAGTGAATCATCATACATACAATGATGTTTTATTGACAGCACATCATTGTGTGATTCAAAGATGTTTGCAAAGATATCACCTTTTCTTTATCACAATTCTGACATCACACATGTGAAGGACCACCTAAAGAGCAACTATGTGAATAACACATTTTTGACCAAAATGTGAGAACCTTTATAGTCCCAAGGTCTCAAATTGTGTGATGGTGGGGACGCAGGGTTGTGTTCCAAACAAAAAACTGCAAGTGTGCTTGCTTCAGTTCCTCAATGGCAATGCTAGCAGAGCTCAAATAAGCCATAATGTCATAAAAGTGCATTGAAATTACTTCAGAACAATGCACACTTCTTTAAAACCAGTTAGACCTCTCACTCAATCTAGAAGAAAAAAGAAACGCACACCTATGTAGGCGAGGTGCTGGCTAGCGGAGTAGAAAACTAGAAAATAAAGGAGAGCCGCACACTCTAGGAGCTCAGATGCAAAAATATTTAATTACCAACGTTTCGACAGGCAAGCTGTCTTCATCAGGGTACAATCACATTTTTGTACCCTGATGAAGACAGCTTGCCTGTCGAAACGTTGGTAATTAAATATTTTTGCATCTGAGCTCCTAGAGTGTGCGGCTCTCCTTTATTTTCTAGACCTCTCACTCAAACCATTTTTGTTACTTATCTTGCTCCTACTCCAAAATTACAATGAGTATTCATATTATGTTACTGAATGTTTCCAGAGTATTTTCAGATTTTGTTATTGACAAACGCCATGAAAAGTACAGTAAATGTCCAATGCACATAAAATCAACAGTGTAATGTTTGGATTCAGTCTTGTCAGGTGAACTGTTGTGTCTTCACCTTTGGTCAAATAATTTCCCCATCAACTCTAAAGTGTTCTCCTTCAATTTCTACCATGGTAATGCATATGCTTTTAATAGTTCTTCTGTTAGAAATTTCAATTTGGCCCTATCCATATTGACCAATTTCCACGGGTGGAAGGGGTTAAACATAAACAAGTGTTAAATATACCATATGAAAACCACACATACACAAAGAAACTATTCATTTTCTCATTAAAAGTGTTTTGGGTTAATTTGTGAACATCATATATCCTACACAGTACAAAACCAATATGAAACAGACTTTTCAGGTGTGGATGTGCCTTATGTGTACAAAACATAAGGAACAATTTCCTAATACTGAGTTGCACCCAGAACAGCCTCAATTCGTCAGGACATGGACTCAACAAGATGTCGAAAGCGTTCCACAGAGATGCTGGCCCATGTTGACTCCAATGCTTCCAAAGTTGTGTCAAGTTGGCTGGATGTCCTTTGGGTGGTGGACCATTCTTGATACACACAGGAAACTGTTGAGTGAAACACCCAGCAGCATTGCGGTTCTTGACACACTCAAACCAGTACGCCTGGCACCTACTACCATACCCCATTCAAAGGCACTTTAGTCTGTCTTGCTCAGTCACCCTCTAATTGGCACACATACACTATCCATGTCTCAATTGTCTCAAGGCTTTAAAATCCTTCTTTAACCTGCTTCCTCCCCTTCATTTACAGACTGAAGTTGATTTAACAGGTGACATCAATAAGGGATCATAGCTTTCACCTGGTCAGTCTGTCATAGAAAGAGAAGGTGTTCCTAATGTTTTATACATTCAGTATATATCACAATGTCTGGATGCAATATTCTGCCCAGGAATATTCAACACTGAAATCTGTTACTCTGGTTATTCCAAATGCATAATTTCTGTTGACAACAATGTTAATTAATATTTGTCTTTAATGCAGGGTTTGATCTAAACGCCAGAAGCTATCGAGTGGAATGGTTACTTTCTATGTTAGAGTGGAATGGTTTTTCTGCTGGTGTATCCTGAGGTATCTCCTCTCTGAGAACTTCTTCCCGCAGTGCGTACAGGCGAATGGCCTCTCTCCCGTGTGGACCTTCAGGTGCATCTTCAGGTTGCCAGCCTGGGTAAAGCGCATGTGACACTGGGGGCAGCTATAGGGTTTCTCCCCTGTGTGGACCTTCTGGTGCAACTTCAAGTGGTCCTGGCGGGAGAACCTTTTCTCACACTGGGGGCAGCTGTAGGGTTTCTCACCTGTGTGGATCCTCTGGTGCCTCTCCACCTTCTGGGGACAGCTGAAGCCTTTGTTACAGAACATGCAGAGGAACCGTTTCTCTTTAGTATTGCCTGATGTTTCTCCTCCTGCCTGGGCTCTAGCCCTGTCGTTTGAGTTCAATACCTGATCGAAAAGGATGGGGCCGTGTGAATCAGAAAGCCCCATCGACGTGGACTTTGGGTCGCGATCCCTGAACGCGTGTAAAGGGGAGTGGGTTGCGACATTTGGATTTGTCTCTATGCTTCCCCTGTAATCTAAGAATTCTCTGCCCTGTGAGTGTCCATCTCCTAGGTGACTATCTGCATTCCATATGGGAGGGGCATCACCCTCCACTTTCACATCTATGACCAGACCCTCCCCT
Source organism: Salvelinus namaycush (assembly GCF_016432855.1). NCBI lineage: Eukaryota > Metazoa > Chordata > Actinopteri > Salmoniformes > Salmonidae > Salvelinus > Salvelinus namaycush. The sequence continues at coordinate 8,562,194 of NC_052348.1, forward strand.
TTCTTATCTAGGCACCCTTCAGAGTACACACTACTACTGTACTGGTTCCAGTACCCTCTAGACAGATCAGTCTGTGTCTCTAAACCCAAGGATATGTTGCCAGGTTCCATCTCTGTAGCGTAAGAGGAAGACAGATCATCACTGCCAGTGTCTAATGTGTCTCCTTCACCATCTCCACGGGAATGAACTGTCCTCTGGGTCTGGTGAAATACTGGTAAGTAATCTGAACTGGGAGCAGGAGGACAGCCCATTCTCCCCAGCCCCAGTCTCTCTGGGTCTGATCTGTGGTCAGATTCTGTGGGTAAGAGCCTGCGTGTTACAGTTAATGTCTCCTTGTCTGTCTCTGACTTGAGGACGGCGTTCGGCGTTCCACTGACCTCCGTGATGCTGTGTCGGGTCCTGGGCTGCGCTGGAGCGGTGGTGGGTTCCTCCGTGGCTATAGTGGGCGCTGCTGCTGCTCCAGCCGCTGCTCCAGTTTGGATGTCTCTGTTGTGCCTTGGGTCCTCCTCTCCTTCAGACTTCTCCTGCTTGACCAGAGGCGATCCTCCGGGCCCTGCAGCATCTGCATCTACAGACTGACAAGAAGAGAGGAGCTTATTATTGGTACATGACTTGAATTGGATAACAACGTCGTAGAGAAGTCTCACAAGCTCCCCTATCCCCTATCCTCCTTAATTTGCCCTCTCTAATGGACATTCCTTTTTGATCTGTATCTCTAATTAAGGTCATACATGTGTCAGGACCTGTGTCAGGTCATGTTGTACCTTTGAGAAGACAGTCTGGGCTTTTCAATTATATTATCTGTGGTGGTATCACCGTCATAATTCTTTTTTTTCTTCCTGGTTCTCCAAATGGCTACAATTACCATCACAATTAGTAATTGTATAATTATCATTTTTGTGAGTTTGATATTCAAATTGTTTCTAATTGGTAAATCTCAGTTGTAGTTTGGTCATCATTTATTCAGATTAAATAAGAGCTTGTTGTGATGCTGAGTTATTTACCGAAATGTTGGTTTTTAAATAACTAATTGATGGACTCAATTATTTGAATTCCATTTAGTTTGTTGTTGGTTTGTTGTTGCTCTCAACGTGCCGTTTGTGCCGTTTTTCAAGAGAGATCTCTCTCTGGGATATGTTGCCCAACTCATCATAGTTAAACATAGAAAATGTGGTAATTAACTACAATGACCAGAATCAATTGCATCTTCATCTGCCTGTTCTCATTGGTTCTTGCCAGTGGGGCTGGCAGACAGACATGGAGAGGAAGAGCGATAGAGAGACATGAGAAAGAATGCAGTTGCTTAGGTATCTCTACATGACAATAAGTTCATTGATTGAACGTTTTTATTTAGCAGTCTTAAAAGTATGGCTTCTCTACTTTGATGAACTACTGAAATGGTGATTTCGTCAAACATCTAGGCTAACCTACTAGCCTGAAGGGTGACTCTTTGGGGAGCACAGAGATCGATGGCTGCAGTGTTCATTTTGTCACCTATTTTAGATTGAGTTTTTATGACTAAAATACCCATTTTAGTAATTTCATCCTTCTTAGTTTTAGTTATTATCAGTTGACTACAACTTTGGACAATTTTAGTCTAGTTATAGTCACAATCATTTTAATCATTGTAGTTATTTTGTTTTACTGAACAGGTCATACAAACCTCTAACTTAACTTCCATCATGCTCATAATAGCTTCCACTTCCTTATTCACAGACATTTTAGTCACGTAAGTCAGTCCATTATTTTCTATTAAATAATAAAATATTTAGGCAACGTCTAACTTCCATCATGTGCACATTCAGATAGCCTTGTACATCTAGTTCTACTATCCCCTCTTATACCTTAGCTGGCAACAGTGATATTGTGGCATATTGTAACCAATGCCAGCCATACTTAACCATATACTATAAAGCCTTGGCTACAGGGTAAACAATTTACAGCTCTGATTTTTCTCCCCATCATAACTGTCATGGGGGTAAATAAGTGGTTTCCTTAAAGCGGAGAGTTGGAGCTTTCCAGAAATGCCAGAAGTATTTTTTTATTTATTTATTTTTTTTTTTTTTTTGGGGTGGATCAGCTTAATATTGCGGAAAGAATGTTGCTTCCAATGTAATTGTCTGCATCATTTCCAATCCCCCATATTTTTTTGGGTAAATATATATATCCATACACGCATGCATACATATATACATATATACATACACATACCTATATAGACATACATACTTTTTTAAAGAATATACCTTTATTATTATTCCCCGCAACCCTACCACCGCTCCCCCAATTGGAGTAAACTAATAAACACTTCTGCTTTTACCTTCAATTTATACATCTTATACCTATTTTACAGACACAGACTACTTTATAATAGTTCTCTCTTGTTTGTTCTTAGTCCTTCCTCTATTTCTGTTGTCCATCCAATTTTATTTCCACTTGTAACTGTGCTATTTCACAAAAGCTCCGCACCTATACACATTTCACAGATCCCGTATGCCCTACATTGTTTATCTTGTTATTAGTCCCACCCTTCAGTTCTACTCAACCCTTCCCATCTATCTTCCAACATCATCCATTTCGGATTTTTATTTGCCATATATTTTTCAACTGTGCTGTGATGCTTCACAAAAGATTTGAACCTTCCTATTCTCATAGCTTCTACAGATTGTAAATTAAAAATAAACATTTTTGCTAAAATAATTATTATATTATTGATTGATTGACTATGGCTTTTCAAATCCCCCAGTATTGCTATCTGTAGCGTTAGTTCTAGGCAAATGTTGCAATTCTTCAGCCATTCCTGGACCTGTGACCAAAAACGAGCTACATATGGACAATACCAAAATAAATGGTCTAATGACTCTGCCTCCTCACAGCAGAATCTACAGAGCTGGGAAGATTGTATACCCCATATATATAACATTCTATTAGTTGCAAGAATTTTGTACAATAATTTAAATTGAAAAATTCGAAGTTTTGAATCCGGCGTTGTTTTGCGTATCAATTCATAAACCATGTGCCATGGAATGGGTACATCGAACATCTCTTCCCAACTATTTTGCAATTTATATGGCACAGCTGTCAGTTTTTTGGTCCTTAAATGAAATTGGTATATGTTTTTATTTATCACACTTTTCTTTAACCATTTATGTTCTTTAATACAGGGCCGACATACAAGTTCCTTACTTTTTTCCCCTTCTACTTGCCTCTTCCATTTTTGTGGTAATGCTGCAATTAATTGGTTGTAATTTTGGGTAGAGCAGACATTTCCACATTTCCAATGCCAGAAGTATTACTGTACTCCTAATAATCAACAAATAGCATTTGTTAACAACCGCAACTCACATTTGCAGATCGTGAGAGACCGTATCCAACACAGATTAATGAATAACAGCACACATTGGAAAATAGAGCTGCTGATTAAATCAAAGCAAAAATAGCCTACATGAAAGAGAGAGTAAACATTATTGTTTAAAGTTGAAGTTAGTTCCAAGTGAAATCTCACTTCGCATCAGTTAAAAAGATTAAGGAGTGACTGAAGAGACTGTTTTTTATGCAATACTATTGAGCTCGCCAGCTTGTAGTCCCCCAAAAATGTTATGAGTTAGCATTTTCTACCTCTGGTTCGTTGGGCATTCCTCTGGGGGGAAATCATCAGGTTTGGGGTATAAACCAAAAGTAAGACCTGAGGTTATCACAAGGCTTCGGAGATCTTATAGGTTTTGTTCTATGAGATAAATGTAATGTTAACTTACTGATATTATGAAGCCTTTATGTGCTCAAAATATGTAAGTTGCTAACGAGTCCCTAACGGTCATAAAAATTTAACTACAACATAAATCCGTTTTTTTTCGTTGTGTTTTTTTACATCTCTACGCCGACTACGTAAACTAGTCTAAGCTACAGTCCACCAACATTCTAGTTAGCTTTTTTAGCTTTCTACGTAGCTCTACGTACATTTGTGCGGCTGAATTTTTGGAATGCATCCCAAAAACGGACCTACATGTTACCAACATCTTGATATTAACCTGGCCAGATTGTATAATATGGATAATTTCGGTCGTCACATTCTGCGACTACAGCGGTGTATTTGATCTACGCATGTGCCTGCACCAGCAGCGTAAGTCTCACTCTATGCGTATGTACGAGTGAAGTGAGTTCGGAAAAACGGAAAAGTATGCATTTTAGAAATAGTTTTCACGTACAAACTTTATATGTCCGAACTCAGAATCAAATAGGCTTACCCAAAATAACATGGATGCTGTGGTAGAATGTTTATTTTGATTGGGGATTTTGATAAATGCACAGAATCGCACCAGGTAGCCTGATTTCAGATGTGTCATGAAAAAGATTATTAGGGAAATCGTTCTTCTTGCAAAGCATGTAACCGTTTAAATCAAACTATTATATTGTGTTCTTATGGGTCAGTCCACCGGATCAGCTCTTAACACCAGCCACTCTACACGATAAAGGCTAAACATTTCTAAACCTGACAAAACTTTGTCAGAGTCTAAGAACGCACGTAGTAGTACTTAATCGGCCGACCTAAACGGTCACACTGAACAAGCCAAGACTTCCTATAATCGTTTACGACCTAAGAATTTGCCCACATAAGACGGCTAAAATCATACAGTCTGTGGAGGCCTTTACCAGATCGAACGAAAACGCAAGGATGGTATATTATTTTTCTTCAGGCTGCAACCATATCTCTACAGCGGGAAGGTTATCGTTTTGAGAACGATGTTGTAATAAATTAACTTTGGGTCCGTTTGATAAGGTAAGCTAAATCTGATGTAGTTTTATTTTTTACGTGTTAGCACATCTTTTCACTTGTTTTGATTACATAAATGCTTCAAAATTCACAAAGTTATGTTAGCTGATGATTTTCATATAACACAACGTATAAGATCTCCTAAGCCTTTACCAGACCTTATTTTCGGCATTTATAAAAAACTAATAATAATTGCCCCATAAGCTTTGGCCAACGAGCCATGGCGGAGTTAGCCTCCGTTAGTGCCTACAAAAATACGCCTTTAATATTGCTCTCTATTACACTGACCTCTATCACAATAATGTTCTGAATTGAGGTTCCAGTGCCCTCGTCAGTGATTGGTTGGCCATCGCTCCATGTATTGTGACCCGCTGGCTTCACAAAGCTCCTGTGGCCTCCAGTGAGATGTCCACCTGAGTGTGAGGTAGGGAGAAAATAGGCGTAGGTTAGCTACTGTCAATGCTCAACGGTATATTTATCAAACATCGTCTAGAATTTACAAGGATGTAAGATAACTAATCAAATTCTTGATATACTATTTACTGATCGATGTATTATTATGTAACATGCATCACATTGCTTTCATTGAGTAGATAATAGGAAAGGCAGTAAATCAAGAATCTGGTTAGAATATGATAGTGTCTTGGCGCAAGTGTTACTATCCTGCTTAACAAGACCCAATTCTAACACACGTGCAGAAGGGAACGGGGCGACAGGCACTGAGATATGAACGTCGACAGGCCGCGCAGTCTCTGCCTTCTGCAAAACGTACCTCTTGCCATTCCTCTGTATCGGTCAACGATCTTGACACTACTGGGACGACTGGCGAGGACGCGCTCCCGTATTGTCCTCTCTGCCCGCTCCCGTGCCACCTTTAGTTCCAGTAGCTGTAGTTTCCTCCGCAATGCCCCGTTTTCTTTCTGGCTTTGAGTTATTTCCAAACGAAACACTGCATAGTCGTCGTCTACGAGTTTACAGATTTCTGCCACGGCTGCATTAGCTAGCACCTCCATGACGGAGGCTATTTGAGTGTGAAAAACCATACAGTTAGCCATTGTTAGCTAAGCAGCTAGCTAGCGTTACCTAGATAACATCTATCAACCAAGTCCAGTCTCCAACGCGAATTAAACACTACCTGAGGTAAGTATGTAATGCGGTGTAGTTCAAATAGTATTTCTTTCAGTCTAGGGTGTTGTTAAACGTCTAAACAAGAACGCTAACGTGGAATTTGTATTTGGTCGCTTGACTTCCGTTTACTTCTTCTTCTATAATATTACGGCGGTCCTCAAACGTTAGAGGTGCATGCCGCCTCTACTGTACTGGAATGTGTAGTCAAGCACAGCTAAATGAATAGACTAAACGAATAAAGAAACGAACATTAAGAGAAACGAAACCTTCCTATCGAATCCTGTATTACTAAGAAAATAAAAAGAGCCCTGTACTTACAACAATCCATCAACACATGCATCACTGCTTCATCAACCATACACTCTGTACACAAACCATTTTCATGCTTGCCAACCAGACATAATGACGAGTTCGATGTACAATGTCCTAAACGCAACCACCACCTCTTCCTTCATAATCAGACCCTTGAATCTTGGTCCACCTTTGGCGGGCATATAAATGCTGGGCCTTGGGTTCTGAGTCCCACCTCTTCTGCCCCACATCTATCATAATTGCTCTAATCTTACATTTGGCCTCACCTCGTGGAGCATGAATATCAATTATATCTCTTTTTTAATTAATACCCTTTTAAAGCCCATAACACAGCACACAATCCCAACAACACCCAAACAATGGCTAGAGGTCCAGGAGGGAGCTCAAAGACTAACCACCTGAGGTTTGTGGCTCCTGCTTCTACCGCCTGTTACAAGAGCTGTTCTACGTTGCAGAAGGGCCTCTCCTTGGTGTGAACGGTCTGGTGCTCCTTCACATAGTTCGTTTCAGCGAAACACTTCCCACATGTAGGGCAGGCGTACGGCTTGTCAGCGTCAGTCCTAATGCTCAGCCTCCCACATTGTGACCCAATGACAGAGGCGGTAGAAGCAGGAGCCATCACCCTCAGGTGGTTAGTGTTTGAGCTCCCTCTTTGACCTCTAGCCATTGTTTGGGTGTTGTTGGGATTGCGTGCTGTGTTATAGGCTAGATACCCTGATGAAGACAGCATGTCTGTCGAAAGGTTGGACATAAATATTTTTGCATCTGAGCTACTAGCGGCTCTCCTTTATTTTCTTATAGGCTAGGTACCTCTCATGGTGAACCCCCATCGTGACCATGTCTGTATTCGTGGGGTAACCATGAGGTAACTGAGGAAGGCTAGACCCAGGTCCAGACCTTCTATGAACCCAGTCACCAGGCATTAAATGAGACCATGAAGACAGATTACCACCAGGGTTTTCTTCCATCACTCCCTGTGAAGGCTGAAGCCCAGGGAGTGATGGAAAAAGTTTATTTAACAAGTTATCGTTTTACGAATTAACTCTTACAGATATAAAGATCTCTTACATTTCAGTCATCAATCAGTCATTCATTAATTGTTACCTTCTATCAGTCTCATTCTGAATGTTGCAAAATCCTTGGATATCTGCATAAACCCTAGCATAAATGATGAATCAGCAATATACAAATTGGCTAAAATATTTATTTTCTAACTAACTAATCACACAGAATTACATAAACACAAACAGAATAGCTTACACATTGATTACTACAAAATGCAATGAAAAGTCACTAGTGGACTAAACCGATATGACGGCTTGGTAGACAATGGAAAGGGGTGTGGACAGATAAAGAGTGGGAAAGACAGAATGGACCCACTACATACAGTTGATAACTATGCTCTTGGAAATGCTAATACTTTGCACATAAATGGCCGCTCATTCGAAAATAATTGCAATGTACATATTTACGCTTGTATGTCTTGTCGTCTCTCTCTGTTGAAATTGCTTGGTCCATTTTCTGTGGAGAGTAATTTGTCAGAAGTCTCTGGTTGTGTTCCCCAAAAGTCACAATGTCTTGTGTAGTTGGAGCTTCTCAGATTTCTTGGAGTGTCTTTTATAATGGATACATCAGACGTACCAATGGTCGTTTGATAGGGAAATGTTCTTCTCTCGTCTTCGGTCAAGTTTCCTAGACTATTTTACATATACAGCTGCAGACTGTGAATGTGTAGTCTTTAGTTTTGTAGATTTCTTAACCATTTATAACGTATTCAGCTGGCGCTGCACGTAACTGGTCTATAGAGTGGTAGCTATTTAAATTGCTAACCATTTCAACATGTAGCTACAGCTCCATGCTCTCTGGTCTATAGAGATTTTCTTCTTCTCTGTTGAAAGTTTTCGGAGTGTCTAACCATTTCGTACCTTCCAGCTCACGCTGTCGGTCCCGCTGGTCTAATGTTAATTTCGCTAGAAGTGGGTTTTATGCACTCTGGGAAAAGGGGGCGTTCCATGACGCTGACATAATGTCTGTGCTCACGTGGGTGTGGTCACTGACTGGTTAAGACTTTATATGAAAAACAATTATCTCATTTAGAAGGCTAACACATTTCATCTTCTCACAAATAGTTTCATATTTAATCATATAAGTTCCCCAACATTTGGATGTGAACCTGACAACTGGGAAATATACACATTCAGAGATACAGTTATGTTGTTATACTGTTCTTAGTTACATCACAAATTAGTAACAAATTAAACAGGATTATTCTTTAAGTAGCCACGGACCATTCCAACTGTTTGGATTACAGAAATATTGTTTCATTATTCAACCCTTTGAACCCTTTGATGTCACAGTACTACAAAATCTTTCTCTGTTGTAACGAAGGGATTTTTCACTTCCCTTTCATTGTGTGGGAGAAAGAGTTCCTGCAGGTATTTACGACCATCATAAAACGGCCAACTTCACCCCTCTCCCGCTCTGAGGGAGGTAGGGATAGAAGGGGGGGGGGGGGGGGGATCTGGCACCTATGATCCTCACCGAAAAGGGCAAGTCATGACACTGCCATATAACAAATAAAAATATTTTCACTCTTATCCATAATAATCTCATCATGTATTGTAGACTAACCCAGATTTTCGCAAAGTCGCATATTGTCTTTATGCCGATTTTTGTATATTTGCATGAAAATCTTTCGCCAATTTTGGATGGACACCTAGATACAGAAGCATTTTTGCATACACCATCACAGCAACTATTACCATATCATCTACTCTGCCTCATCATACTCATTATTTCCTTATTTCACCTTAACCAGTTCCCTACTACATATAACACCAACAGAAATAACTACATACTACACTATACAAAAAATATATACACAACATTCAACAATTTCTAAGATTTTACTGAGTTACAGTTCATATAAGGAAATCAGTCGATTGAAATAAATTCATTAGGCCCTAATCTATGGATTTCACATGACTGGGAATACAAATATGCATCTGTTGGTCACATATCTTTCCAAAAAAAAAGTAGGGGCATGGATCAGAACCAGTCAGTATCTGGTGTGACCACAATTTGCCTCATGCAGTGTGACACATTTCCATCGCATAGAGTTGATCAGGCTGTTGATTGTGGCCTGTGAAATGTTGTCCCACTCTTCAATGGCTGTGCAAAGTTGCTGGATAGTGGTGGGAACTGGAACACGCTTTCGCACATGTCAATCCAGAGCATCCCAAACATGCTCAATGGGTGACATCTGGTGAGTATGCAGGCCATGGAACTAGGACATTTTCAGTTTCCAGAAATTGTGTACGAATCTTTGTGACTTGGGGCCGTGCATTCTCATGCTGCAACATGAGGTGATGGCACATGAATGGCACAACAATGATCAGGATCTCGTCACGGTTACTCTGTGCATTCAAATTTCTCACTAACAGGGATGTACACAAATTTGTCCACAGAATTTGAAAGAAATAAGCTTTTTGTGCATATGTAAAATGTCTGGAATTTTTTATTTCAGCTCATGAATCATGGGACCAACATTTAACACGTTGAATTTATATTTTTGTCCAGTATATTTTTTTTTACACACACATTTGATTAATCAAATATTTAATCAGTTGCCTCCCTCAAATGAAGGGGATGGTGGCACAATCTTTGTGAGAGGGAGTGTATCGGATTTCATTGGTCGGCAACTCTTCATTCAGGATAAATTGAGTTAGCCCTGACTGCCACTGAGCAGGTCAGTTTTGAAAGATTCGTTGACATTGAAATTAACCTGGCTAAAGGTGAGCCACTTTCCTGTTTTTCCAGTTATCCCGAGTTGAACTCTGAGTTGACAAAAGTTACCTTACTAACTCCTCAAACCTGATTCATAGTATAGGGCTCCGAAGGATTCAGGCCTTGCGATGACTAGGGTGAAATATTAAACATGAATGAATGTTGCCCTGTCCTTGATATTTCAGACTGACTGGTCTCTACAAACTGGGTCAGAGGGTACATCCTTTTAACTTCTGTTTAGGAGAGTAATTAACCACATACCCCTCATTAATGAAGTCATTTAAAACAGGCTTGTGTAAATAACTGTTTTTAGAGAGACCGTAAACCTAGGCTAACACAAGGACCGTTGAATATTTACATTACTGAGGTGATGTAGATGAAATAAAGTCATTCTATTCAATTAAAATAGCGTATTTCCTGGAAGGAAACTTAATATGTGGTGACGAATTGTACATACAAGACACATAACAACATAGAACACAAAAACATGTTGGATACAGTATAAAGGATTTTAATCATTCTATGCAGTCACAGGGAACATACACATATATATACTAATAATAACTTCAAGAGTTTGATGGATGTTGGCACAAAACTAGAAGATGCTCTCTTAGCTCTCTATAACTGCGCCCGGAGGGTAGGGGGCTATACTTAAGCAATAAGGCCAGAGGGGGTGTGGTACATGGCCAATATATCACGGCTTAGGGCTGTTCTTAGGCACGACGCAACGCAGACTGCCTTGATACAGCCCTTAGCCGTGGTATATTGGCCATATACCACAAACCCCTGAGGTGTCTTATTGCTATTATAAGCTGCTTACCAACGTAATTAGAACAGTAAGAAGTAATGTTTTGTCATACCCACGGTATACGGCCTGATATATCATGACTTTCAACCAATCAGCATTCAGGGCTCGAACCACCCAATTTATAATGGTCATTTAGTGAGTGTGTTATGTCAAAGGCTATTTGTTCCCTCTTCCTCCTCACTCGTTTTTTGTAAATGTCACTAAGGGTTTCCTGACTTTCTCTGATGACCTTCCCACTGATTCCTATTACCCTGTGGGTCAATGGCTTCTGACGTGTTCGATATAGCACCAAAATACCCCACAATATTAAAGGCTAAAATGGATTCTATAAAGCATTCTTAAAATGCTTGGAGAATTGATTGGTGTACATTCAACTTCCTCAATTTCCTTAGAAAGAACAGGCGTTGTTGACATTTTGAGTGATCCGTCCAGTGTTTCTTTTGAAAGATCTTGTTGTCAATTATATTTCTTAGATATTTGTTGTACTCCACTCGCGCAATGATCTGTACATTAATCTCCAGCGCTGGGAAAGTAGGTTGGTCTCTTCTCTAGTCAATGACCAGGTCTTCGGTTTTGGTTGCATTGAGGTCCAGCCCAGGTAGTTCTGGCTACACCACAGTGAAAACCTGTCAATTTCAGCCTGGAGATGCCTGTCTGTCTGAGTTGCCTGCTGTGTCCATAATTATGGTCATCCGAGTACTTAATGAACATCATCTCTGGGCCTGAGCTCCTACAGTCATCGGTGTTCAGGGTGAATAACACAGGCGAGATGACAGAGCCTTATTGTGATCCTGTAGAGATGATTCTGGATGAGATGCAGTGACCTTTGAATCTTACCAGAGAATCAGATGTGATTATATATATATATATATATATATATATATATACAGTGGGGAGAACAAGTATTTGATACACTGCCGATTTTGCAGGTTTTCCTACTTACAAAGCATGTAGAGGTCTGTAATTTTTATCATAGGTACACTTCAAATGTGAGAGATGGCATATAAAACAAAAATCCAGAAAATCACATTGTATGATTTTTAAGTAATTAATTTGCATTTTATTGCATGACATAAGTATTTGATACATCAGAAAAGCAGAACTTAAAATTTGGTACAGAGACCTTTGTTTGCAATTACAGAGATCATACATTTCCTGTAGTTCTTGACCAGGTTTGCACACACTGCAGCAGGGATTTTGGCCCACTCCTCCATACAGACCTTCTCCAGATCCTTCAGGTTCCGGGGCTGTCGCTGGGCAATACGGACTTTCAGCTCCCTCCAAAGATTTTCTATTCGGTTCAGGTCTGGAGACTGGCTAGGCCACTCCAGGACCTTGAGATGCTTCTTACGGAGCCACTCCTTAGTTGCCCTGGCTGTGTGTTTCGGGTCGTTGTCATGCTGGAAGACCCAGCCACGACCCATCTTCAATGCTCTTACTTAGGGAAGGAGGTTGTTGGCCAAGATCTCGCGATACATGGCCCCATCCATCCTCCCCTCAATACGGTGCAGTCGTCCTGTCCCCTTTGCAGAAAAGCATCCCCAAAGAATGATGTTTCCACCTCCATGCTTCACGGTTGGGATGGTGTTCTTGGGGTTGTACTCATCCTTCTTCTTCCTCCAAACACGGCGAGTGGAGTTTAGACCAAAAAGCTCTATTTTTTTCTCATCAGACCACATGACCTTCTCCCATTCCTCCTCTGGATCATCCAGATGGTCATTGGCAAATTTCAGACGGGCCTGGACATGCGCTGGCTTGAGCAGGGGGACCTTGCGTGCACTGCAGGATTTTAATCCATGATGGCGTAGTGTGTTACTAATGGTTTTCTTTGAGACTGTGGTCCCAGCTCTCTTCAGGTCATTGACCAGGTCCTGCCGTGTAGTTCAGGGCTGATCCCTCACCTTCCTCATGATCATTGATGTTGATCTTGCATGGAGCCCCAGACCGAGGGTGATTGACCGTCATCTTGAACTTCTTCCATTTTCTAATAATTTCGCCAACAGTTGTTGCCTTCTCACCAAGCTGCTTGCCTATTGTCCTGTAGCCCATCCCAGCCTTGTGCAGGTCTACAATTTTATCCCCGATGTCCTTACACAGCTCTCTGGTCTTGGCCATTGTGGAGAGGTTGGAGTCTGTTTGATTGAGTGTGTGGACAGGTGTCTTTTATACAGGTAACGAGTTCAAACAGGTGCAGTTACTACAGGTAATGAGTGGACAACAGGAGGGCTTCTTAAAGAAAAACTAACAGGTCTGTGAGAGCCGGAATTCTTACTGGTTGGTAGGTGATCAAATATTTATGTCATGCAATAAAATGCAAATGAATTACTTAAAATCATACAATGTGATTTTCTGGATTTTTGTTTTAGATTCCGTCTCTCACAGTTGAAGTGTACCTATGATAAAAATTACAGACCTCTACATACTTTGTAAGTAGGAAAACCTGCAAAATCGGCAGTGTCTCAAATACTTGTTCTCCCCACTGTATATATGTATATATATATATATATATATAAACTCAGCAAAAAAATAAACATCTTTTTCAGGACCCTTTCTTTTAAAGATAATTCGTAAAAATCCAAATAACTTCACAAATCTTCATTGTAAAGGGTTTAAACACTGTTTCCCATGCTTGTTCAATGAACCATAAACAATTAATGAACATGCACCTGTGGAATGGTCGTTAACACACTAACAGCTTACAGACGGTAGGCAATTAAGGTCACAGTTATGAAAACATAGGACACTAAAGAGGCCTTTCTACTGACTCTGAAAAACACCAAAAGAAAGATGCCCAGGGTCCCTGTTCATCTGCGTGAACGTGCCTTAGGCATGCTACAAGGAGGCATGAGGACTGCAGATGTGGCCAGGGGAATAAATTGCCATGTCCGTACTGTGAGACGCCTAAGACAGCGCTACAGGGAGACAGGACGGACAGCTGATCGTCGTCGCAGTGGCAGACCACATGTAACAACACCTGCACAGGATTGGTACATCCGAACATCACACCTACGAGACAGGTACAGGATGGCAACAACAATTGCCGACTAACACCAGGAACGCACAATCCCTTAATCAGTGCTCAGACTGTCCGCTATAGGCTGAGAGAGGCTGGACTGATGACTTGTAGGTCTGTTGTAAGGCAGGTCCTCACCAGACATCACTGGCAACAATGTCGCATATGGGCACAAACCCACCGTCGCTGGACCAGACAGGACTGGCAAAAAGTGCTCTTCACTGACGAGTCACGGTTTTGTCTCACCAGGGGTGATGGTCGGATTCGCGTTTATCGTCGAAGGAATGAGTGTTACACCGAGGCCAGTACTCTGGAGCGGGATCAATTTGGAGGTGGAGGGTCCGTCATGGTCTGGGGCAGTGTGTCACAGCATCATCGGACTGAGCTTGTTGTCATTGCAGGCAATCTCAACGATGTGCGTTACAGGGAAGACATCCTCCTCCCTCATGTGGTACGGTTCCTGCAGGCTCATCCTGACATGACCCTCCAGCATGACAATGCCACCAGCCATACTGCTTGTTCTGTGCGTGATTTCCTGCAAGACAGGAATGTCAGTGTTCTGCCATGGCCAGCGGAGAGCCCGGATCTCAATCCCATTGAGCACGTCTGGGACCTGTTTGATCTGAGCGTGAGGGCTAGGGCCATTCCCCCCAGAAATGTCTGGGAACTTGCAGGTGCCTTGGTGGAAGAGTGGGGTAACATATCACAGCAAGAACTGGCAAATCTGGTGCAGTCCATGAAGAGGAGATGCACTGCAGTACTTAATGCAGCTGGTGGCCACACCAGATACTGACTGTTACTTTCTATTTTGCCCCCCCCCCTTTGTTCAGGGACACATTATTCAATTTCTGTTAGTCACATGTCTGTGGAACTTGTTCAGTTTATGTCTCAGTTGTTGAATCTTGTTATGTTCATAAAAATATGTACACATGTTATGTTTGCTGAAAATAAACACAGTTGACAGTGAGAGGACGTTTCTTTTTTTTCTAAGTTTAGTACCAGTCAAAAGTTTGGACACCTACTCATTCAAGGGTTTTTCTTAATATTTTGCCATTTTCTACCATTGTAGAATAATAGTGAAGACATCAAAACTATGAAATAACACATATGGAATCATGTAGTAACCCAAAAAGTGTTAAACAAATCAAAATATATTTTATATTTGAGATTATTCAAAGTAGCCACCCTTTGCCTTGATGACAGCTTTGCATACTCTTGGCATTCTCTCAACCAGCTTCACCTGAAATGCATTTCAATTAACAGGTGTGGCTTGTAAAAAGCTCATTTGTGGAATTTATTTCCTTCTTAATGCGTTTGAGCCAATCAGTTGTGTTGTGACAAGGTAGGGGTGGTATACAGAAGATAGCCCTATTTGGTAAAAGACCAAGTCCATATTATGTCGAGAACAGATCAAATAAGCAAAGAAAAACAACACATCATTATTTTAAGACATGAAGGTCAGTCAATTTCAAGAACTTAAACAAATTAAAAATCTAATGCAGTCAACAACAAAAAACATCAGGCTCTATGATGAAACTGGCTCTCATGAGGACCGCCACAGGAAAGAAAGACTCAGAGTTATCTCCGCATGTGTAGTTCCCACCGTGCAGCATGGAGGAGGTGGTGTGATGGTGTGGGGGGGCTTTGCTGGTGACACTGTCTGATTTATTTAGAATTCGAGGCACACTAAACCAGCATGGCTACCACAGCGTTCTGCAGAGATATGCCATCCCATCTGGTTTGTGCTTAGTCCCACTATCATTTGCTTTTCAACAGGACAATGACCCAAAACACACCTCCAGGCTGTGTAAGGGCTATTTTACCAAGAAGGAGAGTGATGGAGTGCTGCATCAGATGACCTGGCCTCCACATCACCCGACCTCAAACCAATTGAGATGGTTTGGGATGAGTTGGACCGCAGAGTCCAGGACTGTTGGAAAAGCATTCCTCATGAAGCTGGTTGAGAGAATGCCAAGAGTGTGCAAAGCTGTCATCAAGGCAAAGCGTGGTAACTTTGAAGAATCTCAAATCTCAAATCTATTTTGATTTGTTCAACACTTTTTGGTTACTAAATGATTTCATTTGTGTTATTTCATAGTGTTGATGTGTTCACTATTATTCTACAATGTAGAACTAGTAAAAATAAAGAAAAAGCTGGAATGAGTACGTGTGTCCAAACTTTTGACTGGTACTATATATATATAGATACTATAGCTAACTGCTGGTTCTTTCTAAACAAGTCTGTTCTGAGTGTAACGGATACTGATCATGAAACGTCGTGATTTGTTGTTAATTTGTATTTATGTATATTTCAGTGGTGGATACAATATGGCTGTGATTTTTTTTTATTAATTTGTATTTTTTTTATTAAGTTGCAGCTAGCAATAGCATATTTCAAAGAGCGACTCAGAGCACTCCTTTTTTCATTTAATCACGCGCCATGACGCCAACCAATGAAATCCTTTCTCTTCACTCTAAAAAGGAAGTAAACAGTGACCGAGAACAACTTTCACGTTAGTGTTTTTATTGTTGTTATTTAGACATTTATTAACATAATGGAACTACAAATATGACTAATTGAACTCCTAAGCATCAGATACTTACCCCAAGTAGTCTTTAATTCTCGTTGGAGACAGGGCTTAGTTGATAGACGTTATCTAGCTGACGCTAGCTAGCTGCTAATAATGGCTAACTGTATGGTTTTTCACACTCAAATAGCCTCCATCATGGAGGTGCTAGCGAATGCAGCCGTGTCAGAGATCTGTAAACTCGTAGACGACGACTATGCAGTGTTTCGTTTGGAAATAACTCAAAGCCAGAAAGAAAACAGGGTAATACGGAGGAAACTACAGCTACTTGAACTGAAGGTGGCACGGGAGCGCGCAGAGAAGACAATGCGAGAGCGCGCCCTCACCAGTAGTGTAAAGGTCCTCGACCGATACAGAGGAATGGCAAGAGGTACATTTTGCCACGTTCCCTTCCCACATGTGTTTGGATAGTATGCAATAATTTCACAAATTACTTAGTTATCTTGCAAGAAGTTATGAGAAGTGTTGCTTTACATCCTTGCCAATTCTAGACTGTGTCAAAACTGTCAATAGTGTACAACAGTCAATATAGCGTTGAGCACCCAAGCTAACGACCTCTTTATACCCAATCACTCTCTCAGGCGAAGGACATCTCACTGGAGGCCACAGGAACTTTGTGAAGCCAGTGGGCCACAATACATGGAGAAATGACCAACCCGTAGCTGTAGATGAAGGGAGTGGAACCTCAACCCAGCACATTATCATAATAGAGGTATGTGTAATTAAAATGACAGTACATCAAATGTGACCAGTTTCAGAAAGGCTCCCCTCCGCTATTCACTTGCTTACATGTACATCCTAATTTATCTGCCATAGGGGAGACTTCCCTACGACATTGTTATCCAATTCCACTCATTTACCGGTAATAACCTCCTCTCTTTTTGTGTCAGTCTGCAGATGCAGAGGCTGCAGGTTCTGAGGTCGAGCAGGAGAGATCTGAAGGAGAGGAGAACCCACGGCACAGCAGAGACATCCAGACTGGAGCAGCTGGAGTGCCCTATGAAGCCACAGAGGACCCCACCACCGCTGCCGCTGCTCACGAGCCAAGAAACCGACGCAGCATCACGGAGGTCAGTGGAAGGCCGGACACCGTCCTCAAGTCAGAGACAGACACCAAGACTTTAATTGTAACACAAAGGCTCTTACACACAGGATCTGACCAATTATCAGATCCAGAGAGACTGGGGCTGGGACCACTGGACTGTCCTCCTGCTCCCAGCTCAGAGTATTTACCGGTATTTAGCCAGAGCCAGAGGCCTGTTCATTCCCGTGGGGATGGTGAAACATTAGACACTGGTGGTGATGATCCGTCTTATTCTTACACTACAGAAGTGGTCCCTGGCAACATATCCTTGGGTTTAGAGAGACAGATTGATCTGTCTAGAGGGGACTGGAACCGGTATAGTAGTAGTGTATACTCTGAAGGGTGCCTAGATAAGAAAGGGGAGGTTATAGTCGTAGATGAGGTGACTGTGAAAGTGGAGGGCGACACATCTCTGACATGGAATGCAGACGAAACTCACTTTTTTGAAGGACACTCACAGGGCAACACCAATGACTTCTTAGACTACAGGGAAAGCTTAGAGACAAATCTAAATGTTGCAACCCACTCCCCTTTACACGCATTCAGGGATCGCAACTCAGTGTCTGCGTCAATGGCACCTCCCGATTCAGACGGCCGCATCCTTTTCGATCAGGTATTGAACTCAAATGACAGGGCTAGAGCCCAGGCCCAGGGAAGGGGAGCAATATCAGGCGGTAGTAAAGAAAAACGGTTCCTCTGCATGTTCTGTAACAAAGGCTTCAGCTGCTCCCAGAAGGTTGAGATCCACCAGAGGGTCCACACAGGGGAGAAACCCTACAGCTGTACCCAGTGTCACATGCGCTTCACCCAGGCTGGTGACCTGAAGAGGCACCAGAGGGTCCACACAGGGGAGAAACCTTACAGCTGCCCCCAGTGTGAGAAGAGGTTCTCTCGCCACCACCATTTGAAGATGCACTTGAAGATCCACACGGGAGAGAGGCCGTTCGCCTGAACGCACTGCAGGTAGAGGTTCTCAGAAAGGAGCTACCTTAGAATACACCAGCAGAAAAACCATTCTACTCTATAACATAGCTTATGACCTTTAGATCAAACGCTGTATTTAAAGGAAAATTGAATTTTCTTTGTTTTCTGCAGAAAAGACCCACAGATGCATTTGTAATAACGAGAGTAACAGATTTCAGTGTTGAATATTCCCGGGTAAAATTTTTCATCCAGACATTGTGTGATATATAAGCTTAATAAGTCTGTTACTTATTGTGTTTGTACTGTGTAGGCTATATGTTGTTCACAAATGCCTATTTCATTACTTCCATTCAACTACTTAATTATTTCCCAAAGACTCTTTTTAAAGAGAAAATGTATGCAGTTTATCAAGTTCATGCTGCTTTTTAGTTGAGACATTGTATGTGTGGTTTTCATATGGTGTATTTAAAACTCGTTTGTTTAATAAACACAAAATGGGACTTTTTATTCTAAGACTTTCATTGAAATTCCCTTTAATATACAGTGCATTCGGAAAGTATTCAGACCCCTTGACTTTTCCACATTGTTACTTTACAGCCTTATTCTAAAATGTTTTAAATAATTTTTTTCCCTTCATCTACCCCATAAGGACAAAGTGGAAACAGGTTTTTAGAAAAAATAAAAATACCTCATTTACATAAGTATTCAGACCCTTTGCTATGAGACCCGAAATTGAGCTCAGGTGCATCCTGTTTCCACTGTTTCCTCATCCTTGAGAGGTTTCAACAACTTGATTGGAGTCCACCTGTGGTAAATTCAATTGATTCAACATGATTTGGAAAGGCACACACCTTTCTATATAAGGTCTCACAGGTGACAGTTCATGTCAGAGCATAAACCAAGCCATGAGGTAGAAGGAATTGTCCGTAAAGCTCAGAGACAGGATTGTGTCGAGGCACAGATCTGGGGAAGGGTACCAAAAAATGTCTGCAGGATTGAAGGTCCCCAAGAACACAGTGGCCTTCATCATTCCTAAATGGAAGAAGTTTGGAACCACCAAGACTCTTCCTAGAGCTGGCCGCCTGGCCAAGCTGAGCAATCGGGGGAGAAGGGCCTTGGTCAGGGAGGTGACCAAGAACCTGATGGTCACTCTGACAGAGCTCCAGAGTTTGTCTGTGGAGATGGGAGAACCTTCCAGAAGGACATACATCTCTGCAGCACTCCACCAATCATGCATTTTATAGTAGAGTGGCCAGATGGAAGCCACTCCTCAGTAAAATGTACATGACAGCCTGCTTGTAGTTTGCCAAAATGCACCTAAAGGAGTCTCAGACCATGAGAAACAAGATTCTTTGGTCTGTTGAAACCAAGATGGAACTCTTTGGCCTGAATGCCAAGCATCAAGTTTTGCGGAAACCTGGCACCATCCCTACGGTGAAGCATGGTGGTGGCAGCATCATGCTGTGGGGATGTTTATCAGAGGCAGGGACTGGGAGACTTATCAGGATCGAGGGAAAGATGAACAAAAGCAAAGTAAAGAGATCCTTGATGAAAACCTGCTCCAGACCGCTCAGGACCTTAGACTGGGGGCGAAGGTTCACCTTCCAACCGGACAACGACCCTAAGCACAACACAGGAGTGGCTTTGGGACAAGTCTCTGAATGTCCTTGAGTGGCCCAGCTAGAGCCTGGACTTGAACCCGATCGAACATCTCTGGAAAGACCTGAAAATAGCTTTTCAGCGATGCTCCCCATCCAAACTGACAGAGCTTGAGAGGATCTGCAGAGAAGAATGAGAGAAACTCCCCAAATACAGGTGTGCCAAGCTTGCAGCGTCATACCCAAGAAGACTCGAGGCTGGCAAAAATGCTTCAACAAAGTATTGAGTAAAGGGTCTGAATACTAATGTAAATGTGATATTTTTTTAAATGTTTAATACATTTGCAAAAATGTCTAAAAACATGTTTTTGCTTTGTCATTATGGGGTATTGTGTGTAGATTGAAGATTGTAGATTAAAACATTTTAGAATAAATCTGTAATGTAACAAAATGTAGAAAAAGTCAAGCGGTCTGAA
The DNA here is from genome assembly GCF_016432855.1 of Salvelinus namaycush. Lineage (NCBI taxonomy): Eukaryota > Metazoa > Chordata > Actinopteri > Salmoniformes > Salmonidae > Salvelinus > Salvelinus namaycush. The sequence continues at coordinate 8,582,682 of NC_052348.1, forward strand.
TACTTTCTGAATTAACTGTACATTAGATCTGAGCTCACCCTATACTGCATACACACAACAGCGCTTTATAACAAATATACACTTACTAAATATACCTATACATACCCACACACTAACAAACACATACTGTACACGTCAAAATAGTTTTGTCAGGTTTGTCTGATGATGACTTTTGACTTATCATAGCTGACTTATTTACCCACAACAACCTATTTATTTCCACCATGATGGGTTTAACAACAATGAAGTCATTCTGTAACTACAGTATAGGACTCAAACCTAGTGGGGATGGGTAAACACTCCATGTTGAAAGTGTGTTTATTATCTGTGTGTATACCTACCTGAGGGAGTGTATGTCTGTGTAATCTGTAACACCTCTCTTTTCCAGGAAGAGGAGGGTCCAGAGGTACTGCTGGTGAAGGAGGAGGGGTTTGAGGAGGGTCTGGGTAACCCTGAGGAGACCATGGTCATGGAGGACAACCAGACTACACCTCCTCCTGAACCCACAGAGGAACCAGCTGAGCAGCACAGGACCACACACAGTCTCACTGAGGTGAGCCCACTATGAACTACTGTCTGACTGGTATTAGGTCAGGGCCTGTATCCACAAAGCCTCTTACAGTAGAGGTGCTGATCTAGGATCTGTTTTGCCTTTTTAGATCATAATGAAAAAGACCTGATCCTCAATCAGCACTTTTACTCAGAGTATTTGAGAGTAGGAGTGCTGACCTTAGTTCATAATAAATAAGATTGTATGGACAGATCCTATATCAGCACTCCTACTCCAAGACACTTTGTAGATACGGGCCCAGGTCTTGATTAAGCTGTCTTAAGTCTGGGACCATGCCTTTGAATTATCAAACCATTAAAGGGATAAGTCAGATGAACTTGTGGATACCATTTTTACATCTCTGCATCCAGTATACAGGAAGTTAGAGGTAATTTCACGCGCCAGTGCTAACTATTTTAGCACAAAAACTGGATTAGGTGTAACCGCAGACTTCCATTCTTTGCGCTAAGCTAGTTAGCAAAGCTAGTTGCCAAAATCCCGATCTATCCTTTTAAAGAGTGTCAAGTAATCAAATCAATGACAATGTTTGCATAGTACTCATGGTAATCCCTCATTGCCCAATCAGAAGATGCTCCATAGCAGTGTGCTCATATCAGATTTCTTGATCCAACATCCTCTCACTCTGTATCTCTTACAGTCAGTAGACATGGAGGATGGGAAGCCTGATCTGCAGCTGCTCAAAGTGGAGACAATAGAGGACAGACCAGAGAGTGGACTAAAGATGTGGGATCAAGGTAAGGGAGAAATACATATAGAGAACATATATATACACAATGTGTATATATATGCATCAATAGGAAGATATTCACCTGCATAAAATGAAATAAATACAACTTATGTTTATATACTAAAACAAACATAATGTTTGAACTTGACCGGGTAATGGACTCAAACTCCATATGTAGAGTTCTCTGCCATGTTTGTAAAGTTTATTTTGTAACCTCTTCCTGCAGGTGGTTGGCTGGAGGCTAACAGAAGAGACTGGGCGGCCATCTTAGATTCCCAGACTGTTGCAGCCAAGGTCCCTGGGGACGGCATCACCGTGCAGGCCAGGACCAGAGGCGACATAGCGGAGGTCAGTGGAAGGGAAATTGTCCTCAACTCTGGGCTGGGGAACAACACTGTTAACCACAACCAGAAGCAGACAGTCAAACACAAAACAACATCTCCATGACAACAGACTGGCTGAGACCAGGGCGAGGTGTAGATTTGGTCTCCAGGGACGGGGAGGTGTCCGTATGCGATTGGAAAGAACAGACACAGACTCGGCTAGTGATGCTCCTATAGTTGTGATTCACAGAGACTGATGGCACATCAGGTTTAACCCCCTAACAGGTGCTGCCTTTAGCCTGCCTTCTATTAGCCTGATGACTCACACCAAATGATTTTGCTTCTTTGTCATTCGCTACATACTTTAGTCTGAGACTCCCATCATTGAAGTCGTTTGTGGTGACGAGGCGCATTGTCCAAAACAAAGTCATCAGCGATTGTATCGTCTCTAGCCAATCAAAGTATTTTGTATTTGTATTTTTGAAGGAAATCGTTGTGGAAATCTGTTGCCGGCTACACAATGCAATGCTCTTTATATTGGCTGGCTGGCTAGCTAGCAAGCTAGAAAAGAGGAATAACAAATATAATATCAGCATGTAACGTAGCTAGTTAGCTGTAAAATCGCCTAAACAAACTGCAGTATCAATATCACCACATTCAACCTGCAGATTGTGCCTCACAGAGTGGAGTCTAACATTCGCAACGGCAGATATACTTTTGAGGAGATGGGAAACATTGCCCATGCTATGTCATTGGGCCGCACGGTGCATTCTGGGCAATTCAAAAACCCAACATTAGCACAAATTTTGTCAACAAGAAGTACAACATTACAAATATTTTCTGAGATAACTAACTTGCTATCTGTAATATCGTATAGCTTTGGAATTGTGACATTATGTACTTTAGAGAAAAATAGGCATGTTTCTTGACATATACACTGACTTTGAGAAGGGATTGCGTGACGATTAGCTTAGCAACCTTGTGACGCAGTATGACGACATAAATGCGATTGGTCGACAGTCTGATGGGTGAGGCGTTATACGTTGCTTCATTCATTGGATTCCGATCTCCTTTCTGTAACATCTCTGTCAACGGCACCATGCAATGCACCCTGGACTAAAGAGGCAGACAAATAGGAAAAATGTGCTAGGCCCTCCGTTAAATTACAAATTTCTCGAGGTAAGAATATCGCTAAAATATGTTCAATGGCTCATTCGAGAGAAGACATCCACCCGAGTTATGACATCAGACAGAATTGAAATCTGACATGTATGATAGACGTGTTCGCGATCTTAAAGTCGTATTCCTATTAACTTCCAGTGTGGTGAGAGAGACTTTATCACAGCTCTACGTCATACCGGACAGATTTCTGCCTGCTTGAATGACAATAACTCAGATATACATGAAAACATGACATGGCCCAGGGAATCGCGAGAACATCACTCAGAGATGCACAAAAACAGTATAACATTCAAAATGGGTGAACCTTTCCTTTAAGGTAGCTACTGTATATACAAATAAAAATATTTCATGACATTACATTTCATAGCACTTTTCACAACACATTAATTATGTGCCCTCGGGCCACTACTCCACTACCAGATTTCTAATACACAAAATCCATGTATACGTGTGTGTAGAGAGTGTCTTTTAGCATGTGTATGCTTGTGTTTGTGCCTGTGTCTCTTCACAGTCCTCACTGTTCCATAAGGTGTATTTATCTGTTTTTTAAATCTGATTCTACTGCTTGCATCCGTTACCTGATGTGGAATAGAGTTCCATGTAGCCATGGCTCTATGTAGTACTGTGCGCCTCACATAGTCTGTTCTGGACTTTGGAACTGTGAAGAGGTCTCTGGTAGCATGTCTTGTGTGGTATGCATGGGTGTCCGACCTGTTTGCTAGTAGTTTAAACAGACAGCTCGGTGCATTCATCATTTCAACACTTCTTACAAAACAAGTAGAGATGAAGTCAATCTCTCCTCTACTTTGAGCCATGAGAGATTGACATGCATATTATTAATGTTAGCTCTCCTTGTACATTTAAGGGCCAGCCGTGCTGCCCTGTTCTTAGCCTATTGTAATTTTCCTATTTGTGGCACCTGGAAAGTAGTCCAGGTGTGACAAAACTATGGCCTGTAGGACCTGCCTTGATGATAGTGTTGTTAAGAAGGCAGAGCAGCGCTTTATTATGGACAGACTTCTCCCCATCTTAGCTACTGTTGCATCAACATGTTTTGACCATGACAGTTTACAATCCAGGGTTACTCCAAGCAGTTTATTCACCTCAACTTTCCACATTATTCATTACAATATTTAGTTGAAGTTTAGTGTTTAGAGTATCAAAGCCAATGAAGAATTTTCAAACCTCCGCTTTACCCACGTGTGTTCTGGCTCTGGCCCAACCCATCGGTTTCTGGACAAATCAGATGGCCCCGAATGTGTTAGCATTCGGTGAAGGGTCGGGGAGGTACTCATTGCGGAGAAGAAAATTGTGTCAGTGGGCGTGGAAGTGTTTGGCTGGAGTAAGGAGTCTGGGAAGCCAGGCAAGCCTTCTATCGGATCTATCAACTGGAACATGAACCCTGCGACAAGAGAGACATTAATGTTAAACCAGACCTCACACAATGCCAGTGCCTCAACATTAAATGGCTACAAAGGACAGTAGTTGTAACGCTATCAGCAGATACAGTGGGAATAAGAATGGTGGCAGTGTTCGTTTTGTGGGAAAGCCTTAAGTTTCCCTTAACAGGTGGAGATCCACCAGAGGATGCACATGGGGGAGAAACTATTCGGCTGCCACCTGTGCTGGGCCTGTTCTACCTCTCGTCCAGCCTGAAGATGCACCTGAAGGTCCACACGGATAATGGCTGTTTGCTTGTACTCACTGCTGGAAGAGGTTCTCAGAGAGGATCAAACTCAGGATACATCAGCAGAAAGTGTACAATGCCTTTGTATAGAGTATAGTGACATGTAATGTAGTACTAGTTTGTTTGTTTATAGTTCATTCTGTTGGTTTTGGATGTAGGAGGGAACTGGATGAGGTGAACTGAGGAAATAATGAGTATGATGAGGCAGAGGAGATGCTATGGTGACGGTGTTTGTAAAAATGCTTCACAGATGAAAAGTGACAACTACAACAAAACATTATGTACACCTGCTCTTTCCATGACAGACTGACCAGGTGAAATCTATGATTCCTTATTGATGTCACTTGTTAAATCCACTTCAATCAGTATAGTTGAAGGGAATGAGACAGGTTAAATAAGGATTTTTAAGCCTTGAGACAATTGAGACATGGATTGTGTATGTGTGCCATTCAGAGGTTGAATGGGCAAGACAAAAGATTTAAGTGACTTTAAATTGGGTATGGTAGTAGGTGCCAGTTACACCGGTTTGTGTCAAGAACGCTGCAGGGTTTTTTACACTCAACAGTTTCCGTGTGGGGGGGGGGGCATAGCAGCGAGGGTAGCAGATTTACCGGAAAGGTAAAGCGTTAACATAGTGAGAAAAGTTATTATCGTTTTGTGCAATAAAAGTACTGTACTTCATTTTGTAGTCCCTCACGGAATGACATTTCACAGTGTCCATGCCCCACCCCTTGGGGACGGGTGTAAAAATCGCTCAAAATCTGCCATTGGGGCCCATTCAAATTAGAACCAAGGTTGCCTTGTTAAATCTTGTTCATTCTCGTACTTTAAATACTATGACTGTTTTCTCATTAGCTGGGAATTTTTATTTGAAATGTCCCATACTTTGTTGATATCGTTATCAACCTACTCCATACCCCTAATAATATACATTTCAGGGTGCAGGGTGTGCTATTAGCATGCTAACACTAATTTAAACAGACTGGTAGAATAGTTAGCATAGTTAGCCATCGCTAGCATTCACTGTTTGAAGTTACTTGAGTGTGGTGGAGTTGACTATTGACTATGACATGAATATATATAATATATATATAATTCACAACATTTGGACGGGAGCTATAATCAAGTTATATATATTTTTAACTATCTGTGTCGTTTTTGCTTGAATTCAAGCTTGGCTGAAATGCTTTCAATGGGAAAGATTGCTTCTGTACCAAACTTCTGTGATTTTCATTGAAAACATCACTGTCCCATGTTGACGGACCTACAGTATGTGAGTGTATGACCATCTTGTTGAAATACAAAATTGAATCTGTGCTGACTGACTTGGTTATTTTTGTGTCATTGCATGGACTGAGTTTCCTATATCTCAGTCGAACCAAAACATACTGTACTTCATTCTTGAATCAACACATATAAAAATTAAAAATAAATAATAAACTCCAATGGCTCCATATTGTTAGGTACTTGAATCACAGTGTTAACATTTATAATATCATGTTTCTGTGTGTACAGCAAAGTGTTTATTATATAAACCTTTATAATTTTCTGTTCAATTTGTTATTACAGTCTGCAGTCCATGAGGACCTGCTGATATCCGGTGTTGCTGGCGGGAGAGACTGGACCTCTGAGGTGGCTGGTCATAAACCCTGGCCCCAGATCAGGACCCTGGATGAGAAGCTTTCGCTCTTCCTTCCCGAGTCAGAACCAGGACCCAACCACGAGGGACAGAGACTCCACTACCACACAGAACACAACCAGTGGACAGGTGGACTGAACAACCTCAGTCCTGGTGGTCATCAGAGAGACAGAGGCTCCAGTCAGGGATCCAGTCTGCAGCCCAGAACCTTCTCTCCACAGTCTCAGTGCAGGGATGGAGCAGGTCCTGGGGCTGATAGAGATAGACCCTCCTGTTCCTATGATACAAACACCACAGTATCCATGATGAACAGAGCAGGTCACCCTGGGCTTCAGCCTTCAGAGAGAGTGGTGGGAGACCCCCCTGGTGGTAGTCTATCAGGAAGTCTGTCGTCCCCTTCAGGATCTTGTCTAATGCTTAGTGACTGTGTTCATAGAAAGCCTGGACCTGGGTCTAGCTTTCCTCAGTTACCTCATGGTTACCCCACCAATACAGACCGGGTCAGGATGGGTGTTCACCACAAGAGGTATCTAGCCTATAACACAGCACACAATCCCAATAACACCCCAACAATGGCTAGAGGTCAAGGAGGGAGCTTAAACACTAACCACCTGAGGGTGATGGCTCCTGCTTCTACCTCCTCTGGTGTCAATGGGTCACAACGTGGGAGGCCGAGTATTAGGACAGACGCTGACAAGCCATACGCCTGCCCCACGTGTGGGAAGCGCTTTACTGAGTCGAACTATGTGAAGAGGCACCAGACCGTTCACACCAAGGAGAGGCCCTTCAAGTGCAAACGATGTTACAAGAGCTTCTCCTTCCTGAGTAGCCTTATCAGACATAGGAGTGTCCACAATGTGGAACAATTGTAGCAGTGTGGCTTGAGATGTACACCAGGGATATCTGGGAGCCATTCTTTAGCTTAGCAATTCTCAACTGGTGGGTCACAGGGAGGTTTGACATGGGTCGCAGGTGTCTGAGTAAAAAAAAATGTATATACATATATATATATATATATGTACACAGTTGAAGTCGGACGTTTACGTACACTTATGTTGGAGTCATTAAAACTCGTTTTTCAACCACTCCAGAAATGTCTTGTTAACAAACTATAGTTTTGGAAAGTTGATTAGGACATCTACTTTGTGCATGACACAAGTCATTTTTCCAAAAATTGTTTTCAGATTATTTCACTTATAATTTACTGTATCACAATTCCAGTGGGTCAGAAGTTTACATACACTAAGTTGACTGTGCCTTTAAACAGCTTGGAAAATTCCAGAAAATGATGTCATGGCTTTAGAAGCTTCTGATAGGCCTATTGACATCATTTGAGTCAATTGGAGGTGTACCTGTGGATGTATTTCAAGGCCTACCTTCAAACTCAGTGCCTCTTTGCTTGACATCAAGGGAAAATCAAAAGAAATCAGCCAAGACCTCAGAAAAATATGTGTAGACCTCCACAAGTCTGGTTCATCCTTGGGAGCAATTTCCAAACGCCTGAAGGTACCATGTTCATCTGTACAAACAATAGTATGCAAGTATAAACACCATAGGACCACGCAGCCGTCATACCGCTCAGGAAGGAGACACTTTCTCTCCTAGAGATGAACGTACTTTGGTGCGAAAAGTGCAAATCAATCCCAGAACAACAGCAAAGGACCTTGTGAAGATGCTGGAGGAAACGGGTACAAAAGTATCTATATCCACAGTGAAACGAGTCCTATATCGACATAACCTGTAAGGCCGCTCAGCAAGGAAGAAGCCACTGCTCCGACACCGCCATAAAAAAGTCAGACTACGGTTTGCAACTGCACATGGGGACAAAGATCATACTTTTTGGAGAAATGTCCTCTGGTCTGATGAAACAAAAATAGAACTGTTTGGCCATAATGACCATCGTTCTGTTTGGATGAAAAAGGGGGAGGGTTGCAAGCCGAAGAACACCATCCCAACAGTGAAGCACGGGGGTGGCAGCATCATGTTGTGCGGGTGCTTTGCTGCAAGAGGGACTGGTGTACTTCACAAAATAGATGGCATCATGAGGCAGGAAAAGTATGTGGATATATTGAAACAACATCTCAAGACATCAGTCATGAAGTTAAGACTTGGTCACAAATGGGTCTTCCAAGTGGACAATGACACCAGGCATACTTCCAAAGTTGTGGCAAAATGGCTTAAGGACAACAAAGTCAAGGTATTGGAGTGGCCATCACAAAGCCCTGACCTCAATCCGATAGAAAATGTGTGGGCATAACTGAAAAAGTGTGTGCGAGCAAGGAGGCCTACAAACCTGACTCAGTTACACCAGCACTGTCAGGAGGAATGGGCCAAAATTCACCCAACTTATTGTGGGAAGCTTGTGGAAGGCTACCCAAAACATTTGATCCAAGTTAAACAATTTAAAGTCAATGCTACCAATACTAATTGAGTGTATGTAAACTTCTGACCCACTGGGAATGTGATGAAAGAAATAAAAGCTGAAATAAATAATTCTCTCTACTATTATTCTGACATTTCACATTCTTAAAATAAAGTGGTGATCCTAACTGACCTAAAACAGGGAATTTTTACTTGGATTAAATGTCTGGAATTGTGAAAAACTGAGTTGAAATGTATTTGGCTAAGGTGTATGTAAACTTCTGACTTCAACTGTATATGCTGTATATTTTTCGTCTTACAAAAAAATACTAGTCTCAACTTAAATGACTTAAACCAGGTTGAACGTGTGTAGAAATGATAATGAATTTACATTTTTCAGAGATGAAATTACTTCGAAGATGAATTAATCACAGTATTTTTAATATAGAGCGATTAGCAGTGCCATTTTCGTTAATTTTGTGTACTCAAACCAGTGAGTAATTATTGACAATGAAAGGTGGGAATGTTGTTCTCTTGTCATATAATTGCTAAATTTAATATCAATATAGAATTAAAAATAGTTTTCCAGATTGTATTTTGGCGGTTATTTTTCACGATGCGAATATTGTGTCACGACTGAAACTATCTGGTTCAATTTGGGTCCTGAGGCAAAACCAGTTGAGAACCATTCTTTAGCTGACATATTATAGTTATGATGTGAAGTGTACTGGGGTAAGATTTTTATTTTTTTACTAAGTCCCTCAGTTGAGCATCTGGGTACGCTCACATTGTCATATGATACAGACTTGTTGTTTGATGTTCTGGCATAGCCAAAACACTGCCATTTTATTAAAGTTTAACACTATTTGCTAATGATGGGGGGGGGGGGGGTACAGTTACATATCAGGGTATTATTTTTGACTATATATTGAATCATTTTGACCATCACAATATTATTTTTGCGTTAGTCTGCTATACCTGCACCAAAACTCCAGTGTTTTTCCATCTTAGCTTGTTGTCCATCTTCTTTTTAAATATGGGGCCAAGATGTTTTCAGCACTTATTTTCATGACTGATTAAAACTTGTTTTGTCATGGCTCTCTTGTCTCTCTGCAGCAGAAACATGGTGAGCAATATGTTTGGAACATCGAATCGCAATAAAATTACAGTATTGAATCCCAAGACATATAGAACCGTGAGAATCGCAATACATATCGTATCAGCACTTAATTATCGTGTTAATATTGTATTGAGAGGTTGCTGGTAATTCCCAACACTACATACGAACATAATATACTAAATAAAAATATAAACATGCAACAATTTCAACGGTTTTACTGAGTTACAGTTCATATAAGGAAATCAGTCAATTTAAATAAATGAATTAGGCCCTAATCTATGGATTTCACATGACTGGGCAGGGGCGCACCCACTGGGGAGCCAGGCCCAGCCAATCAGAATGAGTTTTTCCCCACAAAAGGGCTTTATTACAGACAGAAATACTCCTCAGTTTAATCAGCTGTCCGGGTGATTGGTCTCAGATGATCCCGCAGGTGACGAAGCCGGATGTGGAGATCCTGGGTTGATGTGTGCACACCTGGTCTGTGGTTGTGAGGCCGGTTGAACATACTGGCAAATTCTCTAAACCGACATTGGAGGTGGCTTATGGTAGAGAAGGATCATTCCATTCTCTGGCAACAGCTCTGGTAGATATTCCTGTAATCCGCATGCCAATTGCACTCTCCCTAAAAACAAAAAACTTGAGACATCTGTGGCATTGTATTGTGTGACAAAACTGCACATTTTAGAGTAGCCTTTTATTGTCCCCAACACAAGGTTGTGTGTAATGATAATGCTGTTTAATCAGCTTCTTAATATGCCACACCTGTCAGGTGGATAGATTATCTTGGCAAAGGAGAAATGCTCACTAACAGGGATGTAAACAAATGTGTTGCCAAAATTTGAGAGAAATAAGATTTCTGTGAGAATGGAAAATTTGTGGGATCTTCTATTTCAGCTCATGAAAAATGTAACCAACACTATACATGTTGCGTTTATATTTTTGTTCAGTATATTTACCCTCTGAATTTTCCCTCTCTTTTTTTATAACACCTTTATGACAAGCCAGGTCTGCTGAGATGATGTAACCTGAGGTCATGCTTTCATTGGGGATCAAGTCCAAAAACATCCCTTACTGTGACCTTTCCCCTATAGCCCTCCCATGGCACTAGGTAGTAGGCAAGAGTTGCCGCTAAATATATATATTTTTCCTCCCCTGTATCAACTTTAATCTCCCATATCGGTTATTATCTGTATTATTGTTATGAATCTCCCATGGCTGTAGCAAACGTCGCCACACAAGTCACACACACAAAGTTGGCTTTATTTATACTGATGTACGTCACTGTGTTCCTCAATGCAACAATGACCAAAACATCCTCAAGTCAAGTCCCTCTTAACTGTTTCTGTTATGAAAAACCCCAGAGCTCACAAGCTTATCGATCTATCATCTGTGGTATGGGATCTTTACAAACAGTCCTTGACCTCAAGCTGTTTGCAGTAAATGGTCTGAAGGCTTCAGGTCTTGTGATGACTGAGGTGAAATATTAAACGAATGTGCACCTTTACTTGACATTCCAGACTGACTGGTCTCTTCAAAATGGTGTACATCCTTTTAACTCCTATTCAGGAGGGTAATTAACCACATACCCCTCATTAACCCTTTGTTAACTTGTCATTTGAAACAGGCATGTGTAAGTACTGGGTTTTAGAGAGACAGTAACCCTGGGCTAGAAAAAACACAATTGAATATTTACCTTTCTTATGTGATGTATCTGGAATAAAGTAATTATATTATTTTCTACTCTATTCTTGCTAAAACACTGTTCTTTCTAAACAGGTCTGGTCTGAGCTTGAAATATAGTGATCATGAATAGGAGATTTGATGTGTAATGTACTTCAAAGAACCGTGTGCATACCTTTTTCATTCAACCACACCCTTTGAGCTATGATGTGAACCAATAAGATCCTATTGTAAACAGAAGTGAACCGTGGCCAAGAACATTGAAGCAAGGCAGTAAGTCACAGAACAGTAATTTTCCAGTCACTTCTGGGAAACTGGAATGCTTACGGACCATGCTCTCAGATGCAGAGTAGCCCACGTTTGGCGAGCATGGAGAGGCCAGAGATAGACAGACTAATAAATTGGGCTAAGGAACAGATGTTGGGTATTGGAGAAAGGCCATCAGTGCATGTTCTGCAAACAATACAGTGAGTGAAGGCATGCATAAGGGCGGTGAACGAAGAGATGTGGTTATGGACAGTGAGGAAGAAGAACCTAGTGCAGTGGGAAGTTGTGTGTTGAGGAATAATGGTGCCAAGTACAAACCATACTCTGCTGTCTGATGGCTCAGGAATTGAACCTGATGAGAGTGAGGATGAATTACCTGCGGTGGCAAGTGTGGTGAAGACCTCAGAGTCCAAGCCTCACCCCGATGGTCATGCAAAGGATGGTTCTGTCCCAGTGAGAGTGGAATTTTTGGGGTAAGGAGATCCCTGCCTTTTGGCTGCCCCATATGTAGTCTCAAGCTGGGTACAAAAGTATGTGGATACTGTTAAATTGGTGAAGGTAGTTCGAAGTGGACTTGTGATGATTTCTGTTTTTCTTCTGCCCAGAGGGAGTGGGTGCTTCGCATCACATGCCTCGGGACAAGACCTGTGACTTGAACGGAGTGATTACTGGGGTGACGTTGAAGTGGAGCAACTGAAATGGAAGATTCCCTGTGTCTGTGACGCCCGCCGTTTGGTGCGACGCAGACCCGGTGACAAGCGTGGTGAAACTGAGAAGACACGTCTCTCCTTTTGAGTTTTGAAGCAGTCTTTACCTGATGAAGTCATGTTAGGATATGTCAGTTGTCCCATGAGAGCTTTTGTGCCGAACCCACTAAGGTGTTTCAGATGCCAAGCTTATGGTCATATTACAGAAGTGTGTAGGAGTGAGATTCCAAAATGTGATAAGAGGGCATTGGACAATAGAATGTGTAGTATCGGTGGAAAAAACAGTGTCAATTGTGGGGGTGCCCATGTTGCAGAGGATCAGAAGTGCCCGGTGCAAGAGAGACCGGTTGAGGTTGCCAGGGTCAGAGTAGAATAGAAGGTGTCATATGCTGATTTGTGAAATGGCTAGCTAGTTAGCGGTGGTGCGCGCTAATAGTGTTTCAATCGGTGACGTCACTCGCTTTGAGACCTTGAAGTAGTGGTTCCCCTTGCTCTGCAAGAGCCGTGGCCTTTGTGGAGCGATGGGTAACGACGCTTCGTGGGTGACTGTTGTTGATGTGGGCAGAGGGTCCCTGGTTCGCTCCCGGGTCGGGGCGAGGGGATGCCATAAAGTTAAACTGTTACATTGATGCTGTTGACCCGGATCACTGGTTGCCGCGGCTTTTGTGGAGCGATGGGTAACGATGCTTCGTGAGTGACTGTTGTTGATATGTGCAGAGGGTCCCTGGTTCGCGTCCGGGTCGGGGCGAGGGGACGGACTAAAGTTAAACTGTTACATTGATGCTGTTGACCCGGATCACTGGTTGCTGCGGAAAAAGGAGGAGGTCGAAAGGGGGGTGAGTGTAACGGATGTGAAATGGCATTTCTTTAGAGGCAAGTGGAAACATAACCAACCCTGTTACACTGAGGCAGTGAAGAGAGTAGAGGATGATGGGTCAAGTGTGAGTAGTAGGCCTAGGCCAATACATAGTGATAAGAATTTGTGCTTTGGTAAGGTTGGCTTCTTAGCATTCATTGTCATGGTTATCAACTGTACCACAGTAATGGCATGTAAATCACAGAAAATAGCTGTTGTGGTGGCAGCTGCAGAGAAGTACTTGGATGTACAAGGTTTTACAGCAAAAGAGTCAAGGTGTGTTAAATTAAAGAGTCATGTCCTCCCCAGGCCATCAGCCTGTTGTAGGATCAGTTGGGGTCAAAGTAGTGAAATGGGGTGGTGTTAATTACATTTTTTATTAAATAGTGGTGTATATAGGTGTAGGGTTAATTGGTGGTGCATTTTTTTTAAAGTCCCTCTTTTTATTTTTGTGTCATGATCGACCACACACTCCTCCTGTACAGTAGGTGTCAGGATGCACAAACAAATGTGGAACGCCATGATAACAAAGAAGACCAAGAACCATTTACACGTCAGCTTTTTATTGTTATTTAGACGATCATTAACACCCTGGAACTCATACTTAAACCATGTAGTCTTTAATTCACGTTTGATACAAGACTTGGTTTATAGATGTTATCGAGGTAAAGCTAGCTAGCTGCTAATAATGGCTAACTGTGTGGGTTTTCACACTCAAATAGCCTCCATTATGGAGGTGCTAGCGAATGCAGCCGTGGCAGAGATCTGTAAACTCGTAGACGACGACTATGCAGTGTTTCGTTTGGAAGTAACTCAAAGCCAGAAAGAAAACAGGGGATTGCGGAGGAAACTACAGCTACTGGAACTGAAGGTGTCACGGGAGCGCGCAGAGAGGACAATACGAGAGCGCGTACTCGCCAGTCGTCCCAGTAGTGTTAAGATCCTCGACCGATACAGAGGAATGGCAAGAGGTACATTTAGCAGGCCGAGGCGGCAACGGCCTGTCGCCCGGTTCCCCTCTGCACATATGCTTAGATGTATTACCCAGATTTGGGTCTTGGTCAGTTTTTGGATAGTTTGCAATAATTCCCCTGATTTACATGGCTATCTTGTGCAAATAAGAGCCAATATCATAGTGTAGCTATTGTACAGTCATTGCACCTCAAACCATAGGGATTCTATGGTGCTCACCATGTGTTGGCACGTCCCCTGTAATTCTATTGGCTACTGTTGTTCATGGGAATTTCATATATAGTGGGCATGCGTCTGGTGATTGTCTTCTTTTGCTTCATGGTTTAACGAAACTTAGAGCACTGCTCATCTTGTGCCAAAGCTAAGCATTCTAACACATACTAACGAACCGGTATAGCTAGTTGCTACTAAACTCCCACAGCACAGTGTGAATATCTTACTTGTGGAAGGTAATAAACAGCATCAACAAGAGTACTCCTTTTGTGGCATCAACGTAACCCATACAAAAGTTGACCCACAGCAAAATTCTTACCATGTTCTTGATTTACTGCATTTCCTATTATTTACTAATTAAAAACAATGTGATGCATGGAACATAATACATCAATCAATAAATCGTATATCAAGAAGTTATGAGAAGTGTTACCTTACATCCTTGTCAATTCTAGACAGTGTCTATAGTGTACAATATACCGTTGCATTGACCGTAGCTAACCTTACCACCTCTTTCACCCCCAATCACTCTCTCAGGAGAAGGACATATCACTGGAGGCCACAGGAGCTTTGTGAAGCCAGCAGGACACAATACATGGAGAGATGATCAAACAATCACTGTTGATGAGGGGAGTGGAACCTCAACCCAGCACGTTATCATGATAGAGGTTAGTGTAATAGTGTTATGTAAAAAATTACAGTTACTTTGTAAATCAAATGTGGACGGTTTATTTCAAAGGCTCCCCTCAGCTATTCACTTGCTTACATTTACATCCTAATTTATATGCCATAGGGGAGCTTGAGACTTCCCTTTGACATTGTTATCCAATTCAACCCATGTACTGATAGTAATGTCCTCTCTTCTTGTGTCAGTCTGCAGATGCAGAGGCTGCAGGTCCTGGGGTCAAGCAGGAGAGATCTGAAGGAGAGGAGGACCCACGGCACAGCAGAGACAACCAGACTGGTGCGGCAGGTGATCCCCCTGTAGCCACGGAGGATACCGCCCCAGCGCCGCTCAGGACCCGACGCAGCATCACGGAGGTCAGTGGAATGCCGAACACCGTCCTCAAGTCAGAGACAGACACAGAGACTTTAACTGTAACACACAGGCTCTTACACACAGGATCTGACCACAGATCAGACCCAGAGAGACAGGGCCTGGGGAGACTGGGCTGTCCTCCTGCCCCTAGCTCGGAGTATTTACCGGTATTTCATCAGAGCCACAGGATGGTTCATACCCGTGGGGATGGCTATGGTGATGCGTTAAACATTGGCGGTGATGATCCGTCTTGTTCTTATGCTACAGAGATAGACCCAGGCAACATGCCCTTGGGTTTAGAGACACAGACTGATCTGTCTAAAGGGGACTGGAACCGGTACAGTAGTAGTGTACACTCTGAAGGGTGCCTAGATAAGAAAGGGGAGGTTATCGTCGTAGATGAAGTGACTGTGAAAGTGGAGGGCGACGTTCCTCCCACATGGAATGCAGATAGTCACCTCGTAGAGGGACACTCACAGGGCAGAGATTTCTTAGATTACAGGGGAAGCTTAGAGACAAATCTAAATATCGCCACCCCCTCCTCTTTACATGTGTTCAGGGATCGCGACCCAGTGTCCGCGTCGATGGGGCCTTCCGATTCACATGGAAGCGTCCGTTTCGATGAGGTATTGAACTCAAACGACAGGGCTAAAGCCCTGGCTCCGGGAGGGGGAGACACATCAGGCAATATTAAAGAGAAACGGTTCCTTTGCATGTTCTGTAACAAAGGCTTCAGCTGCCCCCAGAAGGTGGAGATCCACCAGAGGGTCCACACAGGAGTGAAATGCTTCAGTTGTACCCAGTGTCAGATGCGCTTTGTCCAGGCTGGTGACCTGAAGAGGCACCAGAGGGTCCACACAGGGGAGAAACCCTACAGCTGCCCACAGTGTGAGAAGAGGTTCTCCCGCCAGGACCACCTGAAGATGCACATGAAGGTCCACACAGGAGAGAGGCCGTTCGCCTGTACGCAGTGTGGGAAGAGGTTCTCAGAAAGGAGATGCCTCAGGATACACCAGCAGAAAAACCATTCCACTCTATAACATAGAAAGAAACCATTCCACTCGATAGCTTCTCACATTTACATCAAACCCTGCATTAAAGACAAAGATGAATTTTCATTGTTGTCAGCAGAATGGATCCACAGATGCATTTGGAATAACGAGAGAAACAGATTTCAGTGTTGAATATTCCTGGATAGAATATCGCATCCAGACATTGTGTGATATACACTACCGCTCAAAAGTTTGGGGTCACTTAGAAATGTCCTTGTTTTTGAAAGAAAAGCACTTTTTTAGGTCCATTAAAATAACATCAAATTGAGCAGAAATACAGTGTAGACATTGTTAATGTTGTAAATGACTATTGTAGCTGGAAACGGCTGATAAAAAAAAAAAAAATGAATATCTACATAGGCATAGGGAGGCCCATTATCAGCAACCATCACTCCTGTCATTCTTTAGACTAGTTGAGTATCTGGAGCATCAGCGTTTGGGGTTTCGATTACAGGCTCAAAATGGCCAGAAACAAAGGATTTTCTTCTGAAACTCATCAGTCTATTCTTGTTATGAGAAATTAAGGCTATTCCATGCGAGAAATTGCCAAGAAACTGAAGATCTCGTACAACGCTGTGTACTACTCCCTTCACAGAACAGCGCAAACTGGCTCTAACCAGAATGGAAAGAGGAGTGGGAGGCCCCGGTGCACAACTGAGCAAGAGGACAAGTACATTAGAGTGTCTAGTTTGAGAAAGAGACGCCTCACAAGTCCTCAACTGGCAGCTTCATTAAATAGTACCCGCAAAACACCAGTCTCAACATCAACAGTGAAGAAGCGACTCTGGGTCCTCTGTCCAGTGTCTGTTCTTTTGCCCATCTTAATCTTTTATTTTTATTGGCCTGTCTGAGATATGGCTTTTTCTTTGAAACTCTGCCTAGAAGGCCAGCATCCCGGAGTTGCCTCTTCACTATTGACGTTGAGGCTGGTGTTTTGCGGGTACTATTTAATGAAGCTGCCAGTTGAGCACTTGTGAGGCATCTGTTTCTTAAACTAGACACTCTAATGTACTTGTCCTCTTGCTCAGTTGTGCACCGGGGCCTCCCACTCCTCTTTCTATTCTGGTTAGAGACAGTTTGCGCTGTTCTTTGAAGGGAGTAGTACACAGCGTTGTACGAGATCGTCAGTTTCTTGGCAATTTCTCACATAGAATAGCCTTAATTTCTCAGAACAAGAATAGACCGACAAGTTTCAGAAGAAAGGTCTTTGTTTCTGGCCATTTTGAGCCTGTATATAAAGGCATATATAAGCCTGAAAAGTCTGTTACATATTGTTTGTACTGTGTAGGATATATGATGTTCACACAATTTCCCAAGACACCTTTTATGAGAAAATTAATGCAGTTTATCAAGTTCATGCTGACTTTTCTTGTTGATGTGTGGTTTTCATATGGTGTATTTTACTCTTGTTTATGTTTAATAAACACAAAATGGGACTTTTGATTCTAAAGACTCTATAATAACAAACCTAATGCAATGATAAATCTTAGCGCTGGCAGTAATGCAACAGGTCCAGGGTTGTGTCTGAAATATGTTTGCTATTTTCACAGCGATAATTGTGGGTGCAGTAGCTAGTGGTGGCGAGAAAGGGCTGGAGTTGATGACCATGAGACATCCCGAAAATCGGTTTTCTCACGAGAACAACTGTAGCGTCCAAACCTGACCATAACCAAACACTCCAGTACAATCAGGTTGCTTCTCAACCAAATTTGTGGCAACTGTTGTGAAAAAGGTTTTGAATTTATCAGTTACCACTTCCTTGTCAAATGTTATTTCCCCAATGACCTCCAGACCAACTATTTTACAATTTGCCTTCTGCCCATCACTGTTTAGTGACTGCCACAACTTCTTAGTATTATTCTTATTTTCACTATTTTAGTTTTTTTAAATGTTTTGTTGACATCTTCAATCATCTGACTAGATTTATTCCTTAGGATTATGTGTCTATTGAGAGGCTCTTCATCTTTGGTACTGTTATATTCTTGAAAAGTAGTATTCCTTGATTTATTGGCCTCAAGGATTTCCTGATTCATCCAAGGTTCAGTTCTTTGTTTAATTCTAACAGTTTTCCATGGAGCCGTAGTATCCACAATGCTTAAGAAACATTTTGTGAAATAGTTAACCTGTTTCTTTTTTTGGTGTTTTTGTTAAATAAAAGATTATTTTTTTAAAGGGTTTTCAGTTATTATCCATATCTAGACATTGAAGTTACGGGTCCCAGTTAACTTTACTCAATTGATCAATAAATGCATCTTTGTTATCATGTTTCATTGGTCTCGCAGTTATTGTGTTGTGAGAGCTTTTTTTTCTTTTTTTACCTTGTGCAGTAAATCATAGAATGATCACTAATCCCCAAGGGAATGACACCACTTTTAAAAATCTTAGATTTATCAGACACCAAGATCAAATCAGTGAAGGTTTGGTTGGGGTTACATACTCTAGTGGGCTCCTTTTTTATCAGTTGATGCAAATCAAATATCCTGCAAAAATTCCTGAAAGCTTTAAATAACCGTTATATCCAATGTTCCAACATAGACAAGTTTGTTAAGTAGCTTACAGAAACGAAATAACAAAATCTAGGCCTATCTATTGCTAAATATGTTGAACATGTTTGCAGTCCACATTGTTCTAAGTAATGCATGGCTTCAATATGGAAATACAGTGCCTTCATACCAAGAATTGTTTCACTTGTCTATTTTCAAAGAAGAAAGCTAAGAACATGAACAGCTTCATAGTTAAGAACACTGTAACAATATGGAAGAAAATGAAACGTATTCTACAAGAACCAATATCATTCACTAACAACCCTATGGAACAATTCTTGGATAGCTTTTCACATTTCAGCAATGGAAAGGTCAAATGCTGTATTATCTAAATGTTGAAAGTGTGCCGGCGACGGAGAGAAACAAAATGGTGCAGTTTGAGGCCATTTGGCAG